>NW_025408635.1:1200000-1580914 GCF_020137385.1 Morchella sextelata
TAGCGCCGGATCACGTGCGTGGCCATTGGAGCGAAACTACACCTGCACAGGCGTTCATCTAATAGCGGAATTGAGAAGTAGAAGTGAAAATTGGAATATTGTATAATAAACCACATGGCAAGATAAGAAGACGTGTTTTCAAATACACCTCATTTCGCTGCGCCTTGGAAGCGCGGGCCACGATCATTTATTATCAAGTAGCTGAGATATACTCACAGAAGAAGTATATCTACCGCTGAGCTGGTAACACAATCTGGCTTTTCTATCTAGATATACATAAGTATATGATTCCGATTATCCTGCGGCCCTTTCCCTAGACAATACACACCGCCATCCCACAAAGAAGATAATCAACTCCAGCTCCACCACCACTCCAAGATGATAATCAACCTCGAAATCCGCCACGGTCAGTATCCACCTCCAAAGGTCTTCACAGCCTTCTCCCCCCAAGCTTCCCCACAGCCCATACTCACCCCCACAGACACAGCCACCGCCATCATCACCGCCTCCCCCGACGACAGCTCCCTCATTTCCACCCTCATCCCACTCATCCAACCCCAGCTCACCCTCCCACCCACCAAATGGGACCTCTCCTTCGGGTCCACCCGTCTCCTCCCCTCCCGGTCCCTCATCTCATACGGCATCCACGACGGCGCCACCCTCTGGGTCCGTCCCCGCACCCACTCCCTCGATGCCGGCATCTACCCGCTCACCCTCCTGTTCAAGAAGGCCGGCAGCCAACACACCATACAGCTGGCGCTCAGCACAAACTACACCGTTGACCAGGTGAAGCGCGAGCTGCGCGCTGTGCTGGGCGAGACGAGGAGCACGGGGTTTTGTCTGTATAGGAAGAAGGACGAGACGAAGCGGCGGGATGTGGAGAGGGGGGTGGAGGTGGGGGCGGAGGAGGAGATGCGGAGGGGCGTGGAGATGGAGGGGGGGCGGACGCTGGGGCAGTGTGGGGTGCTGGATGGGGAGGTGGTGGTGTGGGGGTTTGACCGGAGTGTGAGGAGGGAGGCGCGGAGGAAGGCGAGGAGGGCCGGGGAGAAGGCGAGGGAGAGGGTGAAGGGGTTGAGGGAGAAGTATAAGGGAAAGAACGCGAGAGTAAGAGATACAGACGGAGGGGGAAATGAGGGGGGTGCTCAGGTGGTTAATGAGGTCGAGGAGGAGGAGGGATGGGCGGCCGACGAGGGGGAAAGTGAGGGGTCGGATAGTGATACCTCAGCTAATTAGCTTTCTCTTGACGGTTGACGAGCACCATAACGACAGCATCTGTGAATGCCATTCACGCTAACGGGGAGGAGCTTTATACAGAGATCATCCGTTTGAGCGCCGTCTGTATAGGTGGCCTATTTATCGAGTAAACACAAGCGCTACATAGGCAAAGGTCTTGTAACTGCTAGCATCATGTAATACATTCAGAACCAGAGGAACCTGGTAGTAGTTTTGTTGAGTCGGTGGGCAGAACGTAGTTTACTAGATTGTGTATTGAGTCTTTCTGCTCTTGACATGTTTAGTTGCTTTCCTAGGTAGTAAGCAAGCACGTGTAGCTGTAAGATTAGGGTCGTAAAGAACTGAGACCCAGATGGCATTAGAAATTAAAGAGGATTCTGAAATCTGATTATGGCGGTAACCAGTGACAAAGGTCCAAAACCATGATCAGTCCCTCCACATCTGCCGACCAAAAACACCTATCCGCTGCATCGAGGTAAGTGTCCCCGGTTAATTTGTGGAATACAGCAACGGCCTAGCTCCACCAAGAGCAATGTTGCATCCTCAAAGTCTCCAGAGCTGCAACACCGAAAAGTGCAGATAGCTAGCCGAAACGCAACGCTAGACCCTGAACATATCATATGTCCAGATATCTGTTTGTCCGGCATTCTGCATCACGCCTCGAGACATCTACCTTCTCCGCCAGCTCGTCAGCACGCAAATATCCATCTACAGCGGCCTTTACAGACACGTAAGCGAGTCTACCATAACATGTTGTCTCCTTCTGGCCGGCCGGGGCATAAATGACATCACACAGCTTCCTACATGATACGCTCTTTATATATCGCTTGACCGCAAAGTCAGAGAACCGGCCAAAATGACCACAACCTATCCCACCCAGGCCGCACCAGCGGCCCCCGCAAGCAGCACCGAAGCCCCACCAGTGGCTCCCCCAAGCAGCACGCAAGCCCCAACAGCGGCGCCCCCAAGCAGCATCGAAGTCCCACCGCGCCCCCCCAACCCCACCCTGCGCCTTCCTAAGCCCGACGCATACACTATCATTGTCGAGCTCGACGACGCAACCTCCGACACATCCCTGAACTCGCCCACGTCGGACTGCTCAGAGTGCCAGCTGATTGCGAACGCGGGGCTGTTCGACAGCGTGAGGGAGGGGTTTCAGGAGCTGGGGCGGAGGCTGGAGTGGCTGGAGGGTCAGCTGAGGATTGCGGTAGAGGAGCAGAGGGAGATGGAGGTGAGGTTGTCGGAGGTTATGGAGCTGGTGGAGAGGGTGATGGAGGGGTTGGAGTATCCTTAGGGTTGTTTTGGGTGTGGGGCGGTGTGGTGGTGGGTATGGCGAGTTCGGGGGAGGTTGGGGGGGGGTATGTTTTAGTCGGGGTGGGTTTAGATGTGGACAGGAGGATGTGAAGCTTAAGACGCAGTGGATTCTCTAGTTGCGCTAATATTAATAAGACCAATGGCCTTTTCAAGTAGCAAATTTGTACTCGTGCTCGTTTGAGATACTGATTCCGTGACAGTGGGGTCCGACTTACTGTGCTTTCAACTCGGCGTAGCGTATTTAAATGATTTAAAATGATTTCGATACTACCAGTGTCTTGAGCTCTAGCTATATTGCGCGCTCTTTTGATACACCAGAGTGCAAGTAGATAACAAGGGGCCACCGCCGTTTGCTAGACCAGCGCAGGCATCTGCCAGTAGGTAAATAAAGCACGTCTCAAGAAGTCACAAACCATGACGAAGGGATTTATAATATGTAGGAATAATTCGAGAGTAGAAAATTGAAACCTTCTTCATCCCAAATTCGCTTTTGGTCAATTGATACTTTCCATTTCTATGATAATTTGGCTATTACTCACAGGCAGAATTCCTCATGATATATAATCGTTTTAAAGTTTAATTGTTACTGTCTTGTGAATGCTATATATGACGTTGCTCTCGAAATACTGTCACTGAGTACTAAAGATACCGACTTGGGAACATCGGTATGACATTGAGGTGGCTAATGGATTTCAAAGCAAGATCCAATGTAGTTTATGAGTTTGGCCCATGATCCGCACTGCTTCTAAAGGGTACACCACTTTGTTGACGCAAGAATAAAATATAAAATTTTTTTTTTTTTTTTTAACTTTAGCAATAATATCAAAACCCTGCAGCTTATTGTTACAGGGGACTAGATAGATCAATAAAACCTATTAACTTTATTAGAACAAATGGATTCTTCTCAAGATAGCGATAATGCCTAGAACTTTTCCGGAGAAATTAAGAATAGAATATTTGTGATTCTGGGTGGTTTAAGGCAACTATTATGTAATATGGTGAATATGTTTAATGCCTTGAGGCAATTAATTGTGTTTTATCAAAAGACAATACAGTGAGTATATATATTCCATAGAGTTTGGTAATCAGTAATGGCAGTAGGTATCCTAGTGTGTCTTACCGTATAGGATAGAACAGTATGGTAATCGTTGTATATAGGAGGAGGAAAGTTATAAATGTAATTAATTTTAGTTTATGAATGACGGTGGAGAGAACAGTGAAACCAGAATCTATATGGAAAGAAATCGTAAATATAGTATTACAACAGCAAAGACATTAATATATTTTAAACTTTTAATAATTGAGCTAGGTCAGGATGAGATGAAAAATCTGCAAATCCTATATAATCTGATCAATAATTTGAATACTACAAACAGAGGTTCCAACGGCAATAACCAAATGAGAATATATTACTATTATAGATATACCATTCTGAAAGTGTAAGAATTAATATATTTTAATCTTGTAATAATTGAGCCAGGTCGGAATAAAATATAAAATCTGCATCCCTTCTAGGATTTGTATTTTAAGCTTATCTCTATCAATATCCAAAGCGCTAATACTGAAATCATAATAGAAATAGAATATGATTGGAAATATAGTGTTTTTACTGATTTGAAATTGATATCTTATAAACTTATAATAATTGAGCCAGATTAAAATAATTTGTAAAATATGTATCTCATGTACATTTTGACACTCAAAAAAAATCTTGTATTAGTCAGAAAAGCCAAATTTTCAACAATAATGGAAATGAATGATTATTGAAAATCAGAGTCTATAAAGAGTAGAAAAGCATATAATTTAAACCTATAAAACTTAAGCCAAATTGGAAGTACCTGTATAGTATGTTTTCCCTATACACTCCGAGTCCTCAAGGTTGAAGGATAAAGCGTGGATTGGAGAATTTAATATGATTATTAAAAACAATGAAATTGCAATGCTTGTTTGAAACTTTAAACGGCACTAAGAAATCTTTTTTTTTTTAAAACCATTTAGTATAATCTTGACTATAATGAAATACAGGAGTAACTATCAAGTAACTGGTTTTTTTACTTTGAAAACAACGTCCTACCAAACCCATATTTCTGAAATCACGTTTATCTCCACAAACAGGTCTCGTTAGTAAGATCCATTTGTAGATTTGGAATCTACGCAAAACTCGAGCCATAAAGAAGGTACCCAATGTATATAATGAGAGTTTTATTTTTCACTTATTTCAGAGCCGATAGCAATAAAATGACTAATAACTCCACAACCAGGCTGCGCAGGTACAATCTGATTGCAGATTGGGAATCTACGTAGAAATTCTGTTTTAGGGAAGATATCGAAGGCTTTACTCGAGAGTTCTGAGTCCTTTTCAATTACGGTTACGAATATATCCCACCGTAGGGATCATACAAAGTTATAAGGGCATTGATGAGTGCTATAGGAATGTTAGACCCAATTGGACTCTCTAATTCAAAATTGATTTCGTTCTGCTATGCATACGGCGGATTGGAATAAGGAGGTAATGTAACAGAGCTATTTCAACTGTCTGGTGTATGAGTACACAAAGGGCCCGGCTACATGCTGAGAGTTATTGTTAGAAGCCAGTTGCATGGTGATATGCAAGTACCGGCAGTTTGGTTAGCTACCAGCTCTTAGAGTAACTACATTCCGGGTGCTAGGAAGGGGATCTATTCATGGGAGCAATGACTGACGAGTCTATGCCTCGCCAGTGACTAGAAGACTAACCAGAATGAAGCTCTGATTGCCCGGTGAACCTCTGTATCCTCTGAGCATTGTAAGTCCCCCGAAGGGCAGGGACTATACTAGGGAAGTCTACAATAAGGGAAAGCTCTAAAGCAACGATTAAGCTTACACCTGAGCAGCACCTTATTCATGCAGGTCCCGGTTGTGTGGCAACCAAACCTGAAGGTATTACAAAGGCTTTGACTAATGGTGGTTGCCTTGGGTATCGGAAACACCTGCTGACACTTAGAGAAAAGCGGAGTAGCGGTGGTATTGTTTCCCGGACCGAGGAAAGGCTGCACCGGAACTTAGTAAGGAGTTAGGAGCAGAGAATAGAGGCCTTCGGAGTATAAGTACTCAGGTTCATTCTCGCCCTTCACTCTTGTTCTCTCGAGTCTTCATCAGAAAGAAAAACCAACTTCTTATCGGTAGCAGAGCTCTTAAAGATCATTGAGTTCTAGCGATAGTATCTTTGAATAATCTGCAACCTGATTGCTCATCTTGCATAGCCATCTCTATTTTATCCTATTCTATTTCTCTTAGAAGAGACCCCCGTTACAGGTAAAGATTCGGCCATTCAGTATCTGAGTCTGGCTATCCAGCAAGCTCGCTCCAGGAAGGCAATACTAGTCCTTGCTTGCTGCTTACGCATGGATATTCACCTTTTCAGATGAGCTGTATCATGGCCTCGACCTCAAGGCTAATTATGCTTTTCACACATTGACAGAAACTTACACCTCCATCAAAAATTGGCTAGTCATCACTAGTACACAGGACAGTGCTCATATCAGTATCCCGTTACTGACCATACAGTGACGTTAAGGATACCCAGTATAATGGGGGTCTCGTCTAAAAGAAATTGAATAGGATAGAATAGAGACGGCTGTGCAAGATAGACAATCAGGTTGCAGATTATTCAAAGATACTATCGCTAGAAGTCAATAATCTTTAAGGGCTCTGCTACTGATAAGAACTTGGTTTTTTCTTATGATAAAGACTGAAGAGAACAGAACTGAAGTGCAAGAATGAACCTGAGTACTTATATTCCGAAGGCCTCTATTCTCTGCTCCTAGCTCCTTACTAAGTTCCGGTGAAGCCTTTCCTCAGTCCGGGAAACAATACCACCGCTACCCCGCGTTTCTCTAAGTGTCAGTAGGTGTTTCCGATACCCGAGGCAACCACCCTTACTCAAAGCCTTTGTGACACCTACAACCTCGGTTCCTACAGAACTGGAGCCTCCATGAATGAGCTACCGCTGAGATGTAAGCTTAATTATTGCTGCAGAGCTTTCGCTTATTGTAGACTTCACTGGCATAGTCCATGCTACAAATCGGCTGACTTGCAATACTCAGAGGATACAGAGGATCACCGGACAATCAGAGCTTCACTCTGGCTGGCCTTCTAGTCACTGGCGAGGCATAGACTCGTCAGTCATTGCTCCCATGAATATATCCCCTTCATAACGCCTGGAATATATATACTCTAACAACAGGTACCTAACCATACTGCCGGTACTTGCATATCGCTATGCAGCTGGCTTCTAACAATAACTCTCAGCATGTAACTGTGCCCTGTGTATACTCATACACCAAACAGTTGAAATAGCTCCGTTACAACAGGCTAGGAAGGAATTTCCTCCCCCCCCCCCTTCCAGTCCCAAAGAAATATCAGGCAGGGATATTTAGAAGGCACTCAACAAGTACATAACTATTTCTAGCACATCTATTGTCACTTACCAGCTTGCCACAGAGAGAGGTAACAAAGGTTTCACTTCATTGTTTGGTAAAAAAGGTAAGAATAAACCTTACTGATATTATTTTGAGCTCCTGCTAATATTTTTAGGAAATATGATTAAGGTATTCTTTGACGTCGATTTGGATTTTCCCCTGTACAAGAGGAAATCTAAAACTGTTAACGGTAAACCTCTTGAAAAGATTGAAGAGATTATCGCTATATACCAGACCATCAACCTACCTCCAGGAGTCTTCTATGTCGCGCTTGACTCCAAATTCCGTCGGCTTTTTATTTACTTCAATAAAGCCTTTGAAACAGTTCACGGGCCTCAAATTGGGCAATGAGTTCTGGATTCGACAACATAGAATATCGATGAGTACTCCCAAATTCACTCTCCTGCTATGTATAAGGATAAAAGGCATTTCAATTGGAATGATTGGCTTCTTTCTAATCCTCATCTTTGTTGGACACCTTGGTCGAGAGCTGGTGTTTACCATTGGGGATTTTGGATGGAATTGGATTATAAATACAAATGCTCTTTCATTACTAAAGACGCTGCCAATATTCCTTCCTGAGCCGACATTGTATGAAATTATTTGGCTACAATTCTGACATTTCATATAATTATCCATAAAATACCGTCGTTAAAGTCCCAAAACTCTTACCGATTTCTATTGTGCTATTGGTTCTATTGTTTTTGGGTTGTTCAAGTTTTATTTTGTTGGTATGTGCAGCAACAGAAAAACGGGCTCTCATTGATCCCAATTGCTGTTGAGGTATGTTTAAACCGAACGGGCCAGAAAGTATTAAAACCTCAATTGCAAATTAAACCCAGCCTGGTATTCCACTACCGAAGTTTTATAGGTGAAGGTTACATTCAAGCTTTACACTTAATGTGAACCACCCGTACTAGGATAGCTGAACCATAGGTCTGGCAAAATATATTATACATTTACCTTATATCTCTAATGCATTACTAATAGTTAAGTTCCTACATGGCTCTGGAAAAGCTCTCCAAGTTTCATTGTTTTATTTTTCAATAACAAAACAGAAAGATATCTTGTCTTTGGAGACTATAGGTAACCCGAAATCTTGCTTGGTCACTTCTTAGGATCATATCTGGAACCAATGGCAGGGTTCAACGCCCTCTTGTACCTACCAGAAGTCCTCAACTGCAGCTTTACAATACGGCTTACGCAACTGCTTCAATATGAGCTGGGCAAGGGATACAGTCAATCAGCGATTCAAGTTGCCTCGGACAGGTGTTCATTCGAGCGGAACCCCAATGACATTTTCAAATATAGTCGAGGTCATCGTTTGAATATACTTGAAATACACTATCAGAATCCAGTATAAGAACGCACCGCTTTCCAGTCACTAAACCGCCATCATCAACGCTTTAACAAAAGTTACAAACTCACAACCCAACAAGACCCGCCAATCCAATGCCGTTTTCCACAAAAGCCGGCGCCTATAGCACTTCTCCGGCTATCTCGCGTCCAAGACGCGACCTAATAATGTCCTTTTTAGTCCCGCACGCATCCCCCCGTGCCCCTCAATCTCCAAACAAAACCCAGCAGCACGCAGAGTACCGGACGCTGCCCAACGGCGATGTGGTCAAGATTCGACGCTGTTACTCCAGCAATTGTTTTAATGTCTTCCAAGAAACCAATTTACTTGGCGTTATCAAAAAGATTCACCAGGCGCAGGTGGACAGGGGTGTGGCAGCAGTGAGTGCGGTAAAGTGTAGGCCGGAGTACTGGACACCGCATTATCGCCTGTGTGAGCGGTGGTATCCGCGATATTGAGTGGGAGTAGCGTGTGGGAGTAGAGCGTGGGAGCGGAGGGAAGTTTGCTGAAAGCTAGGTGAGGAGCCATGGGTATTCAGATGATGTGCGAATGGTAGGGATTGATAAGGATAGCGGTGCTAGAGTACAGCGCATCAGAACTTTGAGCTAATGCTAATATTATAGAAAACACCCCACGAATGGATATTATCTGCTAACTACGAGGATTATATCCATTTCGGAGAGCAGAGAAGCCGACTAGCTCCCGTAGATGTACACAGTGATTGGTAGGCCTAGCGATGTATAGCCGCCTTTGACGGGATACCCCGTAAAAGCTATAAAGATCAGGTTGATCAATACAGTTTAATTCCGCAAGAATGGATTTATACAATCACGCTGATCCTTCTGTTCGAACATTCACACTTGAAAGGTTAAGCCGGTAGATTAGATTCGGCTCTTTACAGACAACTCGATGAGCGACTCTTACACTGTTCAAGTTTCTTTGTAATCAAGTCCGTGCTTTTAACAAATTAGCGAGATTTTGATACATTTCGTTGTCTACTAGAGTATATTGTGTTGTGATACCTGCATCCTCGAGTGATGGGTTGTGATTGGTAATGGCCAATCTTCTATATTTCTTGGTCATGTCAATGCAGAGAATGTGTAGAGGCGTATATTTCTTCATGGACATGAAAAGTCAGCTAGAATAGACTATTGGGACGGCCTCTGTGGATTAGGAGGAGGAAGATTATTCTATGTGAGACAAGAGAACCTTGTACGATAATGATAGCTGTCAAAGTGTTTAATTTCTATCTACTCAGGGAAAGGGTCAAGGAAACGTAGGTACAGGTAATAATACGTGTCCTGCTACTCTTGTCGTTGCCTTCGGTTGCACCAGGCCCACAAGTACATTCCAAAGCACACTTGTCCACATCTCGTTCAGTAAGCAGATACAATGACACCCTACTGTAACATTAATGAGATGACAGAGCCCGTTCTGTTGTAGATCTCTCAGATTATGGTACCCTGCCGTATGCATCTAATTCATTGTATGTATTAATATCGTCTAAGAATATGGAGCGTGTGGTGCTAGTCTGTTCCTGTGAAGTCACTCAGGAATGTACTGATAGAAATACCGTTTGGTATTTAGCATTACTAACAGCTATGCCAATTGGCATTATGACTCGGACCTAACTGGTAAGTATCCAGCTCATTCCCCTACCGCCTACCACCAGTCCACTCACAAGCCCATCCTAGCCCTCTTTATCGCTTCTCTTCTCCCATGTTCTTCATTATCCAGCTCCCTCACAGACACATTTAGCCTTTCAATTGGCTCCGGCCTCTCCATCAGCTTTGCGCCGCGTGCCGGTTGGAGAACAACTTTGGCGTCAATAGGATAGTAATAAGCGGCTTTCGGCTTTTTCTCATCTCCCTGATGGAGGATAACCGCCATCCTATCGGTCACCTGTTTCTGTACCCGAGTTTCGTATGTGCGTACAAACCTGTAAGGAAACGTCTTCTCGATACCCTCTGAGCTTGACGATTCGTGGTCGGTGTCGGCGTTGTAGTCGCCGAAGCTACGTTTAGCATTGAGCGCGGCATGTTGCGTAGTGGGAAGGTAGTAGTCAAATGTCTGCACAGTGCCCTCTTCATTATGCTCGTCATGTGGAACAATAATACCAACGTCCAACCTAACATCTCTATGAGGTGCTGGTGGGATAGGGCTTGTCTGGAAGCTGAAGACCATAAACCCGCCAGTATCACTACATGCCTCTGGATCGGGCAGTACTTGGAACTCCTCCACCGCAACGACGCCGCGCCTGTCAGGATGCTTCATTAACTCAATTGGCTTCCACCTCTGCTCCGACTGGACTGCAAACTCATCGTTCTCTTCAAATTCAGGCGTCTCCCGAGGTGTATCTGGATTGGCTGTATCGAACCCGCGTAAAACTGCCTTGAGAATGCGGGTGGGCTCCTGGTACTCCTCATCATGCGAACGTAGAGTGACGAGCTTCGCCATGGCGAGACGCTGCGTACGTGCGAATGCAGAGACATGTACGTACTGCGGTCCATCGGCTGAGATGTACTCAGTGCGGCGGAGAAAAGAGGCGGACTTTCGTCCGAGGGCGGAGATGGGATTGTTTTTGCTTAGAAGATCGGTGGTTCGGAGAAGTAAGCGGTCGGTGGGATGCACATTGATGTGACTTAGTGCCGCGATAGCTACAATACTTTCGTCAATAAGAATCGATCTGGAAAGAGTGAGGAACTCTCTTGGTACTACTTACGCTTGTTTGTTCCGTCGAATATGCCTGGCAGGTGGCTTATGTCCAATGGCATTCCGCACTCGCCGTCAACATCAACATTCATATGTTCCGTAAGCAGGCTCAGAGGAGTAAATGAAGCCCCACAAAACCTCGGGAGAGGATCGACAGAGATAGGCAGAAGCTTTGGCGGGCATGGAGGCTCGGCGAGCTGCGCGCCATAACGGATACGGGCAAGGTAGGTTTGCTCCTGGCTCAAGAGAAAGGGCTTAGGCTCGGAAGAGTTTTTGATTGTCTCCATAGTGATGGATGATTGTTGTTTGTATCTATGAGTTTGGGAAGAGGAGCTTTGGAAGGTAGAGCATTCAGAAGGCAAAGGGTTGCTTGAGTCTTGGCGCATAGGCTGTCGAGGGTTACTGCAGAACGGGCTATTTCGACATCCGGGAATTTCGGAAGAGGTCACGATCCTATCAATTTGACTTTGAAATGAGGCTTCTATCTCTCCGCTGCGGTACTCAGTCATGTTCGATGACCACCTTTAGTGCTATATCTGCTGAGTTTCATGTATCTATAACTCGGAAGAGGGGAAGTTATCCACAGCAGACGACGCCTACAACGCCTTCACGAACTTAAGTGTTGTGCGCCTATTTCATCTACGGCGGATTTTAAAACACTCCAGCGGTAATTGAGATTTACACATGCCTTACTCCACCTGGAGAATGAAAAAACATGGAAAAAGCCATTTACGTGGGGTTATAATGTGAACAGAGAATCTCTAAGAGATTACGAGAACAAGTCCTAGGACAATCC
Organism: Morchella sextelata; assembly: GCF_020137385.1. Classification (NCBI taxonomy): domain Eukaryota; kingdom Fungi; phylum Ascomycota; class Pezizomycetes; order Pezizales; family Morchellaceae; genus Morchella; species Morchella sextelata. The sequence goes on from NW_025408635.1 coordinate 1,211,873, forward strand.
TTGTCCATAAGAGGAGCTTCATGAAACTTCAGGTCTATTCCGCCGGGAATGAGGCCATTGATACATATTATTGATTGCACTACTACCAGGAAATCCGTAGCTTCCGCAACGGGCCGGCAATGCTGTGAAGCTCTCAGAGGTTCTACTCAGCGAAGTAAGGCATTTACCTTGTTCTTGTTCCCCGGTGGGTCAGAATGATATATATCATTGATGATTATACCAGTGCCTAGAGCGTGGTATGCGGTATTCAAAGGATATTGGGAACACGCGTGTCAACGAACTACGGATTTGACTGAAATATAACTAGAATGGTTATAATATATCTCTGATCACACCAATTCCTTATTAAATGAACCACTGACCTTTATTCTATTTGGCGTCTTTCCTCATAATTGATGTCTTGCTATAAGTTTACGACACAACACTACTTATTGCTTCTGATTATACCTTCAATCATTCCTAATATATTTATTTTAATAAACCACCAACCAAATGCGGCGGTCAGATTGCGTTGATATAACCCATTTACTAAACGTTATTCTCGCGTTGGACCAGTTAACGAAGAACGTTACTTGGCTTTAATGGGATTCTTGACGGCAATTGAGAATCTTGAGAAATATTTAACATTTACTAATGATGATATGGGTTCCCCAGATGACTGTTCTGAAATTGAGGGTTCGAATAAAGATAATAATATTAAGTCTAAAGTCATTCCTATGTCTAATCTGGATATCTCTAAATGTGTACGGGCACGTATGATACCAATCGACCTTTTCAATAGAAACGTCCCCTTCACGCATTTGAAGGTTTTTATTCGGATAATGACTGAGAAAACTATGCTGGAGCGGGGTCTTCAACTATGTCCACGTGTTTCACCGAAGGAATACTCCACTAGAAAACTATTGGAGCAGTTGCTTTATGATTCTTACACGTTACTAGCTCCTCACCGATTTGAAGATATTGTAGGGCCGGTATGCACCGTACTATGGTTACTCGAGAACAACGAAACCGAGAACAACGAAACCGAGAACAAATCAGAAAATTATCAGGGAGGTGTAAAGAATTACCCTGTATGGGAGACTGTTATAGGAAATACGAACACTGCTCCTAAGTCAAGGAATAAGGATGATACGAGTGATGGGTTGTGATGTGAGTACGGTCGGGTAACGAGGGAACAAGCATAGAAAGGTACCGAGGGGTGTGGGGGCACCGGGTGCAACCACACTAGTATTAGGCTGTTGTGAGGACACGCTTACTATTGGGTGTCTCACCCGGAACGGAATAGAAGCGGGGTTTATGGCTGCAGGCCATTCTACTTAGGGAAGTAGCTCTAGGACAATAGCATGATACAGCTCGGTTACTGGCAATTGCGGGGTTTATGGTTACGTGTCAGAATTGGAATGGAGGAACGGAACTATGCGGGGGCGTTTTTCTACTGGGGTTATCTTCGGGTTGATTATCTTATTCTATTATCGTTATCTCTTTAGTATTAGAAAGCGGGCCTTGGCATAGGTTCCAATATGTATAAATAGGGAGGATTCTGCCTCGTCTTAGTGGCATCATCAGTCACTCAGCGAGCGGAATCCGGTTTACAATATTACAAGTTTAAAAGCTACAGAACTATCGCTTAGCATTGGCATTTCCCCAAACACTATATTGTACCTTATCCACTACGCTATTATCGATCGCATATTATCAACGTCCCGATAAGACAACTACTTGCTTAGACCAATACTTGAGAGTATTTTGTTTGTGGCGGATAGTCACCGTGCGCTCAAGTAAAAGAATAAGAAAGTAGTCTATTAGGAGGACTCTTTGATACCGTATGCATCCCCGAGTAGCAACAGCAGCTATCAACGACTTTACTTGCACCACCTCTTTTGTCGTTCACAGAGGCAGTGCCGAACACCTCTATTGCGGATACCTTGAGTACGCCGGGTTTTTTGCCGAAGCAGGTACTACTTGCACGTTCGAAGAACACGACCCGGAGATCCTCAACTATCCCGAACTGTTCCCCATTAAAGTCACCCTCAGTCAGCAATCCCACGGATTAGCTCACTCCGTCCCTTGGTTCGTCGTTCAACCCTGGTGCAGAAGACAGCCACAACTCAGAATCGAGCAACTTAGCGATGTCAAGGGGTCATCAACAACAACAGGAGGAAGACTACAACATGGAGAGCTCGATCACCGTGAGAGATCGAGGTATAGTCGAGACCCAGGCGAGACAGCGCCACAGGAGGGATCTAGACATGCCGATCAGCGACCTCTTCAGATCGACTCAGCCGGCCGAATCCTATGGCCAACCCCGCTCCCGCAGGCAAGGGGACTATCGAGACTATTCCCCGTACAAAACGCCAATCAGAGAGAGATCTTCTATTCCGAGGCCCTCGGTCCCCAGGGTAACGGACGAAGACGAGGATACGGATATGGACGTAGAGGAACGCCGTATCGAGCACCCCTTTGGAGAAATCATCGGGCAGGAAATCGAACGGAGAGGAGCCCCAGTGGTTCAGCAGCTGAGCCGCGGACTTGGAGACCTCACTGTGAGCGTCCAAGACCTGCCCGCAATCAGGGAAATTACTCGGCAGCACGCGGCGCAGCTTACCCAGCAGCACGAAGAGCAGACCAAACTCATCCGCGAATTGCAGATGAAGTTCAACCAGGACCAAGAAGAACGGGAGCGCCGAGATGGGTACATCCTCGCGCAAGTGCGGGCAGAGACAGCCGCAACCACTACGAACCTCGGCCAAGTCTTGGAACAGATCGCCAATACCACTAAGGCCCACCAACAGCGGCAGGAAGAGCAGGCCCAGCACATAACTATGCTGGCCGACTGGATTCAAAGGCTGCCGAAAGAAGGCACAGCCCAAGTCCCAGACGGCGTAGCGGCTATACTGGCACAACTGGAGAGGACCATGCAGCAGCAGGTCTCCTTGGTAGATGGGTTCTCTGGAACAAGGACGGCTCTAGAAGAAATGATAGAGCAGATGAAGGAAACAGCCCGTAAAACGGCTGCGGAACGACCACTGGCCCCAGTAACAGGAGGCGGCGGATCAGGCCCACCTCCCAAACCACCAGTCGCCCCTCCAACTGGCTCCGAATCCAGTGAAGACCTCGAAGGCCAAAGCCAACAAGGGAAGCAAGGAGGTCAAGGAGCACAAGGCGGAGGTAACGGGGATGGCAATAAGGGAGGAGGTCAAGGAGCACAAGGTGGAGGTAACGGGAATGGCAATAAGGGAGGTAACGCCCCGGAAGTACCCGGATCATCCCCATCGGATTCCTCAGATTCGGAAGGCGAACGCCGCAAGCGGCTGGAACGTAAGAAACGAAGACACGAAAGGAGGCGCCAACGAGAACAAGAACTCTCGCACCCCCCTCGCGCCACCATAGGTGATGCGCCCAAAAAGGCCAACATCCCCTTCTCCGGAAGAGCCGATCAAGACGTAAGACTCTGGATCGACCAGATGGAAATTCTAATCAGTCTCCAGAAGAAGGTCCAATGGGATAACGGCACCAAGATTATGTGGGCATCCCTCGAGTTTACCGGTAGTGCGGCCAACTTTTGGCGGAATTTCACGGAGAGGTTAGCTGTGGATAGCAGTATCGGAACCTGGGAACGGTTCAAGCAAGAACTCCGTACTCAATATGGCAACCGCACGAGTCAGGAACAGGCCAAGCAGAAGATGGACAGACTCCGGCAAACTGGTCCAATCGATGACTACATCAACGAGATGCAGAACCTAGAATGGGACGCACGAGTTGGACCAGTTGTCATGAGATCCGTGATCCTAACAGGAATAAATTCCTCGCTGGAACAACGGCTCTCCAATGCGATTGAGGAGCCTAATGATTTCGTGGACTGGTTAGCCTGGGTACGAAAAGTCGGACGCAAGGACCACGAGGTGAAGGCTCGGAAAGAAATCCTGCGAGGTAAAGACCCTGTGAAACCTCGCGAGGAAAAAATGGAACGGCGGAAATCGCGCAATAATGGAAATCCTCGAAAGACTTTCACCGCATCAGCCAACAACTCCAACACCTCGGATGACTTAGGTGTTACCAAGGAAGAGAAGGAGAAATGGCAGAAGGAAGGAAAGTGCTTCCGTTGTGGTAGAGATAACCACTTCGTGAAGGATTGCGTGGCGACAAGTAAGGTCAGGTTGACGAACCTGAAGAGAAAAGAGTATCCTTCCGGGAGAAAGGACCACGGAAGGGAGGGTGACAAGAAACGAAAATTGGGGCCACAAAATGAGGCATTCAGGGCAAGGATTACGAATTTGGAGGACTAAATTGATTGGGTATTTCTAGTTATGCGGTGTTTCATTCTATGTTGTGTTACGGTTTTTATTTTTTGGGGAAAAAGACTTTTCTAAGGGATCGGGTTATGTTATGCTCTATCGGTTTTTTTATTTCGCGCAAATTCAATTCTATTACACACACTCTGAGGATGGGGTTACACCCCAAAATGTCTGGGGCGTAAGCGTGGTACCATGATCTTCACCAACGCTCGAATCTTCTATATAAACTCCCTCGCCCCGCGCTCAGAACAAGAACTATCAATATCAACCCACTTATACCCAAGAACAATCCACCTCACCTTACACTTTCAAAACATACAAACATGTCTTCACACAACCAAGAAACCCGCCTTGAGATTGAGATCTCTTGGAACCACCCCGCAACTAGTACCCAACATACAGAAACAGTCAACGCACTCCTAGACAGCGGAACAGAGGACTGGGTTATGTCCTGGAACTGTGTCCATCGTCTCAAGATCCCAACTCAACCTCGACCCAAGCCCCTCATCATCAGACAGGCTGACGGCACCCCTATGCCTAACTCCGGCACTCACATCACCCAATCTCTTACCCTCCGCGTCGGCAACCATCTAGACAGAGATACCGTCTGTGAGGTTGGCTCATTCGCAGGAGAAGACCTCGTCATACCACATCGATGGCTCAAGGAGCATCAACCTACCATACATTGGGGTCAGAACAAGGTCATCTTCGACAACATCAATTGTCAAGTGAAGGGATGCTTCAGGACCATGTATGATATATACGAAGAAGACCCAGAAGAGCTGGTCATCAGGCTGTTGAGGTCGTCACCCAAGACACAGATGATGATCGAGCAACATCCCTTCTGGGCAAGGGCATTGGTAGGCGAGACTCTCGCTAGTGCTATACCAATGGAGTACCAGGACTTCGTCGACGTCTTCTCTAAGGAGGGAGCCGATCGACTACCTGATCACTCTGAATGGGATCATACCATTCCCCTTATAGAAGGAAAGCAGCCTCCATGGGGACCGATCTATGCGCTCTCCCCAGTGGAACAAAAGGCACTTCGGGAATACTTGGATGAAATGCTAGCCTCTGGCAAAATAGTCCCCTCCACCAGCCCGGCAGCAGCACCGATCCTGTTCGTGAAGAAAGCCAATGGAAAACTGAGGCTATGCGTAGACTTTCGTGGCTTAAATGCTATCACGGTCAAGAATCGCTACCCCCTTCCACTTATGACAGAGCTGGCCGATTCGACGAAAGGAGCAGAGTTCTTTACCAAGATAGACTTGAAAAATGGCTATAACTTGATTAGGATTGCCGCTGGCGAGGAATGGAAAACAGCTTTCAGAACGAAGTACGGCCATTTCGAATATAGGGTAATGCCTTTTGGCTTAACCAATGCACCGGCGTCGTTCCAGGTCATGGTCAACACCATATTCAAGGATCTTTTAGATCAAGGCGTAGTAGTCTACTTGGATGATATTCTAATATATTCAAAGACTAAGGAAGAGCATACGACTCTTGTGAGGAAGATATTGGAGCGACTGCAACAAAACCATCTATACGGGAACCTCGAGAAAACGGAATGGTACAAACAGGAGGTGGAATTCCTGGGATTTGTACTATCAGGGAAAGGGAACCAGGTCTCGCCTAAGAAGGTGAAGGCAATCACGGAATGGTTACCACCCACCAAGGTCAAGGAACTTCAATGTTTCCTCGGATTCGCCAACTTCCTACGACGGTTCATCCACAGGTACTCCGAAGTTTGCCGACCAATGACCGATCTCTTGAAGAAAGGTTCTGTATGGCGATGGAGCAGTGAACAGCAAAGCGCTTTCGACGAACTCAAGGAGAGATTTCCGTCTGCTCCAATACTACGACACTATGACGAACACCGTGAAGCGATCATAGAAACTGACGCGAGTGACTGGGCTGAGGCCGCAGTACTCTCTCAGGTGTTCGAGGACGGTATTCTACACCCGGTAGCTTATCACTCTCGCAAGTTCAACGAGGCAGAGGTAAACTACGAGATCTATGACAAGGAGATGCTCGCTATAGTTTCTGCTCTCTTGACTTGGAGACATTGGCTGGAAGGAACGGACATTCCTATCCAGATACATTCGGATCATCAGAACCTACAGTACTTTACAACGACCAAGAAGTTGTCGAGAAGACAAGCCAGATGGGCCGAAAAGATAGCACCTTTTCACTTCCGGATTCATTACCGACCAGGCGAAAAGAATGGCAAGCCAGACGCACTCACAAGGCGCCCAGAGTTCGCTATGGAAGGGGGAGTAATGCGTGAACAACCCGTAAAACAGTTGCTCAGCGCAGAACAATTTGTCAGGAAATCACGGACCAGCGTAGAAACTGGCCCTGAAATTATTGGCAACCCCGAAGAAGGATGGACTCCGTTGGATCAGTGGTACGACATACCAGGTACTGAGCTGCCTCAGCCACTACAAGACTGGTATGAACAGGACAGACAATGGGTTCGGAGAGTGTTCCGGGATGAACCTCTCCCTGACGCAAACCTTGAAGTCTTCGGGACAGAGGAAGCTGATGCCGTAATAACGGAGCTTGCCACTGAATGGACCCCGGGATCGAATGAGGCCACCCACGATGGTCGTTGGGTAGTGCCAGGATACGCGGTCAGACAAGTCATCGAGGATCATCATGACAGACCCGTAGCGGGGCACCTGGGAAGGGATAAAACCCTTGAGTTGATCGATAGGAACTACTGGTGGCCAGGAATGTCCACGGATGTAGCCAACTTCGTCAAGACTTGCGACGTGTGCCAGAGAGCCAAGCAACGTCGGAGACACTTGTCACTCCCTCAACCCCTAGAGTTAGCCACCACACCTTGGACTGATATCTCAATGGATTTCGTAGTAGAAATGCCAAAGGAGAAATCAGGATTCCGTAACGTATTGGTAGTCGTGGACCGTTTTACGAAAATAGCTCACTTCATTCCAATGACGGGAATCAACGCGGAACAGACCGCTAACGCCTTTGTCAAGGACATTTGGCGCTTTCACGGACTTCCTAGGAGCATTGTCTCCGACAGAGGAACACAGTTTGTATCGGCATTCTGGGCTGCGGTCACAGAACGACTAGGGATTCGTAGAAGACTCTCGACCTCGTTCCACCCACAGACGGATGGACAAACAGAAAAGACCAACCAGCACCTCGAATCCTACATCCGGGCCTATACCGCCGGAACAGGAAAGAAATGGAAGGACCTATTACCGATTTGCGAGTATGCATATAATAATGCGAAACACTCGTCGACAGGACAATCGCCGTTCTACTGTAACTATGGTTTCCACCCACGAACAGATTGGCCAACGGATGCGAAAATCGGACAGCTGGATGCCAAGGGAAGCACCTATCTGGAAGACCTTCTCCTAGCCCATGAGTCAGCGAGAGATACGCTGCAGAAGACCTTTGACAGGATGGCGTCAAGGCCAGGGCCAGCAGTTCAGCGGTTCACAATCGGTCAAAAGGTTTTGCTGGATACTCGGAACCTCAGCGGTTACAATAAATGGTCGGACAAGTTTACAGGCCCCTTCGAGGTCGCCGCGGCTGTAGGAAACAGGGCTTATAGATTGAATCTTCCGGCAGAATGGAAGGTTCATGACGTATTCCACGTGATGTTGCTAAGACCTTATCGAGAGGATCCCAACCCGGGCAGGCAACAGAACACACGAAAACGACTCGCAACACCCGACCCTCAAGAGGCACTCTTAGATGAGAACTTCAAACCGGTCACCAACACTCGACCCCATACGCGGAGTCAAGGGCCAGTCACCGACTCGAGACGACCTCTGAAACGACAGCGGACTAGGGAAGACTAGCTCGATACCTTTCCTACTCTATGACTTTTCCCAAAGGGTTTTTATCATAGAGAGGTTTTAACGGTCGAGGGCGACGTCTAGGAAGGGGGAGTAGTGTTATAGGAAATACGAACACTGCTCCTAAGTCAAGGAATAAGGATGATACGAGTGATGGGTTGTGATGTGAGTACGGTCGGGTAACGAGGGAACAAGCATAGAAAGGTACCGAGGGGTGTGGGGGCACCGGGTGCAACCACACTAGTATTAGGCTGTTGTGAGGACACGCTTACTATTGGGTGTCTCACCCGGAACGGAATAGAAGCGGGGTTTATGGCTGCAGGCCATTCTACTTAGGGAAGTAGCTCTAGGACAATAGCATGATACAGCTCGGTTACTGGCAATTGCGGGGTTTATGGTTACGTGTCAGAATTGGAATGGAGGAACGGAACTATGCGGGGGCGTTTTTCTACTGGGGTTATCTTCGGGTTGATTATCTTATTCTATTATCGTTATCTCTTTAGTATTAGAAAGCGGGCCTTGGCATAAGTTCCAATATGTATAAATAGGGAGGATTCTGCCTCGTCTTAGTGGCATCATCAGTCACTCAGCGAGCGGAATCCGGTTTACAATATTACAAGTTTAATCTACAGAACTATCGCTTAGCATTGGCATTTCCCCAAACAGAGACACTATATCAACAACGGGAAATGTTAATATACCCCAAGGGTGGAGACAAAGATGACAAAAAAGTACCTTACACCATATCGTCAACAATACTCAAGACATGGAGAATGTATTTCAATTTGCTCGACTATATGAATCATCCAACTCCAGAACTTACGCTACCCATGATGGAAAACAACCTTCAAAGGAGGACTATGGTCTGGTACAAACATATTGGCAAATGTTTGCGATTTATCACGTCTCTCAGTGCAAACTTTAATTTTGTACACTGGGGAATGAAACGGTGGCGGGAGTGCGTCCGGGATCATCTAGGGAAAGCATATATCAATTACCATTATATAACACCTTCAAATAAATATATCCACTTTGTAAGACAAACACGCTCTAGGGTATAAGAATAGATGATTAAGTCGTTTAGCAAAATTATTTCGTCATTTTCCACTAATTGACCGTAGTTTTTGGTTGAATATTTTAACTTTATGCTAGTGAAACCTTATTTCTGATCCTCCAGCTATAAAAGTGCCTCTCCCCCCACCTCCTCTCTCCAAAACCTCGCCATCATCCTCATCATTCTCATCCTTATCATCACCAGTAACAAGTATTTAGGTCAGATCCATCGTGCCAATTGGTATAGCCACCACTAATAGCAGCAACAGCAGCAGCACCGGTACAGAAACAGTGGTGGCAGCAGCAACAGTGGTAGCAGCAGATACGAGATAAATACATGTAACGACGGACAGAGATATATATACCGTATCCTTAGTAAATAATATAATTTAGAAGTAAAACAAACAATAAAAAAAAAGGTAATTTAGCTCTAAATGACTATTCATTTATTAACGGTGGTCATATAAATGACGATTTTAAAAGACCCGGTCATTTAGTCAATATATGACTTCGTCACCTTTATACAGTAAAAGACTTAGTCACTTATCTTATGCTCCTAGAGACGCAGACAAACGTTATTCCAAAACATGAGTGCTGCGGGCAATCACCTAGCGAAAGAGTACTCAAAGTATACAAAAGTTTGAAGTTCAAAGATAAATGTGATTCTATCATTCACCTTCACGATATATATTATCCAAGACTACAACATTCGCAGGAATTCAGCACATTGAAACTCTTGAACTCCAGAGGTTTTTGTAGGCCGACGTCACCCGGTGTGAAAATAATTTCTGACAGCCCAGTCAACTTGAATCCACTCAAATACCGGGCTAGTACAGTCCAGATAGTAGCCTGACTCACAACCAGGCTTCATAGACCAGGGAGGTGTATATCAAAAAGAGATAGATTTTCTCCCTTAATATTCTTGTACGTTCCATTGTTTTGGAAGTATCTTTTAAGAATTTCCGGAAATAATTCTGATGGACCATGTGGCCTGTGATTTGTCCGGGCCAAGAGGATGCTCCAAATAAACATTCTTATCGTCAACTAAGCTCTTCTATTTTCACTAATTTCTGTTGGATCGCAGGTGTATGTATTATAGGACGTGCTATGGAAATACTTGTCTATGAACTCACATTGTGTCCGCCAACTCAACGTACACTTAATCTATTTCCACAGGCCATCAATTACCATTAATTGTTTCTCTACCTCGCCCCACCCAAGTCAACGAGACTCGATGTTTGTTGAAAATCAATCGGAGAATATGATGAATATCGTCTCAATTGAAGGATGTTCCGAGCCTCTACGTCGATATAACCTTTTTCGAGAGCGAGGCATAGTATCTAACTACCAAGAGCATCTAATGAACCCGGGATCAATAGGAAATTTAAGACAAGGAAACCGACGGCTGACGGCTATTATCACATGTAGTATGTACCACGAAAGAAGGCTTTACCCACACCAATTGACCTATCTTTTGAATAAAGATCTGATCTCCTTTAAAAACTTCATTACGATGCTTATATAATGTACAATAGTGTAAGGCTACCCATATTCGCGTCAAGGGAAGCATTGGGTAAGGGAAGTACATTACAAGACGGCTTCATAGCGGAAGAGTAACTAGCAATTGAGGCTGATTTTTAAATGTCTGTCCACGCTTGCTACACCGAAATGCTTCTCAACATCGCCATTCTCACCATCTTTTGCAGGCTCGTCGACTGTTGCACAACAAGTAAGTTATAGGTCATCCATGTAGTTTGGGTTTACAGAGAACCTACAAGCACTGAACCAGAAAACCGGGATTCCTTTCATCACGAGCGGGCAAGCGGTATCATACCAGTACCTCTGAAGGTTTGCGACGGATGTCTGAGCGCCTTCAAAAGATGGACCAGCAGAAGGCCAACCGGTCTCACCGACGATGATTGGCTTATCAGGAATAAGGTTCCTGACTGTGTTAAAGTTTCCAGTAAAAATACCTCCAGCAGCTTCGATCGGTATTCCTTGCCAATAAGGAAATCCATTTGCTAGGACGACCTAAAACTACTATCAGCCGATTTCCTTAATACTCTTTCATGAGTAAATATACATCTGATACTCCCAAGACAATCTTCGCAGCGGGAGAAACCAGTTGATTCCAGGTATCGGCACACCCGATTGCAATATATGGAGCGCCCAATGTTACTTTGACCAACATCTTCACTTGATTGATGTATCGGGCCAAGGTTGCAGGTTTCAGGCTACCCTGGTACAGGTGCTCTGATCCGACATTTATTCCGGCAATCCAATCCGTTCCCCAAGTTCTAATAGCATACTTAAGCTCATCCCGCTCGCGGATATACTTGTCTTCAGGTGTGGCCCAGATAGTGACCCAAATCTTTATGTATGTTGCCTGTGCAGCTGGCACAGCGTTTTTAAGATTGAAGCAGTCTGAAGTTGAAAATAATCTTGCAGTATTGACTTGGATCATGTCATGTGACCACGATCGTATGGTTCGAAAGTCTTCGATCCAATCATCTGTTGTCTTGCATGCACCATCGGCCTACCATAAGGTTTTTGTTAGAAATGCCCTATTCGAGGAACAGAAAGGTGTACGTACACGTTTATGTCCAATGTTAAAGCCAACATTGCCGGTAAGGACTGGCGAGGCATAGACCACCCCAAGGCTCAGAAGAGATAGAAGGACTGTACAGATTCTCATATTCTTAGGATTGTAGAATCGCCGGCCAAGAAACTAGAAATTTTGTGATAGGTTGTGTAAGTGCGTTGGGAGTATAGTTGATGTAGACTGAGTAGGGTCAAGAGTTCGAAGAGGACTGGAATTATAAGGATACCTGTTTCACCAACGTGTCTTCAAACTTTGAGCTCTGATTAACAGATTACGGGGCAGAACAAGAGAAGGCATTGTTATCTATGTTGGCCTAATTCCATGAGAACAGATCCACGATTTTGCATTTGTTGATCCGGGAAAGGAGCTAACCATGTGTGTGTGGCCTTTGTGGATTCCAATCAACCTAGAAGAAAGCTCTCAGGTCTCGCTATCTCCTACTTATCAGCAGGCCTCCTTAACTTCCTGAAAAGATTTAGTACTCTCTGTCGGCACACCCTTCAGTCAGCCCGTCGGCCTTGACATCTCCGGCTTAATGGGTTTGGAGATTTGAAGGTTTAATGCAGGTCCCGTATGAATCCGGATCCTCCTGCAGTGAACTACATTACTAAGTTTTATGCACAATTCTGGCGCCGGCCCCCCTAACCAAGGTCCCCGACAATATTCCATAAGCTCTATGTACCAACTCAGATTTTGGTGAAGCGTTTTTCTTTTTCTCGGGCCGCGGCTACATACAGTCGCGATCGAATCTCCCTATAAGGGTACGGAAATACCGCGAGGTCGTACCCTTATAGAACAGTTACCCTTATAGATATTTCAGGGTTAGGTTTGGCAGAGGAGAAGTTCACTTTTGGGAGTAAAGGGTTCGCGCAACACTGAGTTTGGTAGAGTGGGAAGTTCGCGGAACTTCACTTTTGGTCGCTAAACCATCACTCTTTGGTGACGGAACTTTCAGTTTTTGGCAGTGCAACTATCAATGTTGTTAGCAGAACATTTTTCACTTTTTGAGGGCGAAGTGCCCCAACTTCCACTCAAAAGTTACTCTCTCTATAAGGGTAATACACCAAAAAGTTTGAAAATTTACTAAGGGTACATGTATTCTTATAGCAAGAATATGTGCATTTACCCTTAGCACTATATACTAAAAAAAGTAGCCTGCGGACCGGGCTCCTTATAAGGCGAGTATTCTTATAGAGGGTACCCTTATAGCGAGATTCGACTGTACATCTTTCTTTGCGTTGAACCTTAGATGCTCCCGTTGGTACTCCTGTTTGGGTTCGTTGTATATTTCCCTCTATACTTACTCACTCAGGCACGTACTCGATCCTGCTAGAGCGCTATATAGAACACCGCAGACAATTGTGCTGTACCCTCCTCCGCGGCTTCGCTAGAGTCACTTTAACTCTAGATAGGTATTGTCCGTTTCGATTTAGATCTCCGTCAGTGTGAAACGGTACGATAGGAACGCCGGATCACGGGTTCTCCTCCCCCGCGTGGCTACGTCTACTTTCCTTCTCTTCCTACTGAGGTACGTATGTCGCCAATTATTTTTCCATGAATACATGTACTAATGACGCTAAAGGAGGACTTGGAAGGGCCGGCCATAGCGTCCGGTTTTCTTTTATTTCTTCTTTTCTTTTTGGAGGGTGGCTAAGCATTCCCTAACCCGATATACAAGTGTCAACTAGGCACGAAGAGATTTTTCGATACAGTCCAAGGCCACTTCCAACATAGTAACATACACACCCTCTTTTAAGTGCCAATACACCTCCAGAAGACACGTGTTCGATCAATCTATACTCAGTCAAGAGTAATAGGCTACTAATATTCCCCCGGTTTCTTCTTACTGCATTCACTCCACGACGCTCGTGTTTGCCATTTGTGAGAGCAGCGAGGATACCCTCTGAACTTCCCGTACCCCGGTTAAACCGAGAAGCTGTCATTTCTGGAATGTAGCAGAAAAAACAGAATACCGGGACAAGGCGCCAGTATGTACATATTCGCAGGGTCCCTTTAATGCGATAGAAAGGAAGGAGCCTGATCCGCTCACGCTGCTCGTCAGAGAGAATCGCTTTGACAAACAGAGGGCTCTTCCGGACTACCACTGGAGTAAAACCTGCACAATATCAGATGATCTTCCCGCTAGAGAATGGATCCTCTACAACCCACCTATGGATAGTTCTTGTATCCTCTGATGGTGAATATTATCAAATGGCAGAAATAAGTCATTCAAATGGCGACGATTAATATCTTATATTTCTAGTTATACCTTTTCACCATCATCTACCAACCTCTTTGTTCCCAATCGCAGACCTGAACCCGGGATGCCGGCATAGAAACAGCTTCATCCCTACGTGGAGGAAGAATAATCATGACGCCCGTTTCTTCGCTTTTTCAAATTTGAATTCAATGGTCATTACGAACATTCCCGCAGATGACGTCTGTACTGTCATTTCCTATACGGAATGCTCCAGCTCGTCGAGGGGTATCCTGGCGAGTCACGGCACATTGTGGTCTCTTGCAAAACCGCTTTTCTTAGAACCCAAGGAAAGATCTAATATTAGGGATCAGAAATGGTTAAATCTAAGTTCCCTCGCTTTCTGGAGGTGCGACCGTTTAACGCAGTGTCCTCGACACCGTAAAGCTTCATCTTTTGGGAAAGCAAGCGGTATCTTATTCTAAGAAAATCCGAAGATGGAACGATCATCTTGTATCAGCTGTTAATCTCCTTATTTAAGAACAGGGCATGTTTGAGGCATGTTTGGGCGAGAAGGGATCTAACCCAATGAGTCCTCAAGCCTCATTCAAAGGTCTACGCGGGTAATAGGAATTCGAATGATTGGGAAATAGTCCTCGGGTGTCGACTACTGTCTGCTAGGCCTCACTAAAGAAGATATTAAAAAGCAAAGAGGCGGACCACTTTCGAATAAGTCAGGTCTTACACCCGAGGGCCTTGCGGCAGGCTCCTCTTCCATCAAAAACAAAAAGAATGCTCTGTTTGGGATTTGAACCCACACCTCCCAAATCGCTTCATAACGTTTTAAGGTTATTAATCATAGGGCGAGCTCACCAATTACACCACCAGAGCTTGAATGTATTAGTGTTTTGGTCATAGATAACCTTGATCAAACTTAATCTAGGAGAGGTTCTTCCCTCCATTTAATGTCGACACACTTCCGCAACAGTGTAAGGTGGTCTACTGTGAACTCAGGTGACCCTTGTAGAATGGTACGTAAATACTTATGTAACCCTCGAATGTCAGCTGCTGTCTGCCAGGCCTTACTAAGAAAGATGCTTTAGAAAGCAATGCAAAGGAGGAAATCAGTCTCGAATGAGTGTGGTTGTACATTGGACGGCCTTGCGGAAGGCTTCGTTTCCATCAGAACAAAAAGAATGCTCCGTCTGGGATTTGAACCCATACCTCCCAAATCGCTTCATAACTTTTTAAGGTTATTAATCATAGGGCGAGCTCGCCAATTACACTACCAGAGCTTGGATGTATTTGTGTTTGGGTCTTAGATAACCTGGTAGTAATGAGTCTGGATGTCCTATGTTGCCATTAAATCTCGATGCAGCCCAGAAATAGCTCAAGGTATGTAGTCTACTGAGAACCCACTCCCTTGTGGCAAGGTATGAGCATCCTTTACTACCAAAGACAGCTCTGTGAGATTCACAAACCCACGTATAATTGGTAATACTGATAAAAATGGCCTAGCATCATTACCAACTCTCATGGAATATATATTCAAAGATAATAATTCCAGAAGTTTTATGTAGGAGCTAGAGAGAGCCAGCGGGTTGAAACTCTCCTCACCGTGCCCCGACCTTTTTCGAAAGTCTCGAGAAGTGACCTGCAGGAGTGCTGAGTTATAGTTATCTTAATAAATCAAAATCACTCCAACGTCCACCTAAGTACTTGACCAAGTGGGTTGCCTTATGTTGTTGTGGATTTTTGAGGTAATCATAAGCCTTCATACAGCAGTCGGTATAAGTTAAGAATGACAACGATTATGTGCTAAGATCGAGTGATATTTTGTGTTTACGGTCCACAGTCTTAATCATCCAATACTATGACAATCTTCTTTCCGAAAAATATCCTGACGCTTGAAGAAGGAGCGTTTGATTCAAAGGGGTGACGCCCTATGTAATCTCAGAGAAGCCTTCCCTATGAGAGGTTTACGTCATGTGGCCTAAGGTCGTTTCCGTTGGGACTTATGATAAAAGCCTGTAATATTGTGAAAGTCTGTTTCACTAGTTTCGTGTGACCTGCCATGACCTCCCTCTCGAGCCTCGAGCGTTCATATCTAGCAGCCCTTTCCGATTTGACTGGGACAATATATTAATCGATGTGGTGATGCTGATCATTTAGAGATACTTATAGGAGAGCATAAAATATCTTAGTTTGTTCGGTATTAATTCACAGGAAACTCAATCAACTTGATTATGCAATCATTGGGTTCAGTCATATCCCATCACTCGTTTTCCGCCATTGTTGTGTTTAGCAATTGATCATTCATATTCTGCTTGATTCATTAGATTACTTTGTATACAGTGCATATATTTCAGAGGGATTCTTGAAACATATCCACTAACTACATAGTCATTCAAAGGACAGTGTGTGTAGAGGGTCAGTGGACATAGTATTGATCGAGACTGGTAGAAAACTATTTGCGTCCACACACCTATTTCTCGCGGTATAGATCGTACGGAAGTCACGCACGTAGCCGCTGTATCAGAACGACTAATTGTCCTAACTGCTAAATTATCTATATTTCTTTATCTTGGTAATGGGCGTAGCTATTATCAAAGCTTTCTAGATGGCAATTCAGTTGAAAGTCTCAGAACCTATTTAAAAGCCGAGGGACGCAAAGAAGCAAAGAATGGAAATCTTCTCGATTGGCAGAGCTAGTTGCGGAGAAAGAATATTATGCCTGGCCTAACATAAACAGAACACTGTATGTATCATGTTTGCTTCGGCTCAAGGCAAGCCTGTCTTACTTTACCAAACAGGCCAGATGCGGCTTAACCATTGACCAACTCTGTCGCTATAATTTACATTTATATTCACGTGACGTACACTGTTGGGGCGATGCAATACTGAGAATTACATTTGTATGTACATGTATATTCACATACCCTATTGAGAAGGCGCATCTGTAGTCCTTAACACCATCCGAGTCATCATTTCTATACACTAAAACTATTGGAAAGAAGCAGGCTTAAGAGGAATTAAGCGAGCTCCCAGCAAATTTGAAACTGGTATAGCACAATCTCTCGCTCGCTATGACAGCCCTTGAGGGCTCTAATATCTTTGTGAAACATCTTTCTTTATCCATTGAACAATCCGATATTTATCTCCCTTTGTATCGTTTAGAGCAACAGACATACTTTGAATAGGATCAAGAAGTACGTGTAACACATTGCATACTAGCCTAGGAGGAAACAGAATTTATAAGTACAGCGTGGTCGTAGTATGAGTTGCAGGCTATTTGATGGGGGCAGAAAAATGACGAAATAACACTCCCTGTGTCATTTCTATCCATCCGGAGCTAGTCCGTACCACGTATGTATTCCATTCAACGTAATTCTTCCACCGCCTCTTTGAAGCCATTCGGACATCCCAGGACGAAAACAGCAAAACTCGGATTTAAGATTGGCTAATACATAGCGTGAGCTATTCCAACTATAAAGAAGAAGGGTCTAGATGAACTGATAAACAAGATTCAATAAGCTCTAAAGAATGGTTGTGCCTTGAAAGCGTGCGGTTATGAAAGGCTTCTTTCTTTTCAAGTCTTCATTGCCAAATCAATACTTATACATGAAACAGTAAAGCTTCATGCCAAGAGGTCGAGGCAACTCGAGAGGTAAAAAAAAGGAAGTTACTATGAGATGTGAGTGTGAATGCTCTAGAAGGATCGGGGAACTTTCTACGTCGCCTCTACAACAGTAATATCAGCGTCTTGTGAGCGGGTATCACCGCGCTGGCGTTGTAACCTGGGTCAATCTTATCTCCGCACGGACCATATCGGATTTCTCCGCTTCACCAAAAGTGACTCGAATTATTCCGCGGTACTAGGCCAGTATTTCGTGTCTCGTGATGCATGGTTTGCTTTGCATACATGTATGCTTCTAGCCCACAGTACCAAGGTGATATGGTAAATGTGAGCATATGATGCTATTCCGATTCAAGATAGTTCATTCAATTCGTCCTGTATACCAAAGAGAATGGGGGTGTCCCCAGAGCCTTTGACATGGCCAGTAATCTTTTGAAAGCTACAAGGCACTGAAATCACAACAATTGTCTCTGCGTCAATGTTGAGCATTGTACCCTGGGTTTCTATCACCGGCTCTAGGGAATGATTCTTCCAATGTATATTCCAACTTTCTTTTCCAATCTTTCTATCCTGACTTTATCACTGCCGAGGAAACAAGTATCCTAGTTATTGATGGTAAGAATATTAATTCTTTCGATGATCATGTCTTCGTGAAGGAATCTGGGCGGCCATGCGCGAAGATTCTAGTTAGATGATTGTGTGATCAGTCTAGGAACTTTAAGATTATGTCTATCTCAAAGCCTCTCCGTAAATCGAGGAATTAGGATATTTGGTTTGGCCAGACGTGTATGTTAACTTGTGTACGCGTACCCGCATTTCGATCTTACACTTTTGATTCAGCCGAAACCCCCGTCACCGCTGGTGGGCTCAGCCCTACAGCAGACAGTTACTAGGATGATTCTCTTCCATTATCGGCCACGGTTTACAGTCTCGAGACTCTCCTAAAGATGGTGAAAGGTTTGTTTTCATCGCACACACACCAGACTTCATATTCAAAAGAATTAGTGTTATTAATTGATGAGAATCGTACATACATGTAGCCTTATATTTATCTCGAGATACGAATTCTACTCATGCTTGTTAAGATAGGGCGTAGTGTTACATATTTATACATGTACTTATAAGTGGCATGGGATGCTCATTCTTTTCACAAGCGTGTATATGCCGTAGGACTAGATCGATTGCAGTAACAAGCTTGAATCTGAGAGGGGAATCTTTACTCAAGACGACTAAGCAATGTCATATGCTCAACAACTAAGAAAGTTCATATCCTCGCCGACTAAGCGTAACAACTCTGCCCAAGTCACTTCGAATGTTGCTAGTCCTGCCATAATCCCCACCATCATCCGTAATCACCAACACATATCACTGCTTCAATCCATACGAGGCTCGACGAGAATGGAGATTTCCCAAATATCCTCCTCGGATATAATGAGAATCAATGATCTCGTAAGTTGCTGATACCTCCGTCGCTCAATCAAGGAGTATTTCATGATGAACTCTAACTTATTCGTTCTACAGCACAAGGACGACGAGATCGTGTTTCGAGGCCGTCGTGCATCGAGAATTCCCATCATCATCGTAACTGACTACTCATTTTTACGTGGCGAGTTTGATAAAATGAGTTATGATCCCGCCACCGACGATGATAAATCGGATGTATCAATGGACAGACAATCTAAGGAGAAAGACTCTCGTCCTTCTTCTTCACCAACAAGCATCTATTCTCTTGTAGCGTCGTCAGAGGGAGGTGTCCCGGTATCTAGTAGCACCGTTCGTTCAGACTCCCTTTCTGCCTCATACAGACAATTGGTCTCGCCGATGACCTCAAGTAAGGCATCCACAATTGGTAACTCAGTCTTCAGTTGCCCCCCTTTCTCTTGAGCCAACTTATGTTAACTTTAGTGCCTTTGGTTGTCATAGAGGGCACAAGTAGTGGTTACTCTGGGAGTGACAATGGCTCTGCTTCAACTAGGTCGGCGGCCAAGTTGGCCGATATGTGTCACACCGACATAGTTGCAGCACACAGTATGACCTGGCACGATTCTAACCGCTCCCAACAGGGAGACACGCGCAGCAAAGACCGCAAGTCTCAAGGTGAGGCAAAACAGTCATGATAGAGATTTCTGTGTATTATGTAGTTAGCTGACTTCTATACGAAGAAGATCACACAGACGGCGATTGTCATGGCAGGGTCTTGCTACTTATTGTCGAAGATTATTTTGGGACTCCAGCCTCGCTCCAAGTAGGGTTGAATGAGCGTATCCGGATGTGGATGATCGATGCTGCAGCTGGGCTAGACGCCCTACCGCACTACGGTAAGCAGATCTCAGTTGTAAATGCAATAGAAACTGATATACAGTAGCTATTATAGATCCGGAAACCCTTGAGTCCTGCTCTAAATAGATGAATGACACGATATCGGTGTAGAATACTGCTGTTTTGGTTTCGTTTGAGGTCGTTATTACAACGGTATGTTGTCAGCTTGGTTTGTTCTCGGTCGGAGTTTTACGTAACTAACAATGCCCAATTCTTTGTAGAACTTGGGTACAAAGTAGACTGTACTTAGAAGGGCTAAGTCATACATGTATATGGTTCAAAATGGCCTATCATAACGCTCAATTCCAATAAAAAAACACTGATCTCTATTATTTACGGCCAAAAGTGTGGAAATGGGCTTTGTATACGTATATGTAGTGATAGAAGAATGTGTGGGGAAGGTATGAACTTGGATCCTACATGTACTTTACACCGTAGAAATTCTCTAACTTCGGAATATCTCACCATATAACCCTATAGTATGCTACATGTAACTTCGCCCAGGTTGGGGGTATTATATCAAAAGCTGGATCTGATACATCTAACGTAGACCTGCGTAAGCCAAAACTAAATGTGTATTCCAAGTCACATCCGCGACTAACTTGATTACATATATATGTGTATACATCTATGGGTTCGATGTTCCCATGGCGTATACTGATTCCCAACTTGATCGATTATAGATTCATATCAGTAGGTTCTGTTTACCCAACTAACATTACCCGCACTACCTCCAATTTGGATCGACTGATAAATTGCAGGAAAGAAAACCTTCTCATTGTGGTATATGTGGTGTGGAGATCATATATTCTCACTCGAAGTGATCAATAAATTCCAAACCTATCCCTTCCATCATGACCAGCTCATTCACCCTACCACATCACCCCACCATCAATCTTCAACAACACACGTTAAAACCACACAACAGCACCACGTACCCGCGCCTCGGCGATACCTAAACTTGACAATAATGCCACCTTGGAGCGGCGAAGTTCCCCCGGGATATATTGACCCCAGCCTACTCTTCCTCGGTGCCGACGGTCAGGTATACCTCCGCACCCAAGAAGGACCGCACCCCTCTGAGGCAGACCACAGTTCATCTCACGAAAGCGTCTCTTCATCTAACACCGACAACAACAGTAGCAACGAACACCGCACTCACCGCGTGAACCAACTCCACGACGCAGCGCAGGCTTTCGATTGGAACATGGACGCTGTCTTTGCATATGACGCCCAAATTCGCGCCGAGCAGGCCCTCCGCCATCAACGGACTATCGAGATTGCTCGTCAGATTTACGCAGCGCGAATCGGACACATCCCCCACCCTGAAGACTCGTACCACAATACCCCAGCCGAGACCAGAGTCATACCATGGCCTGCATCGGAGAGGTCTCTCACTGATGTGATCGAGCTTCTACAATTTGAGAAAAGTATCACCCGTGTGGGTTGTCAGAGGTGGGAGGTGATTAGAGCGTGGCTTGGATGGGCGGTGGCTTCGAAAGAGAAGAGGCATACGATTCAGCTGGACCAAATAAGGAATGTGTATCGCTTCATGGATCAAGGGATGGATGAGAATGATCGAGCAGATCAAATAGATACCGATGGTATTGAAGATTTCAAAATGGAGGTCGACGGATCTGAAGTTGAGGAAAGCTATCCCACTGAGACGGACGGCGTTATTATCGGACAGCCAGACCTTGGCAGATAGGTCTCATCCAGCTTACTTTCCAACGTAATGAACACCAGAGAACCCCCTCCTTTCAAATATCTCCTATACTAACAAGTATAGGTAGTCCCAACGACCGGGCGAAGACAACCACTATTTCAGCTTCACTTCCCAATGAAAGGGGAAAATGTTATATCTGTATAACAACCCGTATAATGAATAAAAATAATACACGCAGCCTGCTAGTGCCAAAATTCATCATACGTTCCGATGCTCACGTATCTTACTCGTCACTTTTCTGGAACTAGAGCTTGTCTTTCACTTCGAGGGGATAAAAGGGTATACAGGTTATCTTCAGGTAAGAGAAAAAGGGTTATATTGCTACCATCGACCTTTGTCCTTTTCCGTCTCACTCATTAAACTTTCAACAATGTTTCCCTTTGTCTTCTTTTTATTTGCCTCGCATCTAGATCGGATCGTGGGGGGGGTTACCTGTTGGCAAGATAGTGACTGGTGGATTACATTGTTAGAAATTTTGAAAATGCCACGCCCTCAGAAAGTCCTGTATACCTTTACTACATATGTGTAGTTTTATACCTATGTTTCTTTTTATCAAAGTCATAAATCACACAAAGCACCGCCAGGACTGATCTAAATAGGATAGGTACTGGAAAGATGATAAAAGAATACAATTAGAGATTAGCAAAGCACGTTAATATTATTATCCTCACCTGTTTTCCCCAATAATATTAGAGGGCATGCTCCAAATTTACTATAAATCTGTGTAATTTAGAGAGCACGAGGCAGGGGCCAGCAGAAGCTCTGATCAGGAAGGAGACCTTAATATTAGAAGCATTTTCTGATACGTCTGTTGGCTTCCTAGGGTAGCTTTTCGAATGCCTTTTCCACATTAGAAGCCTGGATATAGACTTGATGGTCTTCTGGAGGTATAAGATTCGACCAAGAGATATTATCGGGCCTTCGGAATTTGGTACCGCTGCCTGCCTCACCTGCAAATAGACTAACATCGAGGGCCAACTAACTCACCTGCCCTGGGTGTCGGTTATGGGGGCGCCAAAATATTAACCTTATGAGTTTAAATTTATCATGTGACTTTTGCCATTGGCTTACTGCTAGTGTAGTCTCAGCCGCCCTTGTCCCTAACCAAGCGATTTTATTGGCCGAGTTCCTTCACTGTACATCAATTGTCAGAGCGACTTTAAATTTCGTTTATCTTAACATGTCTCCACCGCACCAGCGCCGCCCACAACAAACCATCACCATGACCACTTCAAGTGACAGCTCCAGCGTCGCTGCGAGTCTCTCGGCTTTCCGAACCTTCGAGTTAATGCAGCTGGATGGTAGGTATCTTCCATCCGACAGTCCTGACGCAGTATCAGAGGTACGTACTTCAAAAGAGAAAAGCAATGGTTGAGGAAACCTACTCACCGTGGTTTGCTAACCCCACCACAGAATATCCACGATTCGAAAGGATTCCCGGCCTGCAGTAACCATGCTGGTACCCCCAAGACCTCTCCAACCCAGAACAAAGGGTGCGGGGTTCTTGCGAGCAAGATTCAACACAGATCAGCTGTAGATCACACTTCAGTTACACCACATTCTTTGGTATATCAGCAGGCACGACGAGAAAACTTTCATCGCAGGATTCTGAGCTACCCACCAGCAACTCTACCTACCCCTCCTACTGCACATCAACTGCGAGATTTCATGCGCCAGAAGGGAAGCCATCATAGCGTTGAATATGAACATAGCGGTTCTTATCATTATGAAGATCCAATCCTCGACAATGCCCCCAGAATGCCCCGTTCTGACCGGCTAATACAGGATGCACTGGCAAAGCAACATCGTACGGCCAACGTACCCCAAGAGGAATCCTCTATCTCAAAGTCTCAGCCCTCCCTGAAGGACAAGGACGCGGGCACTCGGAACCCTTACCCCTCCAATAAAACGTACACTATGTTGGAGTGGCCCAGAGATCCCAATATCATCAAACAGGCAGACGCGGAGCGCATGCTTTCCTGGTCAGAACCACCTCGCAACACTCGTAGCGCCCATGGAAGACTCTCGAATCCACCTATCCCTAAATTCGCCGCCCCGCATTCCCGAAAGGTAGATTCTCATCCTAGATATGCAGAGAACATTAGAAACACGACGCTCGCCAGGCAGGGTGGCGTCCACCCTAACATGACTGTTAACACCAATCGTCCTCAAAGTAAGTAACTTCACAGTCAGGTATCGTTTCCCACAGGAATGTTGACTTGACCACAGCAGATTCGGTTATAGTACGCACTAGGAATTACTTCAAGGAGTACGTCAATGGAAAATACTCCAGTGGATCATCAGGGCCATGTCATAACCCCGATACCAATCTCCATAATGAGGGGAGCATGGCGGCCATCGATCGTGAATATCGTCGGCAGACGACCAAGGACACCAAGATCGACAGGTTCTATATCAAACGTGCCGAATGCGACTTCTCTCTCCAGGCCACTATCAAGAATGTCTTCAAAAATGGAACGCCTACTGCTGCTGATATTAAGAATATGATGGAAGGCATCGATTATCTCGAAATTAGCCTCAAACCAAATTCAGCCTCTGGCGTTGACGACCCTTGGTATGAGAGAATTGCATGGATCAAGAACAGCGTTGTCGGCCCCCACGGGAGGCAGGTCAGAGCTCTTAAAAGCATTTTCAGGCTACTCAATGGCGAGGGTATTTTATTTCGCGAGGATGAGAACAGTGAGGTTTATAAAGAGGCCCAATCAAACAGCGTATGTATTCTTCGCGAAAAGGATAGTTCCGTTTAAAGGTTTGTGCTCTTACCGCCACAAGATGCGCAGTCAGTGCTAATTTCGAAAGTTCAAGATTCAATATGCTACACGTAGATGTTCCATGCGTAAATCGTACCAATCGAGCCCGTGAGTTGAGTCAAGTAAAAATGTTGTAAAATTCAACAAGACTTTGACATTACGACTGTAAGTGATGTTGATCTAGGCGGGCTTGTTTTTGGGTACATGTATGTATTTGTCCTAAGTAAAGATAGTCGAGGCTTGGCGAGAAAATTCGCAACCTGTCTGTCTATAGATTGGAAGACTACATGTATACATGTATATCCCAGAAAGGTTGGTGCCTCTCACTGAAACATGTATGATTGCGTAGTGAAGCTTACAGGCAATCAAAGGAACTGGCTTGCAAGGGTGTTCCTTGTAATACCCCCCTTTCTTTTTCTCCATTGATTAATTGACCTTTGGTTTCACACCGTTGTCGTTGGATTAAGGTTGTCATTCCTGGGGAAAGTAAACACCCGCATCAAGCCTAGCCCAATCTCCTGCAGCACCGGGTAATGAGGTCTGAAGCTTGATTCAACGACGCTCTGTCTTTAAATAGAAAACCTAAGAACATGGTCATTAGAGTACGAGCGACCTTTAGAAAGTATCTGCGGCACCGGACATGCTTCCACAATTTTAAAGCCGAATAGAACGCGATTTTGTACTATTTCTAGAGATTTAAAGGCTCAGAATGTCACGTCCTCTCTCATTATAACTTTGGTACAAAGGTCTCAGATCGAATAACAATAATCAAAAGCCGTCAGATCTCTACAAATCAATCCCCAGATATTTCAAACACGCAAGTATAGTCATATAATTATACGTACATAAGTAAGTTTGACACCTTCTTAATCACAAGTAAATAAATAAAATACCTACCAGCCGAATATATCTCCAATGCGATAAAAGGTCAGGACAAGGTTCGCAATTTCAAATAAAGTTTATTAATTAATTAGTCAAATTTAACCACGCAGAGCTGGATGCTGGCAGCCTGCTGGGGGGAGAAGAGAAGGGAAAGTGCAAATACGGATTTCCCTACATTCCAGAGTTCACTGATAGCATCAGATCATGCGGTTGGCAGTCTGCCGAAAGAATTAATAGAGGTAGTGAACTCTCACAAAGGATGGAAGGCCGGAAGCTACTAGATTCATTCAGTGTGATTCGAACAAATAAACTCAATCCACTCGCTATAGGAAGCGTAGTCAACGTCTAGGAGGAGGTCATAAAGATTCTATAGATCGATCGATGAATTCAAGCAACATAAAGTATGATCTAGAAATCTATAGTCAACTCCTCCATAAGGTTTCTGTCACCATATGCAGACTGCCAATCACTCTTCATTGTTGTGAAGATGGGCCAGCCGCTAGTAGGGTAGAAAGGACGACCGATATGGACGTGCTCAGAGACCTCCAGTCGCCTCTAACGTTACCAATTCCTCGGCTGCCATATGAAAAGCTTCCTGCATCAGCCGATTATGAACTACCCTCCATATCATACTAGTTCATTCAAAGAATTTCAGCCTTAAATTCTCTTTCTCTACGCCACATAGCATATACATCAAAGTTTATCATTATTCGGATTTAACGGCATCACCTTCACCTCTGTTGACATGGCCATGGTCAATAACGTGTTGCATGCCCGTCACTGCTGTTATTTTATTTAGCTCCCATCGTGGATGTATTCTTTTTAGTGTGTGAAGTGAAGTTCCATTCTCGACACGCACAAAGAACAAATAAATCCCTACCTATGAAATCGATTCCCTATCAATCAAACAATACGTGCCTTTTACGTACACAGTACCTGATAAAGGTATGTGAGTAACCCCAGACAACTACATGTATTCTCGCGGTGTGATGCTATGAATATCGTCGCCTTATCGAGTTGATACAGTGAGCTATAATCTCATCCGCAAGCCTGCTCCTGTCTCTAACAATAAATACCACACCTCATATACATTATTCACCTTGTGAAGATTTGAGGGTAAATAGATATCTCTTATCCGGTGAGGGATTATTCTCATCTTCAGACAATGATAGTATTGAGGTTTCCCTATTTTTACATTGCTGAAGTATCTTCATCACCCTAATGTATCACGAAAAAACCATCAGCCTTCAAGTCTTCTTTTCAAAATGCATCAAAGTATCAACACAGCAGATTATATTAGCGGGCAATATCAATGCAAGGTTCAATACCTCTTGTAATGCAATAGTGAGCTTCTACTACGATGTAGGTTAGCCTGGCTTCCATGAGTCCCACTTGATTCTTCATGATGTTATGATTATGTCGTCGTTCCACATCGCGGGGATCTTTTTGACAGCCTCCCTTTAAGGGACCCCGCCAACCCCCCTCACCTCCCTTCTCTCTCTTCTTCCTCTTATCATCCATACGTCCTTCTTCTCTTCTTCGTTCCTCCGTCCCTCTCTGTTTATATCGTTCATCTCTTCGGTTTCATCAAAAGCCACACACCTCATCCTTTCTTAAACTCATAGCAACCCTCAGTTGATCCTTTAAACAATGCCAGACTCCACTACCAAAAAAGGCCAGTTCTATAGTGCTAAGGATCCTGCAGGGAAAGTGTCCACATTGGACCTCGGATCCTTTGAGACCCCCAAGGACACAGCGGGGTTTCCAAAGACACCCATCAGCGGGGAGATAAACACTAAACCCCCTAATCTCAGCAGAAGTCGGAGAGAGGCCGAGCTGCTGAGGAGATCTGCTCCTCGTGGCGAGTTTGACTCGCCAACTCCCGCTGTACACGGGCGCCGCTCCGCTCGCAGGTAATGAAATGCATATCCTTATCCATTGCCGTGGTACTAACAACTGTTTGTTGAGCGTAGGTTGCTCTTCAGTGATCTGCAGCCCACGGCCTCATCATTCCCAACTACTAACCAGACTGCTACTGCTATTCAGCAGGAGCAGAAAGGTAATGAGGATTACGTTACACTCTCTTCCGAGGAACAACATGCTGGGCAGCATGTTCCAAATAATGAAGAGGATGAAGCGAAACCCTCAAGCGAGTTCTAAGCCATAAAAGCATCAATCGTCACAAGCAATTATTCATTTCCATCTTGTATGTTATCAACTGCCCATTTATCTGATGCCTATGCTTACATCGTTTGCAGTTTAGGCTTCTTCGTTGATGATGATGCCCCTTCGATGCTCTCAATTTTCTTAACCATTCTGTCCCTCCAAAATGATTATTTTTTGGCATTCAAAGAGAAAGCTACACGCTGCAACCACTTTAGTGGCATTTTGTAAGAGATCATATTCCTAACGCTTTCTTGATGGGATTGTTAATGGCAAATTTTAGTTCTTTAGACGAGTATAGGATCCAGACTGGGCGCTGTTCGATGAAGCCCGATCCATACCGCTAGCTTTGGGAGATAACTTATCTTTCTCTTTCGTGGAGAGATCCGCCACACTATCCTATCGTAAAAGGGCATACTTTCGATATGATATCCCGATCCGCTCTCCTGGGGAGATTAGAGTATATCGTCCCGCATTTATCCTTATCATCGGTATTTAATCTCCTCCGTTGAACGCCTAGCTGATTCTGTTCATGATATCAGTATCATCGAGTTCTTCGGATCGAACGATACAAACCTCTTATTTTTGTTAGTGTCTCTTTGTGGTGACGCATTGGTGCTCCTCTCAGTCATGGCGATATCTGCATCGCATGTGTTGAAGTCTGTTGATCATAAGAGATGGGCGTATCTAAGTTTTCATATTGGCATGATATTTGTGGTTGTTTCTTGGTGCGTTGTTGAAGCATCGACATTCATGTAAACTTAGAGTTTCCTTTTCATGGAAGTGGGGGGTGCAGTCAATTTTACCATATTTTTTAAGGCAGACGCATGCGGGTCCGTGCACATACGCTATACCGGAAGCGTGGAAAGGCAGGTCCCGCACATGTTCACTTTCGACACGAACTCGATTTAAATCAAGAGAGCAAGTGCATTTTCTAAATATCTCTCATGAGTAGAAAGGGTTCTCAATAAAACCACTACTACCGACTGTGCATTGAGATGCGAGTTATCTTGACTTAAAAGTAGTCACTCTTTGTGAATCATAATTTTGTTTCGCCGCAGACAAAGTTTCTCTTCCGTCCATTGCTCTCGCTCACCTTCTTCCCAGGCTAAACCGCATACTTTCCTCAGCCACAATTTTTTCGCACAGAGGGAATCGGAATAACCCTTGGTCCCCCATACTACGGTCGCAAACTTTCAAAGTACGGTAACGCCCTCAATAATCAAAGGGAAACGTGGAAATTATAAGGGATAGAGTTGATTTCAAACGTTCTCCACGCCGAACATGAACTCTTCAAGCACCACCCGTACAGATGCTGGAAAAGATCTTGAATCCGGTACAAGGAAACCAGGTATATATTTCAGTCCCCTACCAACGACGAAATTAACTCTCTTGCAGTATCCCTACAAGCTATTCAAATGGCACCAACCGGTGTTCGTACCTCCCAATCGACAGAAAAGATTCCTGCAGAGTGCAAGGTCATGGTAATCATGGAGGCTCCACATAAAATCCTAGAAGTAAGGAATACAGAACTTTCAGTGCAAGGTCCCTCTACGGCACAAACCCCACTACTACCAGAGCCGTCTCCTAGCATCACCATTCGGAGACCAGTTTCGCCAACGGACGAGTTCTTAATGAGGCAGCGAACTAGCCTACCGCCGGGCATGGTGACCTTGATGGGTAGTATGGGTACGCTGCTGAAGGACCATTTCGAGCCCGAATGTTTTCATGAGGAACACTACGGTCCTTTCTACAACAAATTCCACGAACTGTATATTAAGAAACATCAACCACTAAAGATGAGAATGGAAGATGTGGTGGAAATCACCCTGATGACCCGCCTGCCCAACGGATCGATCAGGAGTTACAGGAGCGGTGAAATTCCGGTGATGATATGCCGGTACTGTGGGCAGATGGTGGGCCTAGATTTGCCTCGTTGTGGACAGGGGAATTAGTGCGTTTATACCTTGATACTATGGTGCTATAAATCTAACTTCAACTCAGGTTTCAATGAGTCTTACCATTTTTTGGAACAGGGATTGCAAAGTGAGGGGTGCCAAAGTCACGCTATCCGAACGGTTTACGAAATGGCAGACTATTTAAAGCTCAAAAATCGTCGAATTCGACAAAAATCAAAAGACTCTAAACAGCCCATACTTTGTGGATAAGATGTATGTCACTGAACTTTGCATTTCTGCATTTATAATTGATCTCTAACTTTGAGATATAGACGCTGTGATATACATCATTTAATATCATGCATGTCTCATAATCGAGTAAACCTCTAAATAGTAGAGAAAATTAATAAACTTCTGGGTAGCTAAAACATTTCAGATCCACGAATAGCGATGTTACTGCAGATATGACGATCTGATTACTTCAATACACTTGTACGTCACTTTTCAAAAGATGAAGTACCACAATAGTAACTTCTGCCGGTATATGTGGTAAATCAGGTGCCAATCATCTGTTTCATTCGTTATTCAATTGAAAGGAGAAGAATCTGTGCTGCGTTTCCGAGGAGAGGAATATTAGGCTCATAAGAGTAACTCAATTGTATACCTCCCGGTGGTGCAACACAGGGTGTCCCTCGTTACACCCACAAGACCTGTAATTAATAGATGCGTTCCTATGCGCGTCTTTAACCAGCAAGAGACTTCAATTCATACTTTGATAGTCTTTATAACCTAACAAAGCTGTTTGTTCCTTAATTCACCTAGCAAAGACGAGCAAACGCCGGAATGGTACAGTAAAAATCCCAAAGACCACACAAAGACCCGGTCAACCTAATATCGAGCAGCTCTGCTGCTTTCCCAACTCTTTCAGTACACCTATTCTTCGGCCCTAACAATGCCCATACCCGGCAATCTGCCCAGAGCAGCATCGGACGCCAATTCCTGATATATCAACCCCTCCTCCAACCTCTTCATATCATATTTCGTCAGCGGAAAATACTCCACGCTGCGAGATCTTCCCCCACTGGGCGGTTTATACCACTCCAAGTCCAGGAACCCCCTCTTCAAACAACTCCTCTTCCCCGGCAACCTCATCACCGCCGCCGACGAGACCGGTTTCTCGGGTGATGTTTCTTGTTCCTTCTTGTATGTGACATACCCCAGCCCATAGCCGTTAAGCCACCGTCTGAATACTATCCTCATTCTACCTTCCTCCATTACCAGGCCCGCTTTCATTTTGGCTCCAATTGTATGTGCCAGTATATCAAGCCTCCGTGCCGCCTCGCTCTCCGGGAACCCATTTGGGCACAACCTTGCAACGAAGTCAACGTGGCGTCTTAAAAACATGGCATCCATGTAGGTATTCTCGCCACCACCGCTGAAGAATTTGTAGGTGATATCGCGTCCGATCTTCCACCACCATTCGCGATAGTAGAGACCAGGAGGGCGAGTATCGAGGCGAAGGACCAAGTGACCATCGAGAACGCGGAAGGAGATAAGGTTTAAGACAATCCATTGAATCTGGATGCATTGTTGTGAGTATTCTTCTGTGGGCTTTGGACCTATGTATATGGTCCCCATGTGGTCTTCGGAAAGTGTGTCTGTGAAATAATTTACCAAGGAAGGGTCTACAATCAGCTTGGACATGATAATAATCAGTTAGGATACGAGGTATAAGGGTAAAGTTTGATATCTCTCTTCGAGAGCACTCAACGGCCAGCTGGGTGATATGGAAGATTGGGATGTAGAGATATCACAAATCGAGGTATTAATAAATATATAGGCATCAAATTTCAGACTTGGGATGACACGTTTCAAGCCCTAGGAGGAAATCAAAGAGAACATATATCCCTTCATATTGGTCCCTCATGTCAACTACACTACGAGAAGAAGGGAGCCTATTAGTCCCATGGGGATTAACAATTATCCGGAGTAACAATTGCTGGATTGCTGATACCGGTGCACGTGGTTCTGTATTATGCTTTGTTATAAAATTGCCAGCCTCTGTTAACAAATGAGAAAATTTAAAATAACGTTAAGGTTTTGATTATCAACGTACTACGTACATTTAAAACCGGTAATCAGGAATTAAGCGCTATTTTTCTGTAGATTGAAAAACGGGAATCTTAAATCCCCCGAAGTGGAACCGGCCCGCCGGCAAATGTCGGGTGTCTACCAGATTTAAGATATACAGAAGGTATGAATATCGCTTTGCAATTTGGGAGAAATATTGGTGCCGTTGAACATTGCAGGTTTTACTCGTGATCAGAAAGTATGCAGACTATCGCGCCTCAGCCCAAATCAACCCCTTTTTCACAAAGAAGCTGGCACCTAAAACTGAGCCTTTCTTGTATCCCACTCCTCCATGGAAGCGGCGGAAGCGGCGGAAGCAGTCTCATAGGTCCCAACAGCGCTAGTTAAACCTACAGATACTCGATTTATATGCGTATCTCACCTTTGCCGAGAATGACGATAGTCATCGTGGTATTACAGTACCCTCCTCGCAAGAACACCATTGTCCGACTGTCTCCCAGTCCCCAACTATACCTAGCGGCCCACCCATCTTCTGACACCCTCGGGTTGAGGTAATACATGTACATTTACCAAATGCAATGTATGCATCATTTCCAGCATCTCTTTCCATCTCGTTTCGCCTATCGTATCATGCTCCCCGCAACGTACTCGTCTAATTAAAGGTGCGCAAATTGTAAAAGAGACTGTCAAAGTCAAAACGCCTTTTTATATTCCTAGAAATTGGTGCACACCTTAGATATCTTTTTTCAGGTTCTCAATATATGGGAAAACTCTCTTTTACTAGTTTCACCTCAAGATCATGATTTCAGAGGAATTCAGTAGTTGATGACAGAAAAGTGCCCTCCGGAAAGTCATGTTGTACTTGCACCTTGAACCTATCTCCTCCAAACACTCGGAATATGACTCAAAAATTCATCATGAGATGTCACTCAGCCCCTTAAAGACCTTTCTGTTAAACGTATTGATTGGTCTCCTGGGCCGCACGAACGCATTGCCGTTTCGATTGATAGAAGCATGGGCTTTCTTGGCGCCTAAGAACGTTGATTTGGTTGTGTCACCCGGTTTGAGTCTGCACATGCCCTAGTTAGACCTTTTACGCCAGCCAAGCATTGCGCTCTCTCGAATTTAGCGCTGTGTAATAAATCTGATCAGCTGTTACTTAACTTTGGGTGCCTTAACTGATGTTGAGATTCCCTATTTCCCCGTTTTATCAGTTGTAGATCCTCGGTACTATGTAGGCTTTATGCACACCTCTATGCGCTACGTATTCATCATGACCTGATTGTTTTCATGGTTACCTGATAAGTCTATATATAAGATCCTATCATCGTTTGGCCACGCTCGAGAATACGCATATTAACGCTCCAATTGTAATGGCAAAATGATCTCTGGGCACTAGATCCGAATGTCCGCAGGAGGAGATATCTGCTGTCTTGTGCTTGCGTTAGTAAGTACATAATTTACCTTTTGTGTTTATTCATTGCCCATAGTTGTCTCCCCAAAACTTTATGTGAGCACTATCTTGCATGTATCCCTGCGGAGGCAGCGTAATCCGCCCAGCAATCTTTTTTTGGCCGAACTATAATCCTATCCCAGAAATGTATGCTGCTCGTACCATATGTGTTCTTCCAAGAGCCGACCTCCTCAAGCCCTATTCTCCTCTTCATTCAACCTAACATCTCTCACTTGCAACTCCGGTTACTCCTCGTCGAGCCTCATCTACCCAAAAGCC
Organism: Morchella sextelata; assembly: GCF_020137385.1. Classification (NCBI taxonomy): domain Eukaryota; kingdom Fungi; phylum Ascomycota; class Pezizomycetes; order Pezizales; family Morchellaceae; genus Morchella; species Morchella sextelata. Next base: position 1,245,075 of record NW_025408635.1, read on the forward strand.
CAGCTTCAAGAATCCATCATCTGAGCAATCGAGCGCTCTCACTCCTAGACGATCATATGAAAAGGAGTACGATTCCTCTCTTCAACTTCGTCTGAGGATAATTCACCCCCTTCGCTCTCCATATCTCCCATATACGCAAGAGCAGTATTTCTCCCTTCAACGTCTCTTCGAGGATATCTTATTCTCTTCTCCTGCTCTCCCTCTCTCTCCGATTTTCCACATTCATAAGAGCAATATTTCTCTGTTTGGCTCTCTCCGGAACGATCTCTCTCTTCTCTCCGACTACTCCCCCACCGTAAGAGCAATCTTGCTTTGTTCGGTCTTCATTCTGGGAAAATTTCCTGCTCTCCTTCTCTCTTTTCTTCCCTCGCATGGGCAACAACACCATTGCTTCTTGTCACATATCCAAGAGCAATATTGCTCTCTGACCATACGCAACAACAATGTTTGTCGGTTCAGTGTTCATATCGAAACATCTTCCGCTCTGTCCTCTTTCTCTCTCCCCCCACCCCCCCCCCCATTTATCGGCTCTCCTGGCACCATCCTCACTCTCCCCAATTAAGAGAGCCTAAGAGGCTAGGTAATTCTTGCTCGTTTGTTTCGATGGCATAAAGAAGCTGATCTCTTTTCTTTTCTTTTCTTTCCCGACAGATTACGGCGTAACTATTTTCCTGTACTCGGGTCCGACTATATTATCTTTCACCCCGACCCTAGGGTAGAGATAGTTCACAGATTTTGATGTAAGTCCAGTTCAAGTCGTTTCTGAAAGAACCACGCTAATACTATACAGTGATTGCATGGGATCAGCAATGATAGTGGTGGCGGTGCACCGCCAGTGTCAACGGAATCTATTACCGGTTCGGCTAGCTCCGCTCTTTCTAGAAGACGCTCAGAGGACGACTCTGAAGATGAAGAAAATCTTCCAAGAGATATATTTGGCTGGTCCAATCATGCTTCTTAACTTCATCTAGCTAAAGGTTCGAGTCCTCGACGTCAGAAATGAGTCTTCCTCTTAGATCCAAACGCTGACGTGACTGCTCAAGATTCATCATGCTCGTGAAGAGCACAAACGAGCTTGCCGAGCCATTGGGGGGGAGGAAAGTTGCTTCTTATTCTTGGTGCTGTGAAAGGAAAAGAAACAAAATTGTGTGGGCGTTTCCTTTTGTGTATCATCGCTCTCATGAGTACCATGTTGTCTACACTGTTTAATCGCTGTGTTATAAAATTGAAGGAGATAAATCTCTTCGCCGTTATGTTCCTATGATGAATCTACACTTTCTCTCTGTCGAGATTAACTATCGTGATCTATAATTGTCTGCCACATGAAAACGAGAAGGGTTTCCAAAAAGACTCACATTCATTTAGCCCCTCTTTGCCATTTGCCGTAAGCCATCCTCTTAAAACTATTCCATCATTTCTTTATCATAGTCTCCTGTGGGATAACTCCTGTCCCCAGATAATAACAGATTTCAACAGGAAACAGTGAATAAAAAGCTAGAGAACTTGAAGGTCTATCGATGAAGAGAAAAGAAATTTAAACTCAGCCAGACGTGAATGCCTTTGGTGCTGTGTGCCGCACTTACATCATCCGGAGATTGCCGTATAAGTGCGGCTCAACACCACCCGAATTTAACCACTGTTCATGAGGCGACTTAGTATCACACTTTGTCAGCTTAGTTAATATAATTATATTATCTAGCTATTGTGCTCTCCTCATTTACCCTTTTCCTCGCAGAAACATCGTGCATCTGTTGTCCCCAATACCCAACTCCCCAAAGACAAATAGGTAGGAAACATGGAATTAGGGTCGATGTGCGTGCTACGTTATAGGCATTTTTGTATCCTTCTCGTGGAGTATTATCTACTGTGGGCTTTTGCTTGGATAGGGAATTCTCTGGCTCTTTTAGGTAGTAATATCTGGCCATTTCTGTTGCAAGGAAGTTGAATAAAAAGACATTTCTAGTCACATACCCGGCCGCGCCGTGCTATGGAGTCGTCATGATCAAGTCCTAATATAAATATGTGAAAACAGTTTTCACGGCTGTTGGAAAGGCCTTCTGTACTGTGCATTTTCGCGGGCTGTCCGGGCCCAGAATTAGCGGGAGTGTTTGTGTTGGTGTTTTGACTTACCAAGCTGACAATTGGTTGGTTCCTTTTTTTTCATTTTTATTTTTGGGGGGTTTATAGGTCAGGGCTGGATGTAGGATTGGGCCGGTTTAGCGAAACTTTTTCTCAAACGGCCATATTCTTTTATAATAGTAGATATTCGATCTCCTTTAAATTTCAGACCGTTCTATATATGCAAGGAACTTCACCTCTCTCCTTACCGCTACCCGGTGGAAATACAAACAGTGGAAACGGACACACACCAATTTTCCCACCCAACACCTACTCACCACCCAAGCCTCCACTACCCCCCCCCCCCCTCTCTTTCACCCTCCGGCCAAAACATCAGCACACACTAAGCCTCATGTTCTCTCACACTCCTACCTACGCCAATTCCATCCCAAGAGCTCTCTACCGTCTAGTCATCCTCCACCTCCCATTAGCGCCTCGGCCGCGCCTGCACTGCGCCGCCAAAGCAGCCCGAGGTATACGCTACTATGGATTAAGATTTCTGTGGAGGGCGACTACTTTACCGACCAATCTTTGGCGATGAAGTTAGGCGCTCTCCATGTGTCTGTCACCAGATAGGCAGGAAACCTTCCTTCGGGGGTAATGGCGCACTCCCACCCCTCTCCCCCTACGTCCAGCGAGCTCACTGTAGGGGTTTATTATGCGCGGAAAATCTCTGTATATGGGGTTATCGATCCAGTGATCAATGCGAGAACTTGGTGGTTTCGGTTGTCTTTTGTTAATCACAGCTCATCACTCGGGTGCTTCATAGCCTGTCACTCGCTCGCTAGCGTCTTTCTCATTGGTCCTGCGCTACCTTTCTCGATCTAGTGCACTATAATAGAAAAGATTGCTTTTCGGATATAGACACTACTTATCAAAGGCAAAACGGTAGAGGGAAAAAAACACCCCAAGTTTCAATGGAATCACTTGAAGAGAACAGAAAAGACCGGCCAGAACAAGATGTAAAACAATCATCTAACGAGGGAATACAAGCCCCAGCACCACCACCGCACCCAGGTGATTGAAACAATGGACCCTGAGCGGCCCAGCTATGAAAACAGGAGGAAAAGAAACGGCCCAATCGACCTCATTTATGGAAGACCCGGCCCCACCACACCCACCATTGATTGAAACAAGGGACCCGGGCCAAGCACAATCAGTAAGAACCCAAGCAGCCCCCTTTTCCGGACACCCGGCGCTATAATACAAACATTCCACCACGATAAGTAATCCCGCATTCGAGTATAAAGAAAGAACCCAGACAAACTCCTAAATACACTCCTAAAGAATAACATCCTCTACAGGCACCAATAATTTTTGGCCCTGTCTAGTGAGGGAACAAGGAGCAAACATGATGGGTTTTGTGAAAATTGGGACACACCCCAATAAGGCGAAGGCGGTGTCCTCAACTATGCCAAAGACTGATCCACCCGGTCCACGTTACAATATTGACAAAATGGATCAGGAGACGAATAGCTACAGGCGAAAAGATATAAACGCTGACAAGAGTGAAACAGGAAACAAAGACAAAACGACCACAACGAATTGGACTTGAAGACCTTCATTCAAAGAAATAAATAAAAGAAACAGAGACAAAACAATAGATGGATGAGAAATGAGAGCCGGACCATTAAAGATCTAGGCCCCTTACCAGAATAAAAATAAAGGAAAAAGGAAAAAGGAGCACAGGTCAATTCTTTGACTGTGTGTCCTGGAGAAGAATGATGACCCGCGAGGATCCATTGTCCCAATCTTGATTGAAACAATGGACCCGGCCAGCACGAATCTCATATTAAGAGAGGGGTCGAATCGCACCCGTCGATGTAGCGGTGTCTTCGAGATAAGAATAATCTCGCTTACGGATGTTTGGTCAACTGAAAGGGGTGAAAAATACTCGTTGACACAACAAGCGAGCCAGCACAAGATGTGTTGAGTCTGGGTTACTGATGTTCATGAGAACAATTGTCCTCCAAGCCCTATACCTTCGACCTAAGATTTAATTAGCAAATCATTCGAGATACCATGAGAATTCTATATATACCCAGAATCACCGATTGTCTACCTCTCTATCACGGCCTTAAGGCCACAGAATATCCGAGGATGGAAAATGGATCCCTTGCTTCTGGTTTCCCAACTACTCCCGGAATCTTCAGTGTTGACTAGAAACTCTGGTTTCCCAACCACTCCCAAATTTCTCAGTTTCCACTAGAAACTCTGGTTTCCCAACTACTCTCGTACTTTTATTGCCCAACAAGGCCCGATGGTGGGCTATTTTCTCTCTATTAAAAGAAATATATTAGCAAACTGTCCCAAATAATACATGAGTTATGCTCTCTGTTACCTTCCGGATGAAATTGTAGCGGCGATCGAGGTACAAAAACCCACTAGATATTCAGAGATTAGCACAACCATGCAAAATGTTTCAACAAAAACTTAAGCTTCTACACACAATGCTGCTGGAGAGCTTCTCCTAGTATAGGCTATAAAGGCAGCCGGACCACTAATAAACTTCCGAATTAATAACTACTTCAATTAACCGGAAAGATTAAATGCCACTTACTCTCTCCCGAGGAAGAATCGCTTCTTTTCTTCTGCACGGACATACCCATATCAGAACAGAAGATAAAACGACCGATATTGACAGAACTTGAGATCTTCACATACCCTTGTGAGCCCCAAGATCGATCTCCCACGGATCAAGTCCTGCATCAAAGATGCGACGTGGTGGAAGGGAGGAAGAGGGAGACGACCCTCTCAGAGAAAGCATCTCACTTTCATCTGTTAAATAATAGATCAGCAAATATAATAAAGTAACGCAAGAAAGATATGATATAACCTACGCCCTCAAAAAGATGAGACAAATGAAAATGAATTCTCACGTACGTATATTACTTTCCCGACTTCTCTCCACCCTGGTGCAAAGGCGAGTAACTCGTATATTGGATTCCTAGTTCCGAAATCTTATATATTGCCTTTACTAAGTTGAAGTTCTTCAGGGCGACATTTTCTAAAGGTCGAGTGTGAACTTTAGACACACTATAGGGGGGATGAGGGGAGGGTATTCTTACCTTTGACCTCTTGTAGCTCGAGAATCGGTGTCTCTGCGGGCCAGGTTTCAGCAGTCTTGAGGTTCTCTCTCGCGGGAAGCTCTCGCTCTGGTTTTATAAAATATTATTAATAAAGGCCTATATATAAAGAAATACGGACGGTAATTTTCTGGCTTACTTCTCCCTAGACCCAGTCGAGAGGGCTAAAAATGTATGGCCTAAACGATTAAGTAATAATATTAGCAATATATTTTATATAGTACCAAAAAAGGAAGATTGACATACCGTGGTGGATATTACCTTCCGATCTCCCCCAATCAGCCATAAAGGCAGCCAGAACAAGAGAGAATCGGAAGGTATGCATTGGGTCATCCGAAGGCAACCCAATACCAACCAACTCCGGCCCTCGCGATCGGGCAACAGAGAAGGCAGAAAACCACATAGAGGTGGAGGATGACCTCGAACCACAGTAGGGCTGTACCACGTAGAACCGGAGGAAAACCGCGATCTGTGAGATATGACGGTGGTGGATCCCACTGTCTTTTGAGAACGTCGTACATATCAGAAACTATACATGAGAAATACATATTGTTAGTAAAGATCCCTGACGATTGACACATGAAATATTAATTTTACCACTTACTTTGACGTCCCAGAGACACCCCAGTAAATCACTGAGTTAAGTACAGGTATTAGAAACCCATTTCAAGACATATAAAGAAGATCCTACATACGCGATTGCTGCATCTCTCCCTGAACTAACACCTCCTATTATTCATTTTCTCAGTAAATATCTCTGATATAAATTAGAACTAATGTAAATAAACTGGAGACTTACATCACTCTTCATCCCCGCCCACTGGCTCCCAGGCCGAGTGACAATCGGTGAGTCTTGGTTTCCCAACTACTTCTGAGGGGAGCGGAAGCGAAAACAACCCTGTGGGATTGTTTATTGGTTGTCCCAACTACTTCTCTCAGAAGAGAGAAGAACGACCCTAATGAGGAGTGAGAAAATTGGAGTCTTCTCTAATAGATATAGAGGATCGATCGATCAGTATATGCTACGAAAATTAGGGAAGAGTATACATAACACATACCACAGCCTACAGTGGCAATGGCCTCTGGTATATAGATAAGTCGTCCAGCCCTATTCCGTCATCTAGGTTAGAGTTAATACCTAGGCTGAAGGGCAGCCATATATAACATACGGTCATCATCTCCTTCTCCTGCCTCTCTCGCAGAGATGAGGCAGGTGGGAGACGGTGGAAAGCCGGGAGAATGTGCACTATTTTTACCACATCAATTAGAAAACTGATAACACAGATTAAGAAAAACGGGGTATTATTATTGACTTACACCCAGCCGCCACCATCTCCCAGGGAGAATATCTGGTTCTAATTCTTTCTTTATTGTCATACTTATTAACACCGGTGAAATGTATGAGATAAGGAGATGAGTGTAAACTCACTGGCTCCCCCAGCCCACAATGCAAGAACAACCAACGCCTTCTATTATAATCTAGACGTTAGAAACAATATCTTCAACAGTTGACAATGCCTATACATACCGCTCCAGGCAGGCCCCGTATGATCTTTTTGACAAGATCATATTGGTGATATGCTGTATTGATGGTTTGAGCGAAGGGTTCAACACTATTCAATCTTTATTAGCACTTTATCATTTAAGTAGGAAGATTATTATAGTAACATACCAGGCGATACGATTTCGCCCTCCCTCAAACAGATAGCTGGTCGGTCATCTAGCCTCGCAAGTATTAGTATCAAACCTCACGTGGAAAGAGTTGTGATTCAAATACTACTTTTACTTTTGGCGCCTCTGCGAGTAGAGACTGTAAGCGGGTACACCCGGCCTCCATAAAAGAGGACCAGAACAGCCAGTGCACTATACACCCGCTCCAGTATTCTTTAACAAGAGGCAATGTGATACCACGATGCTCTTCGTGCAGGAAATGGCTCCTCTGAAAGAGGAAAACCCATCTCTCTTCTGAATTGCTCAATAGCAATCTGCGTACAACAGAGGTCCTCGACTATATATCATAGTAAAAGAAAATCAGTATGATTACAACGATAGACAAAGGAATTGGATAGAGAGGAATAAAAAACCAAAAACGAGATGCATTATCAGCAGAAAAAATAGAAACTCACCAGCTGCGTAGGCCTCACTGGCTATGGATTTCCCCAGGATGAGGGGAAAGAATTGATGTTCACGGTCCAGACGTGTGAATAAAAAGATGAGGAAAAATATGAGGATAAAAATAATAACGATGAGGATAAGGGATATGGAGATGAAAGAAGGACTGGGAGGATGAGCCGTGTGAGGAACCAAATTATAGATGCCAGCATTGATATTAACTCTTCTCTGTCAGAGAGTTGACTAAAGCACGCCTGTGTCCATCCCAAGAGTATTTTGGCCGCTTCTGCAGGGGACTTTGCCGCCTTTCTTGGCTAATGAGTTTACGCGTTATTCTACGGGATATTAAATATGTCTTGGTATAGCAGGGTTAAACCTATATGTATTGACTGGTTTGGCCCGATGTTGGAAAATAAGGCTGATACTTGTGGAGTTAAACTATATGTACAGTATGGAAGAATTTCAGTAGTTTTAGATTTTGTAGATAGGTTACCGTATTATCCATATTCTTTTACAAATCCTATTCAACAGTTTAATACAAATAATATCTATTATGTGTGGTAGATACATCATGAAGGATACACAACGACAAAGAGTGGACAATCACATATACATGTGGACAGATTTTACCCCGTAGTGGAGCAGCAGGGTTTAATAACGTGTAGTGACATGGATACACCTTTGCAGATCTCCCGCGCGAGAACAATGCAGAAGCAAAAGGAATACATGCCGAGATGACGTGGAAGTTCTAGCAGGTTTTATCTGATCATTCTAGTCTATTACATCTCAGCATACGTTTACTCCTCCTATCCTCCTTTCGATGTTGCATGGCTCGTGGATACCAATTTCGAGATAGCCGAGTGAGAACTGTGATCGAGTGATTTGCTATGATTGTTGCTTATTAGGATCTCTCACTCGCTAGCTCGATGTTATAACAGCCACGCGCAGTCGGAAGACCCGCCCGGTGAGTAGACGTATGTTTCCCGCACTTTCACTCCTCCTCTTCGCATTTCTCCCACTAACGAACATCGAACAGACGGGTGATTTTACCCCTTTGGTACCGGAGTATCATGAGCGACAATTTGTTTCTTTATTATCGCTAGATTGGTTTTATACGGTAACTCGAGCTGAATTGAATTCTTCTGTTCTCCCGCTGAGAGTTATAATTCTGACCCTAACCCCGCCTAACCGAAATCCTAGAGCTCATCCCGATCTCTGAGCCAGCATCCCGGACCACCCACTACCATCATCTCACGATCCAGAGCTGTGACTTCCTGGTTTCAGCTTTGCCGCAGACTGAGCTCCGAGCTCATACCCTTGCTGAACTGCATCTTCAGCCAAACTGCCACTCTACAACGCAATCGAGATCTTCGGCGCATGCTATGCCCACAACGTCGGGACCAGCGGGAAGACAGGCACAGGCCAGTCATCGAGCTACACTCACCAACTTGAGGTCAGCTTCTCTCTATCTCCTAAACGGTCGATGCTGACCTCTTATGTACTAGTTATCAAGCCACAGTCACCTACCTGGAGCCTGTGGTTGGCGGAGGAGTATCCCAGGTCGAATAATTTGTTAGTAAAGCTACACCTCCGGGCTCATGGAGTCGGTTCAGCGTGTTCCGACAAGTAAAGAGATAGCTAACACGGCGTTACAAAAATTTTCAAGCATACTATGCATCAATACCAGGTCTTCAATACTTGTCCCAGTCCCACACACCTCGATATCAACCCGGACTATAGCTCGCCCAACTACGCCCACAGTCAATCCAGTAAGACGAACCGCCGCGCACGTCGTATTTAGAGCTCTGGCGTTTGTAGAGGCGCCATTTAGGTTTAGACTTCCCAGCCTCCTCACTCATCCTTTTCCGAGGTACATACCACCCGCTGGTCGGGGTTTATGCGCGCCCTTTGTACTAACACAGGAAATACGCCGGCCCAAGTTCTTTGTTCTGCAACCCCTCATCACAGCCACAGTCCACCTCCATAACTAGCCCCCCAGAATCAAACAAAATAGCAAAAAGCCCATTGTGCCAGATAGGACCCGCATACCCCATCCGGTGGTCATCAGAAGGCGGCTTCACGGAGTATCACTCGGAAACGCCACTATTTTCAGTCACAGTCGCTGCTTCGCTTGACTGGACCGCAAAGATAATGAACGCACGCCGGTTCTGGGAAGTCACGATATATCAAGCAGATCTTACTATCGAGCTAAATACCAGACCCCGTTCAACATCTCTTGTTCCCCACTAGAGCAGGGTAGATACATACTTGTTTCCGCCGAAAGCTTAAACCGAGCACCAAATACTAGAGAGTAACCTCCAGCCCCATGTACCACAACCACCACCACCAACACCACTTGCAATCTAAGTCTTCGGCGTGGGGTAATGGATTGCTTCTGATAAGCATATAGTGAGGGTTAGGGTTGTGACGCGACATCGGCCAACCCCTAGCTCCCCTACAATCTAACTAATACATTGCCGTTGCTCCTTACCGTGGTATTACGACAGTTGCGGGAGCAGAGTCGCTCTCCCTCTCTTCCTCCGTTCTTACGTACATGTACCTGCCTACCTACCATACGGTGGTTCTTTATTCATGTATGCAGCAGGTTAGGGTTCATGTTATGCGGGGGACAGAAAAAATCTTGGCCGCGACTCAAATGCAGGGGCACGAGCTGCCCTCCTAGTTCTATGACGACGAGTTCATGCACCATCACTCGGCTATCTCCTGACCGACGCGACCTTACACAACCTCCCCTTCCTCCCCGCATCTCGCCTCTCACCGCCCAGCCCCGCGCGGCCAGAGCCTCGTATTTGGCGGTGAGTAGGAAGGCAGGTCTCCCTCCCCCTCACATCTGGAGTGGCTGGCGGGGGTTGGGGAGGGGAGGGGGAAGTGGGGGGAGGGAGGTGGTTGGGGTGCAGATGCACGTAGATCTATCCCTTAACTGGAGTGGTGTAGGTACTAATTGATGCATAGTCCTTTTGAAATTCCCTCTCAGGTCGACCGTACTCTACTGTCGAGACTGGTTGAAGCGCAAAGAAGAAGAAAAAGTAGCGCAGCTTTAATTGTTCCTTGCATAACGAGGGGGAGTGGTGGCGAGTAAGAAGTCAGAACCTCACATCAGTCTCAATACAAATGCGCTTTTCTTTTCTCTTCAGCGGTGAGGTTGCACACTACGGTGCGCGAGTTCAGCAGCTAGCAGCAGTTCAGCCAATGATATTCGCTACCCCATCAATTGCCTCCCAGCCCTACGGGTCTCCACTAATCTAACCACTATCGCAATGAGCGACCCGCGCCCGAAAAGTGTTTTCTTGCTTTTGCCTCCTTTGTTTCCTTTTTCCCACCCACTGGACCGTGCAGCGCAGGCCTAGACCGGCGCGCGGTGGACAAAAGGAGGATTACGAGACCGAAACAGAATGGGAGGCGAATGTTTATGCTGTGCAACCTGCCTGTTGGGGATGAGCTCGAAGTGGTTGTTTCAATTAGGTAGATCAATAGTAGGTAGTTATCCATGTTTGGTTTGTAGGCTCGCAGAGTGGTAGGTAGGTTCAAGTGGTAGTGGCAACAAAGTGGTAGTAGTAGATCTTTTTGTTGGTCCCCCCGACTAGCTGGATGAGTAGCGGGGGGCCGAAAACTTGTTTCTTTTTGTTTTTTGGTTGGTTTGTTTGTTTCTGCTATTTTTGGGGATGGGGTTCGGATGTTCGGTGGAGAGATAGAGAGATAGAGACAGCGAGAAGAGAATAGAAAACTCGGGATAGATAGATAGAGAGAGACAGGAAGTATTCAAGGAAAGAGGAAAAGTTTAGGAAAATGATAGTTAAGGAAAGAAGAGAAAATAGACCCCCCCGGAATAGGAATAGGAGATACAGTATCTAGGTAATAGTCGCAATCCAAACACCAAAAAAAAAGGAAGAGTAAAAAAGAAGAACGCCAAAATAGGTGGAAAAAGAAAAGAAAATATTACACTACATGTACTAGACACTATCTAACAATCCAATCACTAACACAGTAAGCCGCCACAAACCTCCGCCCATTATCAACCTACGCTGCAGGTGCAGCCTCTTGTTTCTTCCCCCTTCCAAAGAACGTCGCAATCTTCCTCCCAAAGCTCCCCAGCGACGCCTTCTTCAGTACCACCTCACTATCGCTCTTGCTCCTCTGCACCGGCTTGATAAAGTGGGCCGGTAATGGCGGCAGCGGCCTGTCGTTCAATTCGATAGTTGAAGCCTTTGAACCGCCGGAGGTGCTAGGTCTGTGGTGGGATGTGCTCGGTCTCTGGCTCGTCTGATGCGAGGTGCCGGGTCTCGGGAACAGCGCGAGTGTCTCTCTATCCTCCTCGAATGTTCCCAGCGTCTTGGTCATCCTGCCGGAACGCATGTCGGCCGTCTTTGGTCGGTTGGAGACGTCAATCACTGTTGGTTTGCGGCACAGCACCGGGCTCGCCATTGCTCCGGAGGAAGACACCCGGGTTGAGATCCTGGTTGTCTTCAATGTGGCATCTGAGGCGCGAAGGTTGATGACACTGAACTTTCGTGCAGTGGCTGTAGTGGCGAATTCATATTGGATTGGTGAGAGTGGCTCCAATGGCGGTGGTGCTGGGTGGGGTTTTGATGTGAGTGCAAGGAGAGTTGCTTTCTTGGCCTCTTCGTCGGAGCAGACGGGGGAGGTGAATGTTTGTGTTGTAAATGTTTGTGTTGTAAATGATGCAGACGCCGGTACATTCCGGGGTGCTTGCCTGTATGATGTTGTTGGGGGTACTGAGGCTGTGGTTGATATCGGGGTCGGGGAGTTGACGAGGGCCTTGCAGGCCCGGCGGAGGTCAAACTCGGTTCGTGGCGTGAGCGGTGTGAGAGGGAGCGGGAGGACGGTATCGTCGTCGTCTTCTTCGTGGAGACCTGCTGCTTTCACGGGGAGGTTCGTCTTCTATGCATGCTGTTAGCAAGTTGAGACGGGGTTCGGTTTCAGGATTGAGGTTTACTCACAATTGGTACCGGTCTGGAAAAAGCTCTTTGCCTCATGATTGCTGTGATTGTCGTAGCAATTGATAATATGCTTGTGTTAGGAGGAGTTTTAAGAAACTCTTCAAGGGAATCGGATCGTGGATGTTCGATCTTCCTCGGGTTAAGGATAGTATATGTATTAGAGTGGTGTACGCTCAGCGTAGTAATATAAGTGGAGCACTTCCGAGTCGATAAGTAACAAAAAAACACCAAAAAAAACAACACACCACCGAAAAACGAACGATCTTTGCAAAAAGGCCAGGAAAATAAGAAAGGAAACCCCCTCAAGATGGGCGGAATCAAGGGTTTCTATAACACCCCCAAGACCCCATCCAAACACGCGCACCCACACACCCATCTCCCCATCTCGTGCACCCAGGTGTTTGCACGAATAGGGGATGGAGCCTGTTGGTGATCTGATCCATCACACCCTTCCGTCCCCCAAGAGATCAGCATTTGAACAAACGAATCTGACCATTATTCACCGCAAAGAGGTGCCCAAGGTCAGGTAGGTTAGGCTCCCTGAGACTGCATGGCGTCCCATCCCGGTCCATCGTGGGGTGAACACGGTTAGTGCAGGACCACAAGCGAGCTTTATGTTGGCTGTGAACCCTGCAAGGCACTCGTTTCATCAATGGACCGTTTGCCTACCAATTTCCCCCCTCCTCCTTCAACTCCACTTCCTCTCCACTCTGCGGTCTCTACCCAACCACACACCCCTCCCCCCCCCCCAGTTCCTAAGCTCTCCTAAGCGTCCCCCCAACTCCCCGTTCTTCCGAAATTCGCTGCCAACACCCCAATCGGGGATAACAAACACCTGCCTACAATAGGCTTCAGCGAGGGTTTCCTAGGCGATGCCCGGGGAATTTCAAGATCTTGCTTCCTGTGATGACGATCCTCCAGGAACCGATTTCGTCCAAACTTGTGTACCTACAAGCGTTCCTAGGAAACCTTTGCTTCCTACTGGGCAGAACGCCTGCATTGTCAACCTCCCAGCAATTCCGGTCCAAGAAGCCGTTGTGGGAACCTTTTTCCTATGTAGGTCGTGTAGGTCTAGATGATGGATGTTCGTCCAAATTTGCTCTGTCCTCCATCCGATCGCGCGTGCCAAAGGTCGAACCACCGCAATCAAGGGCCATTTCTAATATCAACCGATTTATTAAATCTCCCCAACGCGTCAACATCCATCCTATCACCATCTCGGTACTCTACTCTATGAGGAAAATGCAAAATATGGTAGGTAGAGTAGGTAACTTAAGCTGCAGCTACATACCGCGCGTCGAGCGCGTTCCGTCGGCTCCAAACCTAACCGAACGTCCTAGTTGCTTTCCGAACCGTGGTTGATGACTTCATGGAATGGAAACAATTTATTTATATTTACTTTTCACGCCGCAATCGGTCTTGACAGTAGTAGACTTAGGGTACTTTTGTAGCACGAACGGGACCGTCATAATAATTGTGATACAGGACAGAAGGGTCGTGTGCCGGGATATCCCGAACCGTGATGTGATGATGCGGATACGGCGGTCAAAATAAGTATTTTGACTCTGGAGGGCCCGAGCAAGACCCTGCCAAGAACGTCATTGGTGATAGTAAAGGGTCCCCTTTCCAAACGTAAAACTGAGTGATAAGCCTTTGGGCTCGGGGGAAGTCGTCGATAGCCGTTAGAAAAGAGGAACATCACAATCATACTTTAGCCATGACGGTCTCCGGGTTAGTTTTATGACATGGACAGCAAAACCAGCAATGGAGTTGTAAAAAAGAAAGAAATGCCCAATATAACGTGTCTCCCTTACCTACCTTGGACAGGAAATCGACGGGTCTCCCTCGCTCCCGTGGGAAATCTTTGTTCCTACATATGTAGGTACACGGCGTACCTACAGTAGGGTACTCTGCTCATGCAATGCAGAAGACGGAGCTGTTTGCATGCCTCAAGAAAGGGGTTCTTAGTGCTGTTGGCGTTGCAACCAGTCATGTTATGCCTAACCAAGCCTGTCGAATATATTTTTGGCAACGGACATTTTGTCTCAAACTTTATTTCGACAGAATTGCACTTCATACATGCAAGCACTTTGTTATATGGTTGAAGACTAATATCCGTCACTGAGTTCCGTTTATGCGATCGGAAGTTTATGTTTTATCTGAAGCTGATTGATCGTCCACGGAAGTTCGGACCGGGACCGAGAATGGCAAGTTGTTGCCCTTTGATGTCGATTTCGAGTGTAGATGGGATCAATACTCGAGTGATGGACTATGAGAAAATCTCTACTCGTCTCGCTCAGGCAATTCTAGAAGAACTCGAACTTGAGGTGATTTAGACGTTGGTGTCTGACGAGTATTTAGCACGAGGTGCCATTTCTCCCAATCCCTGTTGCCAGTACACCGTTGTTTTGCGCAAGCGGGAACAATGACACGGACCTTGAGTGCACGATGCATTCAATGGTGAGCAGTCAAGGTGAGTCGTGTTTCCGGTTCAAGTCGGAGGTTACCTCCGCCTTGACAGAACGTGTGAGGCATCATTTATCAAAACCTCCGGATGGTAAACACATTAAGGACCGCATACCCACTTCCTCAAATAAACAACGGATTCGCTCGCCTGAATTATTTCGCAATTATTTATGTAACAGTGATAATTTAGGCCTAGTGCGTTTGATGGTGTGTTCATTTGGTTAGTAATTCTAATTCATCCGGCTGGTGTCACGATCAACTGATGTATGAATGACCCCTAGAGTAAATACTCGATCGTTCATACGTCCGCTCTTATAGATAAGTAATCAAGAATGAGTAGAGAGATCGACTTAGTTGTTCCCTATATAGGGGCACCGCACCAATTGCCGTCTCCATTGCTACTATTTTCAATAACAGAAATCCCTGTATATTATTAATAACAGTTGACTACCCCACATATGATTGGAAGATCCAGATTTCGGAGATCATCCTCACAATGTCGTGACTGCCGAAGCATGTGCAGATCGAATAAGATAAACCTTTACTCGACTCCATTCACATGCGTACCTTAAGTCACAGGTTTGGTCCTTAGGACGGATACTGTTTATCTATCGATGTCATGGGTTGATAGATCAGGGTCAACCAGTGGTTCAAGATATTGATCATAGCCCTATTGTATTTGAAAGGGTTATGGTAGTGACTCCAGGTGCTTGCACATGCCTAAGTGTTTATCTTAGCTTCGTGATATAATAGGTCTCGAGCGAACTGCTCGTGTTGGGGGTTTGATACTGTAGGGTGGTTCGTGCTGCAAACCACAGGTGATATACTGATTGGTCACTCGTCGAGTAGAATCAGTATCAATTATCGGAAGATGCCGAATTCATCTGTGAATAAATCTAAACAATCAGCACTATCCCAACTTCAGGATCAGTCTCTCGGTATATACGCGCTCTTTACTTCTCTTGGAGCAATAATGTTTCCCCTCAACTCCGTAAGCTTGTTATTGATAGCGCTGCAGCTCCTTCCCCGAACTGTAGCCTTACAAGCAGATCTCCAGAGATCCAACGACTCGCTTCATGCCCCTAATATCGGCCTTACTAATCCTGACTTCATAAACACCACAATCCCGTCCGCGGATGATTTGAAAATACCAGACTTGATCTTTCAATCCGATCTGCTCGTCAATGGTGGTTACAATGTCGCTTGGCAGGCTCGACCGTAGGTACCTTCTAATCCTCTACCGGCTCCACCAGGTCTAACGAATCACATAGACTCTGGCATTTTTCTCGGTACCTTGGACATGATACCTGTTATCCCCAAAGTGCCACTACTTTAACCGGTGATCAGGCTCCAGGGGTAGAGTTGGGGTATTGGCCGGATACCAATGGTGGATGTGATAGCCCTGGAGAGGGCAAGTGGAGTAAAGCATTCCCCACTTATTATAGCATTAGCAAGTGCAGCGATAGCGAAGTTAGGGTAAGTCTTGGTATAAGAAGTGGGGGAACACGTTTAACACAGAATAGGTTGTTTATAATCTGTTTTTTCCAAAGGATGGTTGGGGTCTTGGCGGGACAGGGCATAAGTATGATTGGGAGAGGATATATGTAACCTGGAAGAAAGAGGGCAATGGGTGGGCACCAGTGGAGGTGGCTTACAGTTATCATGGGAGTTATAACAAATACAGATGGGATGAGGTCTGGACGACTAAGTATTATCCACTTCTCTTTCTCGCCCCCGTCTGCAATATAGAGATCGAAGCTAATATAAGCTATGGTCAGTACGGATGATCGCAATCAAACTCCGGAAGATGGCGTCAATATGAAAATGCCAAAAGTGTTTGTTAGTTGGGGCAAGCATGCCACCTTTAGGGAGAAATGCGGTGGATCGCACGGATACTGTTGCTGTGCCCTGGGGGATATTCTTTCGGAAAACTTGCCATGGGCGCAGAGAAGCGACGATTATTATTATGTTGCCGAAGAAGGTAAGAAAAAGCTATAACGCAGGATAAGGACTGGTACTGAATCGTTGGATTTGTAGGTTATCTGCTTAATGCAGGTAGGGAGACGGAGTTGGGAAGGAGGATTGCAGGATTTGAATGGGGTGGTACGTCTTATCCCGGGGTTGTACAGGATACAATATGCGAGAAGTAGGGTTTTACTAGTACCAAACAGAACGCACTGGTGAAAGTACATTCCATAGGAAATCTTCTTTGCAATTTGAGCGTCGATCCTATTAGGTGGTCGGGCTTCCGAACGAGATGGTGCGATACTGAAGCGGTTGGTAACATATAATTATTAGTTGGGTAGAGAGAGACAGCTCATCTCGTCCCTAAATTTAAACATAATTCAACTTTTAAATATTTATATTAAGGTCCGATCCGTAGCTGAGTTTTCTGTCTAGACTTTAGAGTTCTCTTGATATAGCTCGTGCTGATACTACGGAATCTCGCGCCCCAATCACAACCTATCACTCATTGTTCATCATCCCTGACATAAACCTTATTAATAACAACGAGTGATCTTCTATGACTACATGTACATACATGTATACGTAAAATCATGTATATAGAAAGTCTAGACAACGCCTCGGGTAGCCAACCTTTTATTTACATGTACATGCCTCGTTAATCTAGCTAGTACCACATCCATCGTCATGGCAACTAACTTTGCTCCCATCTCCACCCCTAAATCCAACTCCAAGATCTGTCGCTATCCTATTTCTAAAGATACACCATCAAAAATCTCGTCACCTAGTATAGCCCTCATCCAGCACGCTACAACCCTCACAAACACGCTCTCAGAGATTATGTGCGAACTTACCTTTATCAGTGGTGAACTATCCAATCTCACAGATGAACACGTGGCAATCGAAACTCAACTAGAGGAGCTTCACAAAAGAGAGAATACGAGATGGATAGAGAGCCGGAGAAGACTTGCGGATTCGTATGTGCCATCTGTTTATTGCTGATATGTGCTATACTAATGATAAGTATAGGAACAACCGTGCTAGCAAACTACAAAACAAATCACTCTCGCGTATTGATGGTGTACTATACGCCTTCTATGATCGAAACAGCGGGAAGAAGCTCGATATGTTTCCCGGAAGGGTGGAATACATTGAGTGGATGAGTGGTAAGTATCTTCGATATGCAAACATTTAGGCCCCGAATAATCTGAAACTGACAAACAATAGACAAATCGATAATAATTATTCTAAAGGCTCTCGATGAGGATCTACCGGCCGATTTGAAAGAACTCAAAGCATGTTTTAAGAAGGCGATCGGGATTAGTATTTAAGATGAGAGCGAGGTCTTCTCATTCTTCTGCGTATTCACACAAGGAAAGGCGTGTTTCCTCGACTTAGGGTATCTGATCATCTCCCACGGTACTTCGATAATGGAGACAGTACGATAAAACTAAGAGAAATATCTCTCTCTCTGTAAGTTGACCCAAGATCTCTATGTTGACGAGTGTATTTCGGGAATTGGTTAATTCTCCCAACACAGTGCTTAGTTCTTTGCTTTAATCCTACGTTCCACTAAACTGCCTCAATAATCTCCCCCCGTTCCGTTCTTATTTTTTATACTTCGACACGTTATGCGCCCGCACCCAAACAAGCACGAAATACATCTCTTAGACGTAACTTAAAATTATCGTCAACTATCTTCGTACAGGTTATGATGTCCATGCTGACGGTTGGATTTTACGGGTTTGTGAGCATCTAAATTATGTAATTATAAGTGTCTTCTCCTTTTCACTAAATAATAGCGGTGAGGATGTCAAGAAAAGCAAAGACTGTAATACAGAGTGATGGCTTGCACATGAGCTCCCATCTCTGGTAAGAAAACCAAAGCTCCATGTACCTTTCAGTGAGAAAAACACAAATCACAACCATCAGTGAACATAATTTGTATGATATCATTCCTTGTGGTTGGCTATCCAAGCTACAATACGCCAGATGTTGATAAACGTGTCCATGATTTGCCCGATTGACAATTTAGGATTTTTCTTGTTCGATAAGCACATTCCCTGATAGCTTTCTGTGGAATTGACCCCTTATAAATAAATAATAAGGAACACAAGAGGATCAAACTATTGATTCTTTGATATCAAAGGCCCTACTAAAACACGCCTTTAATACCCTTCACCCCATTAATTCCATTTTTCTCACTCATCTCCGATCGTCACTCTCCAGATCCCCTGCTCGTTGTCCTCATCCCCCATATCTTTCCAATTTACCTCAGCCATTTCACTCCTATCACCACCATTACCCGCACCATCAGAATCAGAATAATCTTCGCTATCAGACGAGCTGTCTTCTCTTAGAAACTTGCGGTACTCTTTCGTTAAGATCTTGTTTTTCTCGCGCATGACCAGTTTCACGTCCAAACTTTGGCTAATTATCGTGTCTTCTTCTATGCCCCCAGTATACTCCACCAGTGCCTCCAAAATACTGCTGTAACTCATGACCACTTCGTTCAATAAAAGCTCCGCATCCAATTTTTGGTTCTCGGTCTCCAAGGTTCCCGGGTCTGCTATCGCGATCATGATTTTCTGTACTTCGGCGCCCATAGCATCTACTGCGAGTTGAAGTTCTGTGAAGAAGGTGACGGGCGCCTCTTGTAGGTATATATCGGCATGTAGAAAGACGTAGTTGATGCATTTCCTGACAGCGCGGATGCTGGCATCGAGCTCGGGCAAATGAATCGAAATGAGGGCACTGGTCTCTGGGGAGCGCAAAGGGGAAGTGGCGGAGGCGACAAGATTATCTACAGGACTTTCCAACTTGAGTCCGACGGGGGCCCCTAGGGAGTATGTAGGGGAAGTGATGAAGGTGATAGGCTTATTTATAGGAATATCCAATTTAAGCTTGACGGGGGCTTCTTTATAGGAGATGGCAAGGGATTTGTTGCTGGCAGCGGATTTTGAAATGATGACATCCCCAGGATTGGCCGTTTCGAACGGAGCAATGGAAGCTTTATCATCAATGGTCGGGGGTGGGTTGGAGGTCAGGCCTTTTGCGGTGGAGAAATCCGCATCATCTGCAGCTTTAGGTTGGATAGTGTGGGTTTCAGGAAACTTGGGTAGGAGGGGCATCTCGACAGCTTGTCTCTCGTGTACCGGTCAGGATGTGTGATAACTGCCGGTTGTTTGTGATGATGGAGAGTCGATATAGTGCACGCGTAGGGTAGTAGAAGGAATTCGGAACTGCGGGCTGATCAAGATCTAGGAACTGGTTAATGGGCCAGATGTACGCCGAGGTTTTGCAAGCGCTAGGACGTACTCAGTATCTCACGAAAATAAACCATAACAGGCTTAACTCATGTTGTGGTTCTGATTCAGGCGATGGCTGGCTAAGCTACTTGTAGCTTTTGCTGCTTGGACCACAACGTCACCACATCGTTTATGCTCCTATTATGTATACTTGATTTGTCTCTTGAATTAAAAGTAGCTGACTACTTGTAAATGACGACATCTAATAATTATTTTGATATATCAATGATTGTCCAGGTTCGATGTTTCTTTTTCTTTTTTGCTAGTGATGATATATTGAGGTTGCTTTTTGGTATATATAGAGATTTTGATGGTTGCGAATACTTGTATTGATATTCGGTGGCTGGGAATCAGCCAAAAGCAATAATAAGTTTCATTCCGGTGGCAATTTGATTCAGAAAGAAGCAATGATAAGGCCTCTGATTGTAGAACGCTGTTGGTTCTATTCTTATTGATTGTAACTTGGTGTTTGAATCCATCGGTTGTAATAGATCTATAGAACAAGATAAAAGGATGTGAATGATATTCCTTAATTCTACTACGACCAAAGGCCGGTGGGTTCTTGCTTTTGATAAGTCTCTGGTTATTTTTGAGGCCTAACTACATATATCCAGTATGATATGTTTCTTTGATATTACCTCCAGCTTCTGAAAAGGTAAATTTCTTCTTTTCGTGTCCTACCCCAATCATTGGCATCTGACATTCGAGGACAACTCCCAAGTTCTTGTTGATCGAGTATTAGTGGCATGGCTATTGATATGTTGTTTTATTCTTTTTTTTTCTTTCTTTTTTTCTTTTTTCACAGCACCAACAGAGATTTGATTTAAGATCCAGGCCTTTGCGTGCAAAAATACATCACAAAGCACGCGCCCAAAATAGCGATATGGGTTTAACAGAAAATAGAGGTTCACCATAGCGTATTAGATTCACCAAATATCACTCGTTCGATCAACGAAAATGTGGTAAGTGTTGAATTAACTCTTTAATATGCGAAAGAGACCAGCCAGACCTCTACTAGACGATAGGAAAAAAGTGACCGCCTATCACAACTCGTTAGTTATCACTCCATCGATCAAACAGTCGGGAACTGGCATGTACACAGAGGACGGCTTTCATCAGGAAAAAATAAAAGGGATTAGGGTGGGAATTCGGGAAAAGTAAAGGGCGGTTTAGAGGCGTGTAGGGAGCAAAATTGACTTACTTCCGCTCTGTGTCCAACTAGAGAAATTCTGGAGTCCCATTATTTCTTTGGCAGCCTCATTCGTTCAGCCCTTCTCTGCACATAATTGTCGAAAACCTCCCACATCATCTCTGTGATTTCCTCTTCGTATTCTTCGATGTAATCAACTCCAGGACAATCATCTGGACTAGTGCCCTCTCCATTCGTATAGAAACCATGTTTGCCAGGATCAACCGCGCCCATTTTGTCAAGATCTGAGGTCCACTTCCACATGTATCCGAATTGTTGCCCCTTTACAAGGAGGTAGCAGTAACACGGGCCGCTGTGAACAGCGCAGTGTGAGCCATGTTTGAGCATGGCGGCACCAGGGCGAGCACGTCGACGGGATTTACCCAGAATGGGGAGAGGAGCTTCCACAATGGTAGACGAGGTAGTAGCAGTGGCGGCAACGGCGGGCGAAGCAGCACTGGCGGCGGCAATGGTGGATGAAGCAATACCATTGGCGGTAATGGTGGATGAAGCAGAACCAGCGGTATTCATGGTGGATGGAGTACTATCAGTTGCGACGACGTCGATAGGTCTACTGCTGCTTGAAGATGTTTGGTAGGAGCTTGAGGGCTCTGTTTCGTAGCTTGATGAGGATTGGGCGGCAAGGGTGGTGGGAGTATTCTTGAGAGTGAGTGCTTTAAGAATGGCAGCCAAAGGTTCGCCGCTCAAATCACCGATGGTCATTGTGGCTAGCGAGGTGATTAAGTACGTCTTGGAGGAAGGTGGTATGGTTGATGTACGTGATGTCTTTTGGGAGGTGTCGTTGAGAGTGGGTAAAAAGGAACTGGAGAATTGGACAGGGTAGGAAGATTTCTGAGCCCCCTTTGCGAGCTGGGTGGATAGCTTCGACGTTTATGCAAAACTATCATTTCCACATTGTTGCACCCGCCCGTGCCATCATTACCACCATCCCAGCTTTCATATGACCCTCCGTTTTTATAAACCAATTATCTACTAGCGAAAAAAGATAATGCGACAAACCCGGATTGAACGGGTGACCTTCAGATGACACCCCGGATAATGAAGACTTCAGTCTGACGCTCTCCCAACTGAGCTATTATCGCCGCTGGTTATTGTGGTTGCTCTAGACGAGAATTTGGCTAGTATCCAGGATAGCTGTGGGGCCGGACGTTTTTTAACAGGGATAATTCTACTAGCCGTAGAGTGAAATTTAGGTTTTAGGCCTAGGTCAGAGGCGAAATCGTTCCAAGGAGTAGGCAAAGATGAGTTGTAGCTGATTATTTGAATCAGTATCTAGTGTCTACATATGCCAAACATCGTGTCCCGCTCTCTATAGGTAGAACGCCCCCACTGGATCCAAGTACCCGAGACATCTATTTCGATCCACATCTTAATTTTGAGACGTATTTATTTAAGAACCTCCTTGCTCTTCATAAGAACATAAACCACATAAACTTTACTCGATAATACTACATTAAATATCAGAATGCGGTTCGGCCCAGGTTTCTCTCGACACCTTTTGTATACTTTACCTCAAACATCATATTAGGATAAACAATTCAACTACATAATTAATTACACCACCACCGCCACTATATTCAATCACATATAATTATAACAAAGTATCCCGTCATTGATTTTCATAATGTCTTTAACAATAACTTTTTTCGCCAGCTTCTCCATATTCAGCTCATAGTTCAGCGTCACCCTCCCCGCCTCGCGCCCTTGCATATCAGGAGATGAAATATCTGTATAACGCCTCTCTGGGTCTTTCTGCTGCCATTGCCACCATAGTCGGTCGAGGTTTGCATGGTGGAGGTAAAATAGCGGGTCTGTTTATACCCACAATTAGTTAAAAACTCTGTAAAAAAAGTTGGTTCTTTTCCGCTTGCCTCCGGGTGAAGAATAAACATCTGCCAGGGTTCCTGTTTTTCACACACACGCGTTAGTGGGTCATAATTATTTCTAAACTCTCAAGATAACTCACCACCAACCCCCAAATGTCCAGCCCCATGCAACCCAAGCTGCCTGACTTCAAACATGCCCTCGATCCTTCTCCACAAGCTCTCAAAGCTCTTCTCACTCAGCGTACTATTGACCTCTTGTTCACTGAACCAATCCTGTACATAGGGATGGAAATCCCTTGTTATGCAGTGATCGTTGCGCTCAACCCTTTTCCCAGGTCCCATGTGAAGGGTTAGATTTGCAAACGGGCCGTTGGTGATGCAGCCACCGCCAGTACCGTTCATAACACAAGGAGATTCGTAGGGTTGCTCAGAGCAGGGCACGTAGGGCCCTAAATAGGTGAGTTGAGAGTCTGGCATAGATAAAAGTACTAAGGATGAGTTCAAGGAGGAGGAGGTACCATTTCCACCGAATCCCGTGGTGGTGGAGAAAACGGGTGATTCAGCCCAGGTGCTACCTTCTTCCGAATCAAGAGACCAGTCCCAATACCTATCAGTCCCTGGTTATTAACGCCGAGACTTTATCTAGAAATAATATGGAGACTTACGGTTGCGACCCCCGATACCCACATGATCCTCTCAATGCACCCTCCCACACTGCCGTGAAATACCGATGCCAAGGCAGAAACCGACCATTCAGATGCACGTTCTCCATCTGGAGGATGTGCACGCCCTGGAAGTCATCAAAGCGCGACTGCGAGCCCGGAAGAAGTTTCCTGAGGGCCGAGGGTTGCGTGGTAAGGCAGCGGATTGCGGAGATGTAGGCGGTCTGTTCGGAAGCATTGAGGGCGCGCCTGTGGTATTTGGTATTAGTAATATTTCTTGGTGAGGGCAGGAAGGGGGAGGGAATACCATTCTTTACGCAGGAGAGGTGCGCTGCAGGTTTTGGACTTGGGATCGGTGTAGGGTGCGTCTAGAGCTTGGGAATATGGTGAGAGTGAGAGGAGGAGGAGCAGGGTCGCGATGAGGATGAGGACCATACTGAGGTGGAAAAGAGTGTGTTTAAGGGCGTGCGAGGGAGAGAGGAGCTGGGGAGGATTGTGAGGTGTTGGAGGGTGGGGAGATCTTGAAGTAAGGGGAGTGTCGTGCCAGGGGTGCATTCTTGAGAATTGAAGGGGAATTGATCGAGGAGGCATGTTGTAGAGATTGTGGTGGTATGACATGGGGCGGAATACATCAAATGGATATTTGTGAAGACATATATATGAAGTGTTTGGATCAAGAGAACACTGGCGTGGTCTCTTGAAAATTTTGGCATGGTGATGCTTGATCGTTGGTAAGAACAGTACAGCGACAAACAATAATGATATGCTTGTCAGATCCGAAACTAAAAGTGTTAGTTTAAGTATATGTACCCAACCTAATCCCACACAACTCGTACTTGATAACATACCAATAAGTTGTAAGTTAATTAAGATGAAAACTTGAATCATTGCCGTGGCGTTGGCGGCTGATGAACTGATTACTGATCGATAGATAAAAAGCCAATTCTTTGGAACGATATGTCGTACCCTAATCAACCCCACACTGCGATAGTAAGGGCCCTTAACGAAGTAACGACATCAGAGCGTCCGGGTAAGATCATAGATTATCACTCGCATTTGTTATATCTTCATTCGAAGACAAACGAAGCCCAAGTAATCGGTATATCAGATCGCCTCCTAAGTGTCAGCTAGATACCGCGTATAAATATCAGATATTAGTAGTGGCCATACCATATCTGTGGTCGACCAAAGTACACTCAAACTTGCTAGTGCCGGTGTCTTGAATGCTAAGCGCCCTACACGCCCTGATATTACAGCATAGCTTATGTTAACCGCTAAATAGGCATTCAGTCCGTGGTGTTCCATCATCCATTATCTCTCTGAGCTTCAGATCGAGTATTTCAGATTACTCTCAAAGAGGTCCATATACGACGTGGCTGTAGATTTGGCTTAATCGTTCCCCAGTCAACCATGTCGAAAATCAGTGCTCAAGATGGCTAGCGTGCTCAAGTAAAACCATTTCGCGGACAATTAGTGCAATTAGTGCGACCGAATCTTGGCAACAGTCTCTCAGAGTCGAAAAGCGTCATATTTTCTCCGGAAGATCCCGGTAACACGTGTACCTACATGTACTCAACCTCACTGATAAGAGTTTGTCTTGATCCTTAGAGTAAAACACAAACCTGAGGGTGAAGATGCAATCGTTCAATGGTGGTTGACCAGAGGATACTGAGGATATATACAGCTGCGTGCACAACAACAGCTACAAAGCAAAA
This sequence comes from Morchella sextelata, assembly GCF_020137385.1. NCBI lineage: Eukaryota > Fungi > Ascomycota > Pezizomycetes > Pezizales > Morchellaceae > Morchella > Morchella sextelata. The sequence goes on from NW_025408635.1 coordinate 1,270,522, forward strand.
GCGTCGTTCGGATAAACCGTCCCGCACGTGATTGTGCATGTTGGTGAGTGTGGCTTATGTCAGCCACACATCATATCTATCTCGCCCGCCAAGCCTTCCCTCCCTGCATCGGCTGGTTTTTGAACTTTCCCAGGAAAAAACATCTCTCGCCCAACAAGAAGAACTGCAAGAAGATACCGCAGACGGTGTCCAAAGGACTTCAGCTTCTTCAACGGAGCCCTCCATCCTCGTCTGAGATCCTTCTGCTTATCAGCTACGTTCTCAGCCATTTGTTGATTTTTCAGCCATTTCTGCTCCTCCACCAAACGAGAACGCGTCCAGAGATTTCCTGTGCTCATCTCCCCTCTTGTATTCCCCCCATACATATACAACCAAACCCATTCCACTACATCTCTATCTACAGCTCCCCTTACAACTTTGATTGCCATACAATTCACCTCGATTCATCGGGAGTTCTACTCCCACCCCCCCCCCCCCCCCCCCCACAAACAAAAACGCTCTCTCTCTTTCTCTCTCTACCCACCCACCCTTCCTAGCTTTCTCCCCTCGTCATGCCCGGCGATCGCCATTCAGGCGACCGGAATCGCAAGCGAAAACACTCCGATAATAATCAAACATCCCGCATGTCACCCTATAATCCTGGCCGCTCGGGCGATCAGTACTCGCCCCGGAATAATTCCGGCGGCGGTGGTGGCGGTGGAGGTGGTGGAGGTGGTGGACAAGGTGGTCATGGCGGAGGTGGTGGAGGAGGAAACGGTCGCTCTAGACGCGGTCGCCAACAGAGCTCCTCATCGCAGCAACAAGCGCAACAACCTCAAATCCAACGAACCCCCCGACGCACTATGGATGAACCTAATGCCCCTGACGACTTAATGAACCTCGTTAATCAACCAACTCCCCCTGCTACACCGCGCGACTATTACTATTGGGAATACTTGACGGATGCCGTCATCAAAGAGTGGCAGTTTACGGGCTTCTCGCGTGTCAAGGAGTCGCTAGAGAAGGCTACAAAGGACAATGACACCGATTCAGCCTGCATCATATTCCAGGAGCTCGTGAAGTCTGCTATTGATAGCCGTCTTTCGGTGGATAATGCTGCGAGGTTTTTAACCGATGTCTTAACAAGTCTAGATTTTAGGGACAACGCGGCCGGACTCGATCTGCGAAGTTTGTTCCTTTCATCACTACATCAGTTCGAAGTGGGCGATTCTGGAGAGAAGACGACACCTCAGAACTTGGCCCTCCTTCTCAAATCCCTTATCCCTCACCCTATACCACAAGATGTAATATCATCGACACTCGAGTCGGGTACACTCATCGCTATCGGCCTTGTGACACCCATGTTCTCGAGGCGGGCGATTAAAGTCACAACCAGTCTGGTTTACAAACAACGAAGACATAATCTCCTCCGAGAGGAAACAGAAGGGTTTTCGAAACTAATTACAGAGTTTTTCACAGCCTCCTATTCCTCTCAGCCGTACGAAGTTGTCGCAAGGACTGGGGAACGGGTAAAAGGCTTGGTTGGCGCGTTTGAACTGGATCCTGGAAGGGTCTTGGACGTGTTGTTGGATACTGCCGCCTGTACGGTTGTTTCTAACGCTAGGTTTTTCGTCAAGCTGTTGAGGGGAAGCGCGTGGTGGCCTAAGCACCTTCCTACTCTGAACGACGATGAGCAGGCCACCCAACAGGGAAGAGAGGAACAGAAGGTTGAAAAGGAAAGGCTGAAGGCAGTCGCTGATGGAGCTTTCTTTGACAAACTACATAAGGAAGGAATTTCTGCGTTTTTTGAATCACCGGAAGGGTATGAAAAAGGAGGGAACAAGGTTGCTGCCCAGCTCCTAGGATTCAAATTCCGATATTATCAGCAGGAAGATGTTAGGGAATCCACACCAGAGAATCTCCTGGTTCTGAGTGCTCTATTGATCAAGATTGGATTTGTGGATTTGGCAGATCTGTATCCCCATCTTAGTCCTAGGGACGAGGAGGGTATGGAATCATTGCACACTGCCTGGAAAAAGAAGATGGAAGAGAAACAGCGAGGAGGGAAACGGAATGCACTCATGATGGCTGGTGCCCTTGCCGACGATACCGTACCGCTTCCGCCGCGGGCCAAGGCATCTTCAAATTCAACCCCGGCCGCCGAAGACAAGAAGCCGGAGGAGCAGAAAGCCGAGGAACCAAAGCCCAAGATACAGGATAACCAGAAAGTTATTCTCCTCAAATATCTGCTTGCCGTTGGCGCTATCCCCGCTGCGATGTTCATCCTGGGGAAATACCCATTCCTTCCCGGGCCTGCCGACGATATCGCCGATCATATCGGCCGCATTCTGATTCAGTCCATCGAGACGGTTTATCTACCTCTACGGCCCAGTCGAACCGAAATGGGTATGCGGAAGATCGGAATCTCCGCTCCTGGTGGCCTTGAGCTTGTTGATCAGCCCCGACGAAAGGCGATGGTGTCTTTTACAATCAGCAACCTCAAACTGAAAACTGGCGATATTGAATATCGCTTTTTCTGGGATGAATGGAAGGATGGTGTCCCTATCTGCCGAGATCCTAAAGATGTGGTACGTCTTATGGAAACTCTTGGACGAATTCTTGGCCCTCGTGTCGGGAGAGACCCTGGTGTGCTCACCAGGATCTGTCGCATTGGACGCACCGTGCTCAAATCCTCCGAATGCACCGAAGAGGATAAGAAGAGATGGATCGATCTTTCTCGCGCGATTCTGGTGCCTGCTGTGTCACTTACGGATGGTAATGCTGGCCTTGTTAATGAGGTCTGGCGACTTCTTGAATGTTTCCCGACCACTACACGATACAGCTTGTACGGCGAATGGAGCACTGTTTCCTCCAAACGCATTCCGGAGTTGAAGTTGAAAGTCGCAGAGACGGAGAGGGAAACAAGGGATCTGCTGAAGAGGATATCAAAGACAAATGTCAAGCTGATGGCGAGACAATTGGCAAAGGTAGCGACAAGTATGCCAGTAGTCGTTATGCAGGTAGTTCTTGGTCAGGTGGAAGGATACGATAATCTGATCGAGTGCGTGGTTGATGCGGCCAGATATTTCACGCCGCTTGGGTTTGACGCAGTTGGGTTTTGCGTCCTTAATAGGTTTGCTCTCTGACTAAATCTTCGCTGCCAGCATCGGTACTAACGATTTCATAGTATGAGTACTGAGGGAAAGAAACGAGTACAGGCGGATGGAATGTTAACAAGTAGATGGCTACAATGTAAGTCACTCTCCTGGATTTCAACAGTATACTCATACTTTCATCCATCTCCAAGTTCCGTCTTCGTCATGTCTCCTGCCATACCTGGGCACCGACCGAAGGGAATTATGATCGGATTCCCTAAAATTCCTTGAACACAACTGACATTTGATAAAGCCCTCGCACACTTCTGTGGTAAAATATACACCCGATATAATAAGCAGATGGACCCTACACCAATCCTTGAATATGTTGCCCGCCAGCTCAAGCGCAACATCTCCGTTGATCTCATAGTTCTTCAGCAGCTGATCCAGTCAATGGCCGGTATAAATCCTGAGATCAATCTCAATGATGCTCAGCTTCAAGGATTGGCTGGTGGGGAAAACTTGAGGAAGCAGATTCTCAAGGCGTTCCGCGACTCCAAGGCTGAGGACACCCCCGATACCGTGAAGACACTCACATACACCCTAACTAAATCTGGGCTTGCTACACAGCTTCTTATCCTTATCGCTCAGGAGAGGCAAACGTGTGTGTTCAGGCTGGATGAGGACGGCGCACCACTGAAGGTTCTTGGAAACTTGTTTGACGAGATCCACGTGGTACTTAGCCAGTATCTGGATCTACTCAACACGGGATTGCCAGCGGAAAAATACGAAGAGATCATCCCCAGTGTTAGTAAGCTATGTCTAGATCTTGGATTGGAGCCTGCGGTAGCATGGTGGATTGTGAGGAACGCAGTGAAGAGTAAGATGAGAAGAGTTGAATCACCGGAGGTCGACGATGTGGAAATGAAGGATGCTGAGGATGCGACATCTGTAGTGGAGAAGAAGACACCTTGGAACCCAGTGTTGGAGAAAATCATGGCGGAGGTTAAGCCAATCTTGCCAGAGGATGTTTGGTCGAAATTCAGCTTGAGCTTCTACGTCACATTTTGGCAGCTTTCGATCTATGATATCCATGTTCCGATGGAGGCGTATCAGACGGAAACTAACAGGATAAATGCCGCTGTGAGGGCGCTTGATAGTGATCGTTCTGACTTGTCTATTTCCGGAAGGCAGAAAACTAGGGAACGGCGTGAGGAGCTAATGGCTACTAGTGGCCGATTGTCTGCTGAGCTTAAGCTCCATATTCGCGACCATAACCTCGCGAGACGAAGACTGGTATCGGAGAAGGATCATTGGTTTGCTAGCGACCACTATGACCAACGCGAAGTTACAAATCACTTCATTCAGTACTGTCTCCTCCCCCGCATAATGCTTTCACCCAACGACGCTTCTTTCTGCTCGAGATTCATCAAAGACCTCCACAAAATGGGGACACCAAAGTTCCATACGATTGGCATCTACGACGCCATCTTCGGAAAATGTCTCGGCGCTACGATCTTCATCTGTACCCAGCGCGAAGCTGAAAACTATGGCCGCTTCCTCAAAGAAATCATGACCGATCTTCATGCCTGGCATGCTGACCGTGCTCTCTATGAAGCAAACGCGCTTGGAAAGAACCTTTGCGGGTTTAACGTCAAGGGCCATCCATTCGACTGGGAAGACTTCAGGAAAATATTGTACAAGTGGCACAAGACTCTTCATAATGCGGTGAAGAATTGTCTTAGTAGTAAGGAGTACATGCATATCCGGAATACCGTGGTTGTGTTGAAACATGTGCACATGTTTTTCCCTGCTGTTGACTGGATTGGAAGGACAGTTGTGGAGAAGGTTGAGGAGATCGGAAGAGTTGAGAAGAGAGAAGATTTGAAGATTGCGGCGACCACGCTTCTCGGGCTACTCAAGAGAAGGGAGAGTGAGTGGGTCCTTGTTGCAGGGTTTCAAAAGGTACGTGTATCTTGTGTCTGTGGGGGTTGGTATTTAAGATGCGATGGCTTTTAGCTCGGTGGCAAATTCGGCTAAGCGACGACTTCTTGTCTGATTTGTCTTCGTACCTACCTACCCGCTCTGCGATTTGTTATCGAGAAACGGTGGCTGTTTTTTCATTATTAGTTTGTTATTGTTATATATGAAGCTGGGACTAACTCTTGCAATTTATAGGGCGCCAAGAGCGAGGTCCTCACTCCTGCGGTATCAACAAAACCCAGCCCATCGCCGGCTACAACTCCTGCGCAGCCAGTCTCCTCGACTACGAGTACTAAGTATGATTCCTCACCGCTTGCCGGCACCACCAAGGCCACAAAGACTGATTCGGATGCTAGTACTCCCTTGACTTTACCATCGAAACCAGAGGCAGAGAAGGAAGATGGAGAGATTGACGACAGCACCAAAGGCGGAAAAGGTGATGGGAGGAGAACGGTTCTTTCACCACAGAGTGCGGCGGATGCGTTAAAAGACACTCGAAGAGCCCCAAATCTACCTGCTAGGCCAGGTCCCATCCCACCGCCGATCAGGCGCGGTCATTCAAGAGAGCCACCTAGACCGCAGCAGCAGCAGCCGCAGCAAATGTCTAATGAGCCCTCAAGGGTTGGAACACCGAGGAGGGACGATCCTATGCCGATTCGGGGCGCTGCTCAGCAAGACATGGGTATGAGACAACAGAATGTGGCACCAAACAACAGAAATATTGCACAAAGAACCCAGCCCCAGCATCAACTTCCTGACCGACCACAGCATCCACAAGATACAAGACGATCTGACTTAGAGCGGAGAGATCCAAGAGACCTCGTAAGAGATCCGAGACCCGGCCCTCAGGTTGAGATTAGAGGGAGATTGGGTCCTGGTGAGAGGTTGCCGGAAAGACCGGGACCTGAGAGGAGGCCACCAAGCCCAAGGAGGGATGGGAGAGATGTCCGTGGGGTAGATATGCACAGAAGGGATGTTGAGCGACCCCCGAGGGGAGGAAGGGATGAGTCGTTCCAGAGGCCAGCACTCCCGAGCCGTGACGAGCGAGGTGGAAGAAAAGAGCCTGATCTTCTTCGCGGAAATGACACACCAATCCGACAAAACCAACCGCCGCAACAAACACCGCCCACCAGAATGGACACAAGAGTTCCCACACCCGACCAGGACCGTGCAAGGAGGGGCGAGAGAATAGAGGAGCGCGGAAGAAGACATGACCAGCCAAGGCATTCGGATCCCATGAATGTAGATAGTCCGGAACAGCAGCGTCGCGCCAACTCCGAGAGAAGACCCGAACAGACAACACCCAGACAAGAGGAATCCCCACATCTGCAAAGACCACCTGCTGGGCCGAGAGCCGATGTCGAGAGGGATAGGCGAAACCGCCAACAAGTTGAGGCGGGGCCGCAGACACCTAAGGAGCGTGATTTATTTACCGCGCCAATACGTGCACCTTCTGGCCCGAGTATCCCGGACCACCGCGATCAACGACATGTTCCGATCCAGCAGCACCATCAAGATCCGAACCACGGTAGATTGAACCCGCCAGATTTGATTATTCCCAAAGGACCGCGAGAGCCCAACCCGCCGCATGGACCGAGACGTGGACAGGTCTGGGTTGCTCCTGGGGTACAGTCCCAATCGATTCCAGGCCCTGGGGGACCTGGGAGAATATTAACCACGCCTATCGGTGTGCAGCCCTTGTCTTCCCCGAGTGATAAGCCTATGGCTTTGAACTTGCCGAATGATAAGTTCGAAGGGTCGCAGCAGAGTCGTTCTGCACCTTCCACCCCGGGAGTGGATATTTCTGGCATTCATCCCGATAGGTTGAGGGCTATGACCGGGCTTGAAGCTCCGCAGATGATGGGCGCGAACGCTACACCCGTGAACCCCCGACCCGAATCTCGAAATGATGACGGGAGATCAAGGGGAGATAGAGACCAGAGGCAACAAGGTCAAGGAAGACAGCAGCAACAGCCTCCCCCAGTTCATCCAAGCCGCATACAAAGCATTCAGGTCACGGTACCTTCCGGACCTCGAGGTGATAACGCAGAATCCACTTCCACATCTCCGATCACTGGACCGTCCACCAAGCCAGGATCACCGCCCACAGGGCCTTCCACGTCCAGGCCAGAGAGAAATGATACCGAAACACATCATCAGCGTAGACGTATGCAAGCTATGCAGAACGTCCTTGGTCAAGCTATGGATCCGGCTCCAGCAGGTCAGGTTATTCGTGGGCGTGCTCGTCGTCCCAATGGCAACGCTGCCGGTGGGGGTTCTACTTCTGGTCGCGACTCGGGGCGAGACTCTGGTCGGGGATCACAGTCTCAACCTCAAGTCCCTCCTCCCGAACCCTCCATGCTAGGCTCCGGAAGGCGGGGAAATATGCCAGAAGGGGGGAGCAGGAGAGCTAGCACATCTGCTGCGGTAGATGCAGTATCTCACAGCGGAAGTGCCGAGGAGAGGCCTACTAGTGACCACGGAAGCCGTAGTGGTCGTCATGGTCGTGATCGAGACGGTGGCAACGGAAGAGAAAGAGGCGCTGAGAGAGATCGGGAGCGTGGTGAACGCGAACGTGGAATGGAGAGAAGGGATAGAGGAGACGGAGAGCGCCATCTTGAGCGTGAGCGTGAAAGAGGTGAACGGGAGCGCGGTGAGCGCGAAAGAGGGATGGAAAGAGACCGTGGATTGGAGCGAGACCGTGAGCGAGACCGCGTTGCGGAACGGGTTGAACGGGTTGAACGGGTAGACTCTCGTCGTGGCTCTGATCGTGGTGGATCCTCCACCGATAGAAAGGACCGTGATAGAGGCGTTGAACGTGTTGAGCGTGTTGACCGCGGAAGGGGCGGTGACGGGGAGCGTGAACGGGAACGCGATAGAGAGAGGGATATCAGAGAAAGGGACAGAGACCGTGAAAGCCGCGATCGTAAACACCGTAGAGAAGATAGCGGCGTGCGCGGAGACGGTAGGAAGGGAGATGAGGTTAAAAGACGTAGAAGAGGGGGCGGGGATAACTGGGGCGGGAACTAAAAAAACTGGTGATAAGTCATTTTCTTTCATGTACAGCATTTTCTTTTCTCTTCTCCTTTTCATTTAGTCTTATTCCACGTTGTGTGCGGTCTCAATCTTTATGTTCCCTTATATATCATTAGCAGGGTGTTGTTGTTAGCATAAGTGGATGCATTATGCATTTATAGTTCCAGTTTCTTTCTTTCTTAGTTAATTTGAGGGCGTGTTTGGAGGGGAAGAAAAAAATAAGTATTCTGATGTGGAATGAATCAAAATTTGGACAACAATGTTTTGGAAATGCTTACTATCATTTGAACGAGTGATCATGATAAGGACGACCTTTAATTCCTTTTTCAAATGCCATTCCCAACTAACTCAGCGCACCATTACCACAGACACAATCCCTAATTGCAACAACCAAATTTCAAGTATCCATCTCCACCACCACCATGCAAATCTAGCAAATACCTCCCCGCTTATTCCGCTGGCAAGTTGACCAGCAAATAGTCCATTCGGTGCTGAATTGCCTGCAATACCGCTTCGATATACTCCATCTCTTCCTTAAGATCTTCCTTCTTTGACACAATCTCGCTCCATCTCTTTTTCTCAAGTATGATGGTATCTTTGACGAGACTCCTCAGGGCTCCTCTGATGCTCTTAGGCCTATAGACAAACTTTTCGAGCTCTTTGAGCTGTTCCTCGAGGACGTTGTATTTGCGTTTCTCTTCTGTAATAGCGTCGACCCCAGGGGCGGCGAGATTAAGACAAGCATTTATCAGATTTGGGTTAACGATCCGAATTGGCTCAACTTCCGGATTCACGTTAACATTGGTCATCGTGAGAGGATGTATGAGTATAGAGAGATGATGTATGAGGTTGACAACGATGGATAAAGGATGGATGAGCGGTAGAATAACGTCTTTAATATATTAGCAGGCGGATTTCAAGTATCCTATCTTCATCGGATGAAAATACTTGGGGGAGCAGAGGATTTCAAGTACCTATAGATATACGATATCGTTTCAAGAAACTCAGAAGATATTTGTAAGATTGCAAGAGACTTTTTTTTTCTTTCTAGCGGGCTCGTACCGGGTATTGTGAAAGGAGTGGGGGACCGTGGTGGAATTTTGAGAGCGAGTGATCAGCTGTGATTGAGTGCACACGGGGCCTGCGTGATGTTCTACAGCGTCCCGTAAGAATTCAAGGAGGGTTGGCGCGTCCATCAAAGCCGCCTCGCTAGCAAGTTTACAGGGTCGGAACGCCATATTGAATTCTCAAGGTCTATATAGAATTCTTAAACCCGTTGGCTTGATTAAGGGGCTCGAGATATTTTTATGTACTTACACTTGAAATTAGAGAAACGTTGGAAACCCGAGCGTCAAATACTTCAACCGGGGTCATACAGAAAAAAAAATTGGATCTTAATACTCTTCCGCGTCGCTGTTTCTTTTGCTTATGCTCGGGAGATGGTACCAGTATTCAAATCTGTAGTTTGAGGATACAACATTCGTAGCCACAAGACTACAAGTTTCTTAACTGCATGTACACAGTACTATACAGTACTTCTTTCTTGTGTAACAGTGGCATTCCGTCCCTCCAAACTATTGCCTCGGAATAAACACTACATGTATTGTACCGGGGGTTAACTATAAATACCGAGAATCTGATAAGATAAACACACCTATTTCACAGCAAGATTCTCTTATCAGATTCTTCGTATTTACCCTCAACGCCCGGTACATGTCCTGCCAATAACACTCCGGCGTACAGGTAGTGATGGGCACGAGACTTGAGGTCTCGAGACCAGGTCTCGAGCTTTCCAAACGAGACAAGACAAGATCAACGAAATTAGTCTCACGATTATCATGAGACTATTGTGGGTTGGTCTCGAGACGTCTCGCGAGATCATTTTGGACCCTTTGAGAAGGTTTTGGAGGGATTCTACTTTTTCGAGGGAGATAATTCTTCCACGAGATGATAATTTTTCCTATATTTCGCCTTTTTCCCAAAGCCTCGAGACCTCTCGAGACTTTGCAAAAGGTCCCGAGATAAGACGAAACCTACTACCCCTAAACACAAGACGAGACGATACCACCCTAAATGTGGTCTCGTCTTGTCTCGTGCCCATCACTACGTACAGGGCACGGGGATATAAGTAGGCTATGTTTCCCCCTTCCTTCCTTCCTTCCTTCCTTCTTCTCTCCGGCTCCCCAGAATCGCATTATATCTTCGACTAAATCCATCTAACATAAAACCGTCAAGTATTCCACATGCGGCGACCTACCTAAACACACAAATAAAGAAAGTATTGGTTCCCTTCACCTCGGAACAAGCCAGGATAATTGTTCTGTCTGGTTTTTGGACGAGAGTTGAGCAATATGTCTTCGATTTCCTTTTCTGGACTTGAGGACATACGACTATACCTGAGGGGGTATAAACATGTAGGCGGCGAGCATTCGAGGGCACCGGGAGCAGCAGTTATGCACGTATGCATGTTGACACACTGAACATGTGAGGAGATCGGAATTCAAGAAGAAGCAATATCAGCTGAGTTAGTGAGAGTTGTTCTAGTTTTTTATGGACTGATGAACTCAACTTACCATTGGTGTCATTAGCTATAGTGAGAAGGTTCGACGACTCGGATCTTGCGTCTGCTTCATATAAATGTCAGGTCCGGTCACCCTACATACACCTGTTGGAGACGTATGTACAAATTAGCTCCCCAGTTGAAGATGCATTGACATTGAGTTGATGAATAACCAGGAAGAACCAAATGAACCGTCATAAATTGTGCGCGAAACCTAGTCGATGGATGTATTTCTGTCTGTCGCTTCCCAATTTGGTCCCAGCCTGTCTAGTACTGGGGGTTCTCTACACAAACAGGGTCCGGTATATACTTAATATATAATCCTCATACAGCACGAGAAGAGTACTTATACTTATGTAAGCTCCCCGTCATCAATCAAGACCTTTATACTCTACACGACTTATACAATGATGGATGATGGTATAGTTGAGATGATCTGGCGTTCCTAGACATGTGGTTAGCCAATCAGCTGCAGCTGGCTATGCATCCTCACTGTCTCAAAGGTACGTCACGACCTTCGCAACAGCACCTCAACGAATCAAGCGCCTTCTTCAGCAGTGGGCATAAAGAAACGCCCCCCCCCCCCCCCCCCCCGGGGATCTTCCCTTATATTCGTCACTGGAGGCCTTCAATGATGTCCCTTAATTTCGCTGACATTGAACCTTTCAACTTTTGAGGGAGTCACATGGTGCACCGTGCACCTCCCGGAAATGCGTAGCCTGCAGTTCTGGGAATTTGCCGGGGGGTCAGTTAAATATAAACATCAGCTATATCGCTATCCTACGTCTAATTATAACGCAGGGTGTTTTTTTGAGGTAAATCTCTCGGTTTATGGTCTCGCCTGAGAAGCGTTCGGTGCTAGTTAGACCTTGATATATGTATTTATGTTCTAGTATGGAACCTGCGGGTGCTTAAAAGGGATGAGTAGTTGACTTTCCTTGTGTGCAGGGTTGATGACGCTCACTTAGATATATATTCTCCTCAGCTCTCGGGTCTACATAGGGGCAACACTCAGCTAGGACATTTGGTCGGGTGCTCGAAGATGATGCTCGCAATTACCATGCTCGCAATTACCTTGGCGGGACGCAGATAAATTGTGCTGGCTGGGTAGGCTGGGGCTTCTGTTGAAAGTTACTTTCCACCAAAGGACTTAAAGATTCTTAGACTCTCCGAGAGAGATCAAATTATAGTCACCAGTGCTCACTCGACGACTGGACTGCCTGTCCAGGGGGGTGACTGGGATCCTCAAACGGGTCACTTGCGTGGATGATACATGTAGTCGAGAGAAGATACATGTATACATGTGAGTAGAAGTGTATAAGTTCTCTTTGATATAATGTACATGTTTACTGATAAGGGAAGAAGAACAGTGTATCATGTGGTATCTACGCCCAAAACAAAAAGGAAAACATGCCATAAACCAAGGAAATAATCAAGAATTATACCGCCTAAAACATAAAGACATAAGAAACAACATCAAGGTCTTTTATATCACCCACAGTGCCACAGCTACGGCTACCACCGCTCCGACCACTGGTATAACCCTCCTCTCCGCGCCAGAATCGTTCTGCCCGCCACTTGTCGAACCCCCACTATTTGAGCTCGACGCACCCCCAGCTGAACCCGCCGGCATCGTGGACGCATCCGACACATCATGCTTCACAAAGCCCGGGAGCCACTCCGCAAGCGCATTTATAAACACCGTATGTGCGATATTGGCTCCAGATACCGGCCCACTCGGCGGCCTACTCGTATCTCTCACCGCTACCACATCGCCCAGATCCGGGCAATGAAACCCGCCCGGCACAACAAATCCAAACACATCGTTATCAGGCGGCGCCGTTCCATTCCCTGGAATGTCCGTCGTGGCCGGGCGCCTTGGTGCCTGGTCAGTGGTCGAATGCGGTGTGACGCTCCGCCATGGATCGAACTCGCCGTCGTTCCACATCACGTTGCTCGGGTTCATGTTCCATCCACCGTACCTGTCGTTCAGCGGTGCTGTGTTTGGGCCGTTCTTCATGCTGTTTCCAAAGTAGGAGACGCAGTCCTCGATCCAGGAGTCGACGGATTCGATCTTTGGGAGGAGTGACTCGGGGCGTGAGGCGTTTCCGACCTGGAAGGCGCCGAACTCGGAGCATACTTGCCACTGCCATGAGAGGTTGTTGATGGCCTCCTCGCAGTAGGACTGGTCGCGGAGGGAGGAACAGTCACGGCTGGCCAAGACGTCGGTCATATTGGCGCCGACCGGGGGGATCTGGTCTTGGGTGAGAAGATTGCTCCACATTTCCCGGATGACTGCGGCATGGATGTCGAGGGCGCTGTCGAGCTCAAAGTTTTGAAAGACGCCGGTGGAGTTGGCGTCGAAGTTGCGGAGTGAGCCCGCTGCTTCGAGTTGGAGTTGGTTGCAGAAGTACCCAAGCCAGCCGTCCATTCCAACATACTGCGCATCAAGAGTCCCGTTAGCATCGGATATCTACTGCTACATGTACTACTCCTCCCCACAAAAACAACAACCAGCAATAACGGCCAAAATACACACCTGAAAGTCCTGGAATACAGCTCCTACCGCCGCCCTCACGTTCGTCTTCCGATCCAGCCACGCATCACCCTCATCATCCCAATGGAAATACCTCCACAGCGCCGTCCCCTCCGCCCCCGTCACCCTCCCTAACCAATTATCCACCGCCGTCGCATTCTGCTTATCAAAAGCGTCATTCAACCACGCATTAAAGCTCCTCATATCACTCGAGCAGTTCCCCCACCCCTGCTCGTCCATCGACCTTTCCACCGGCAGGAAATACTGCCAAAAGTTCTCCTGCAGCTGCACCACCGCCGACGACGCCAACGACGCATGGAAGATGTCAGGATTGCGTAGACGGGCCCACGCAGCGCGCGCGCCGGGGTACGAGCCCCCGACAAACACCCATGGCGTGGTGGATGGGTGGGCGCTGGCATTGAAGGTGCGGGCGAAGACGGCGACGTCTTCGAGCGCTTGTTCGATTGTGTGGTGGGCGAAGTAGGTGCTGAGCTGTGAGGGGGTGAAGCTGAAATTGGAGGAGAATGTGGGGAGGGAGGAGCCGTAGAAGCGGTGCTCCCAGAGGATTAGTAGCCTGTTGCGGGGTGGGGGGTTAGTTTTCACTACTATGACCAGGAAATAATAAAGGGAGTAGATATATTATATACCCATTGAAGCGTTCTGCGAAGGACCCGGATGCGCCGGTGGTTAGGTATGCCTCCATACCGTCTGCAGTGGCTTCGCCATTATCGATAACTATATATTCACCCGCCAACCAATCATTAGCCCCCGCTCCCTTTCCACTAGTCCACCCTTCCACTTCCGGTACTAAGTACTTACAAAACACAGGTCCTCCAGGCTGATAAAATGTCTCATCCACCCAGTATCTATTCCAGAATGTCTCACTATTCGAATCCGTATGGTCCAGCGGCAACTCAATATACAGCGGCCCCGAGAGCGCCGACGTAGCCCGTTTCTTCGTCGTGTCGACTGGCGGGTGCAGACGGTCTTTATTTACGAGCTTGTGCAGCGACACGGGACTGAGGCGGTTGGATACTAGGTGGTCTGTCTCTGCATCTGTATCTTCTGTGGTAGGAGCGCATGTAGCTGTCTGTGCGAGGAGCAGTAGGAATGGCAGGAGGAGGGTTGAGGTGGTGAGGTACATTTTTGTATACTCCCGGGCAGCGTGGGCAGGCAGACAGGTACAGATTCACCGGCAGGCACAGGAAAAAGTGCGTGGGGAAAAGCGTGGATATATAGCACCAGTTACTTTTTTATTTGCCAGCTAATTATGAAGCACGAACCTACCCCCTACTCTACTCTAGAAGCTAAGGGTGGGTGGGTGTGCAGATGATCATTTACTCTACATCCAGCGTCAAGTACTCTAGGGTCTCCTCCGCAAACCCTTCCCTCCCTTTCCCCCAGGCTAGGCTGTGTTTCTGTTTCTTGGGATCCTTCTCTAATTTGCAATGACACAGCGAGTAGCACAAGTGGGTGACAGCTGCAAGCCACCCTGAGCTAACGCAAAAAGCAATCATTGGCAAAAGAGCACTTATTACAGCTGGCTTCAGAAGATGCAATTATTAAGCATGTACCGCAATTGTAAGGTGTGCTGCTGGTTCCGGAGAGATTATGAAGCCTGAGGCTTTTGCACTTTGCCATGTGTTTAGGCCAATGGGATGCTCCGGTTTGGATTGATGTAGAGTAGCAAGAGGGAGCAAGCGCTTGGCAGTTCCCGAGTAGAGTCAAGACCCCTGGGCCCTGACCCCCGTTATATTAACAACGGTCTTGCTAGTTCAGTTCACTACTAGTACACCGCCAAGTAATCTTTCTCTATCGATACATGTAGTTATACTTGAACTCTAATCGAAGGAATCTATTCTATACTCTACACTTCTTACCCCTCGATATAGTCCCATACAGAGAGCGAACATAGTTCAAGCAGAGCCGAGTTCGTCCTCTAACCTAAACCTTCTATTGGTTATGCATATTTTACACCCTTGTGGGTATCGTGCCGGGTTTTCCGACCGCCACTCACCATGTGCTTCTTGGGATCCATATGGGCTATGACTCGGCTGCCTGGTAGCCCCCTGCCTAAAGAGGACGCGCTGGATTAAAGGGTAGAACTTGGAATATCGTTGCTGCCTCTAGTAAAGAAAAAGGGATCTTGGAAGAACTGAGGACCTTGGGCCACAAGATCGATATTAAGAGCTTGAAAGCGATGCTCCCGGTCTGAGACAGATGAGATGATGCAATTATTTCGTGCGGTTATCACGGTGCGTTTTCCCTCTTTAAATGACTCTCAGAGAGGTCTTGAAAAGAGTATCAAACTCGGCATCGCCGGAGAAGCCAGTACCCGGGAGTGACTCTGCCAGATAGTTGACAATGCATTTGATTCGTCCTTCAGCGACCCTAGGAAATAGAGCCGCAATGGGTAGGCCCCGAGGCTAGGAATTCGAACTAGTGATCCATAGTCGATACTTTCTGAATAGGAACCTCAAAAGGACAGCAGTTATGGCAGGCCTGGTATCGTACCGTATCGAATTGCTTGGCCCAATATCTACTGCACAGCCTCCGGGTAGAAATAACTGCACATATGCCAGATAGTTTCAATAGCCAGATTAACAAGAGCCCCCGGGACAAATCAACGGCTCCGGACCGAACAACACGTTAAAAGTGACCCACCAGGCGGGGCTGGGGAACCGGTCAATCAAGCTACTCCATGTCCTACCTGCCCTTTTGTGCGACTAGTGCGGTGATACAATACGAGCTCACCAGTGGCTAGGGTGGCAGGGGTGCGCACGCGGTGATGCATGTACATCTACCTATATATCTGGTTAACGTTTATCCGTTGCTTGTTTTGCATGTGTTGGATGTGGTTTCATGGAGTACAGGTTGCGCGTTTCGTGGCATCCCTGCAGCTGCGAGTAACTGGAGACAGTATTTAGTAGAGTGATGATGTGTATGTATTCGATACAATCGATACAATGGATAGAGTAAATCAAAGGATCTTTGCGGAGCGACAGATACGGTCTACTGTCGTTCACGGGGTATTGGGTGTTGACGGACAAGCCAAAAGAGAGACAGCCAAGCCCAGTTTTGCCTTCAATTATTGGTCAAAAGGCACCTGTCCATCAACACCCAGTGTCCGTCAATACCCCGTGAACGACAGTACCCTCTATCCTCTCGAAAACGCCTTTTTCTAGGCCTCAACCAAGCTCATAGGTTGCGACAACCCCCCCATAGCTGTAGAGTAGTCGCAGCCAAGCATTAAGGCAAGGTCGATCCCAATTCTTGGGCCCGTAAGCAGCTACTTCCGCGGTCGCATATGGTGCCCCAAAGGTAACAGAAAAACGCCAAGCCTCGAATAACTTTTCAACCACAACAGATATTAAAAATCCGTACAATGAAACCCTTCTTCATCACGGTATCCAGCTTTTTGTTGTACGGATTTTTAATATCTATTGTGGTTAAAAAGTTATTCGAGACTTGGTGTTTTTCTCATGTTACCTTTAAGACTGGGGTCATCATACGTTCCTGACTCCGAGGTAAGAATAGTAGCAATATAATTCTTAATATTTCTACCTCATCCTCACAGCCTAGTCTTGTAAATCTGTTTGAGATTGGGTATGCGCTGGCTCCCAGAGTGGCGAGTATTTAACCCTAACCCTGTTATGACAGCGGGTAAAGTGCACTTTTGAAGACAGATGGAGCTTAGCTTCGCGATAATTATGGTCAACTGAAACACAGTAACCATAGATAGACCTGACATGAGTAATAGAAAAAGTAAATTGAATCTAAAAGGATAGGTTTGTACATACCGCCCTTCTAGTAGCGGTGCGTGCTGTGGTTTGGAATAAACCAGTCTCCTCTTCATAAACACAGTGTGGTTGAACTGGTCACGAGTGAGCGGCCATGGTGCTGGTAATCATATGACTTCGTTCTAAAATCTTAACCTTAAGCTTACTTCAAAGTGAAAAAAACTAACCAATATTTAAATCGTGCATGTAACGGATTCTTACATGTCATTTAGGCCCCAGCCTCAACCAACCTGCGACGACCCGCAAGCGATCAGTACTCAGTCAGAATCTACGCACTCTTCCCTTCAATTCACTTCACAGATCTAGCCCCAGCTGAAGTTTGTAAATTTTTCCTAAGCTAGATTCATATTCTCCAAGCTGCGGAAGCGTTCCTTGGAAGTTGTATTTGCCAGATATATATCGAATACTCTAGGCACCAGGACCTCAGAGGAAGGTTTCTAATCATGAAGACAAAACCACGATATAGATGCATTTGTCGAGGCCTAAGACCGAGAGTAAGATTGAGAGTAAACATCCCACTGCCTCATTCCGTCGTTTTTATTATCAATATTAGCATAGGAAGTCTGCACCAAGAGCTAAGGCTAGGAATGAGACAGTGCAAAATACCTCACCACAACCAGAAACTAATTGCAAAAACCACCCTAAACCTTAGTCATCTCATCACCTGACATGCCTCACCCCATCAACTGATTGGTACCCAGCGTTCGATGGGCTGGTTGGTGTACCCCAACGTGTAGAGTGCCGATTCGGTTTGAATCAACTCAGCCAGTATGTGATTGAAATCCGCTTTCCAGTTTGCATATTTCATGATCACTCTATCCATGAATAGATAAAGTCCACCTCAATATGGGAGATAAAACCAGTCAGCACAGCCGGCCTATCCTTCATTCATGTGAGGGATACATACATGTACCTAGTACTGCCTCGCCCTTGCCCTCTCCCTATGATGGAAGATCCAGAATCCTAGCTCTTGATAGGTGTAAAGAACGCAAGATGATCGAAGCCCGCCGGTGGCTCAGATTATCAACTGGGCTAGAGAAGATGAAGGTTCATACCCGCATCACCGAGCATTGCCTATAAGCGTCCATGTTGCTCTTTGGTCTCGGTGTGTCTCCCAGCCACGAATACTGAGTGTAGATGAGACCGCCTAGTCCCAGGAGTTGAGTGTGGTGGCCTTACCACTAAAGGTTTAGGTTAGATCTTGTTAGTTTCCGCATGAGTGGGACATAGAATATCACTCGGACCTCGTATTTCACAGGATCCCAGTCCCTGCTCTGGTGAGAACATACAGCGGGTAGGGATGTGAGGCTGTGGACCTGTAGATAACGGCTTGGCAGTACTATGTAGGGGCCGCGTGCGTCGTTGTAATCCCACCTCATGCTCAGCCTTCTTGTCATTGGTTTGTCTTTTATCGAGAAGGGCAAAAACCTCTCTTCTCAGCCTTACCTCATATTTTTTCTTGCTCATCTACCACATGCACATGACCATCAAGTTGAAAGCTCTTCGATGCGAATAGAGAGGCAGCTATCTCACGACACACCGTCAGAAAAAGGGCCCTCTATCAATACCAACTCCCTCTAATCCGTCAGCACAGAGATACCAGAGATCTCATGACAATACTCTCTAGCACAGTAAGTCTATCTTCCCTCAATGTGCAGAATATCTGTGTTCGTCCTCCACACTAATACCACCGATCGCGACTGATTCTCAGTAGATAGACAATAACAGAGATCTACACATATGGTGTAAAGCTTCCTCCGCGACAGAGCTACCGAAAACCAATCCTTACCTTCTTCTTGGACTTCGACATGAGTTGCCTCAAGGTAACGAGAGTAGGGCGGCAAGGGGGTGGACGCTGTGTTTGCAAGCCTAGATTCCCCCTCCAGTTATGATGAACCCTACACGCTTGGGTTATGTTTGATAGTCATCGCGCTAGATACTATCTATCACTCGGCGCATTACACTACGCAAACAAGACAATATGCAGCACGTATACCAATACGCCAACGGGTACACGACTATGACGGGCTATGGCAGTGGCATTGAAAGTTTGAGGCTGCATGAGTCAACACGAGTCAGAGGAAAAAATACAACTTGGCATTAGGAACAGGTGAGGGGCAACTCTGCTAAGCCTCCAGTTAGGGACTGATGAAATTAGTGCTTTCTAGGCGGAGAATTGGCGATGTTAGACGGCCCTGTCCATCCTCGCCCGCAGAATAGTGGCTGCAGCGGACATATGGGGAATAGATCTAGAGGATGTGAGAGGTCATCACATATCACGCCCAGTCTGCTTCTTAGACGTTAGATGGTTGGCCATGCAAAAAGCCACAGCGTCCCTTGGCTGCAGCTCTCCTTCATATCAACTGCTCTAAGGCTGGTAGCACAATGTTACACGCATCCCCGTTCCCTGATAAGTGCGTCTATGCAATCAAGTTATTTATCTAGAGTATTCTTCAGTACCACAACGGTTGATTTCGTTGGCAGGCCAATGCTGAGCTTTTCTGACCTCTGGCCAGAAAATCTGCCTCGCACACCTAATTCATATTCTTTGCGAATCCTCTTTGTGTGTATCTAGAATGCCACACGTAAATGAATGCCACAGTAGGCAAAACTCTTGAATCCTCGAAACCACCACTGTCACAAATGTGCCGGGAACACTAGACATAATTCAGTGACTTGCTCTACCCCGCACGCGTACGAGTAGGAAGCTTACAGGTCGCAGGCCGAATAATCGGATGTTGTAAGGTTAGAGCTCAAGGGCCGCAGTCATTAGCTAGAGGTTCAATAAAGCATTATTTGAACCCTACTGGTCACTGGCGTAAAGCTGTAGCTGTGGTACTTAACACATTTTGTCTGCCGTGGCGTTCATTTGCGCGTGGTATTCTAGACATACAAAAAAAAAAAAAAACTCGTGGAATCGTAATCCCCCCCATAAACCGCAACTTATCATGTTGATAGTATCGCTCTAGGATAGGCATATATGTATCTATATCGCTGGCTGCGTTCCTCCTATATACCCAGACTCATATACAGAAGCATATAGCTATCCCATATTGGGTGAAAGAATGTGACTTCTACAATCGCCGATATATCAAAGATCTACATCCCAACAGTGACCATAATCTCGGCATACCAAGCCTTGAACAGACGCCTCCACAAACTACCCCACAGATCACCCTCAAGATAATTCTAAGCTTCAATCCCCTAAGCTGGCCGTCTCTCTGTGCCACTGATTTACAGATGTAATGGCATATTTTCTCCGGCACAGATTGAAATTACTATAATATTGATCATTAGAACTATCAATGTTTTCTTACTTGCCATGACGAAACGTGTCTCCCACTTCGATAATCCACACAGGAGTATAATATTTGTAATTCTTCTTGTAGACATGGGCGATGCTTTTGCTTTAGGTTAGATCCCGAGGGTCATCGTGATATTTAGACATAGAATATCACTCGGTTTATATTTTCAAGATGGCGCAACCCTATGCTGTAGCCAGATTTTTATTATTGATGGTATTCCGGCGCCGCAAATGCTAGGTAAAAAATCCCCGTTTCAGTCCATACTTTTCTCCGCCTTTTTCTCGTGATTATCCGTAGCGATGGGCATGAGCCGAGCGGCCTCGAGCTCGATCTTTAGACCCGAACCTGATAAAATATTAGTAATGATTCGAGAAAGACATAGCTGGGTGATTTATATGAAAATATATCCACCACTAGATCATTATACTCTACGGGTCTTCCGAAAGCCCTCTGCGAGTCTACCAGTGACAATTTTGATGGATAGGCTCATGTCTATCCCACAGATAGGTAGAGAGGAACGGCCTGGACAAGACCACCAGCTGGTCGTCCTCGTCAGACTCATTCGTCCCCTTTCTGAATTCCCATGTCCAAGGAGTCTGTACCTAAAATTCATATGTCCTCACTCAGTCAGTCGACAGATCTTCATCAAATCAAAGCAATGTGTTCCCCACCTTGACTCCCAAGACAAGCATCACCGAGTACTCCAGCTGAAGAAGCGTAGATAAGAAATAGAGTGTTATGGGGGTTCCACGGCCGGCTTTGCCGGCTGGACGTCGAGACTTTCATACTCCTGCCTCTGACGTTGCCGCATGCCCACTTTCTTCCTGAATTGCAGTCTGCTTCTGACCAGGGTGGACTACGCTCATATGGTATTAGCACCAGAACGGAGAGGAATAAGAGTTGGAGATGAAATGGTTGTGAGGTCTGTCGTTCTGACCTATGGTTGGTTTATGCTATTCTTGCGTGTCTAGCACCATACCAAATCTTGATGACCCCGCACTAGTTCGACACCACCCATCACTCGCACGCACCCCACATTCCACCAGGGCTTGGCACCCAACCATTCAAGCTCCAAGATATCTCGATATCGATGGCAGAATATTTCATGCAGAAATTTATTGGCGCGCAAAACCACAGTCGTTGTGAGCTACATCATGCCCAGACCTCCTGCCATTGGCCGGTTCAGCACAGGAAGGGCAAAAAAGTTTGGCGGCGTTTTTGCCCTTTCTTCCTGTACTCATCTGCAATTATTATTGATCAGTCCGTCAGTGAAAGATAGAGTACACCTATGCATTGCAGCTGCATTTTTGAATATGTGATTGCTGGAGTTGTAACTCACTGGAATCGCCCGAGCACATCAACGCAGCCTGCATGTTCTGTGTGGGGGCCATTGTTCGTCTTGCGAGACTTAACCGAAGAGCACTCGCTTGCTGGCTTGCTAGCTTGGTGACTGGTATGTATGTAGATTCGGTGCTCTTATCTGGAGGCGCTGGGTGTGGGTGCTGATGTTGCTGATGTTGATGCGGATGCGATGGGATGGGAGCGAGATGGGATGTTGTCTCGGTGTTAACGCTAGTTGGACACAAGAAATCACTCGGGTCTCGGGTAGCGTCGAATGAGCGCACCACACGACAGTAGCATGCGTTGACAGCTTCAAAGTTCCCCTCAGTACTCCCGATAGAATTTATACCCACAGAGAGGATAATTGCACTATAAATACAGGTACCCACTATAATACTTTCTGGCCGTACTATAGCGATAAAATTCATCACTAATGCACCATGCACCGCGAAAATACCAGTCAGAGCTACTAGCTAAACCCGTGATCAACATAAAATACGCTCCTCCTTCATCCAACTCCAGACCAAGAGCCGCCCTCTATAGCCATCTTGACCCGTAAAAAAAAAAAACCAAATCTTGCCATCACACCCTCTCTGACAATTTTCACCAGTGGCTCTCTCTCTCTCTCACTACCTACGCTCCCGTCAATCGAGCGCCTCCATAAATTAAAGGATCTATATACTTCCCCCCATAAACCACGCCAGCAGGAAACAGTACTGGGTCAGTATCATTACGGTCTAGTAGTGATGGGCATGAGAAAAGACGAGGCAAGAGTTTCTCAAGTCTTGTCTCGTCTTTCTTTGCCCAAGGTCTCAAGACTTAGTCTAGAGACATTATCTCGTGCCTATCACTATATATCATTACCTCCCCTCACACTCTCGATGTGAAATACCAGCAGACATTACCACCTACCTCATTCCTAGCTAATCGTTCATGTGGTTTCATCTCGAGAAAACGTTTTAAAGATGACCAGCAGCCCCAATTCCGCCATCCTTTCTATTCACGACGTCACCGCGGCCTGCGCCCCTTTGATCGTCTCCACCATTCTACAAGCACTGCCGCGATACTGAGAAATAGCATTGGCGCGGTCAAGCTTCAATCTGAACGGAGCGGTTAAGATAGTGAGGCGCACTATTCAGACATGCTACCGTTACCATAGATACTAGAAACGACCAGGCCAGACACAACGTATCACTCGAGCCCTCTAGTTTGCTACATTGCGCACCTCTCTACTCTAGCTACTACGCAACTCAACTCTAGCCACTACGCATTTCCACTAGCCACTACGCACACCTTGTCTACATGGGCTAGCTTTTGTCGATCAGTGCTTGCCTGAAATCACGATCCCCCCAACAATCAGTCTATTTAGCCTGATAGTGGGGGTTGAACGAATTCACAAAAAAATAAGAATCTCTAGCTCAGTCATGTATTTATTTTTATCTACCAGCCAAGAACCGCATTACAAAGAAAAAAAAGATTATCCCATTCACCGTCTAGCTCGCCGAGCAGACAAGTGTGGGTAATAAAGGAGTGTAGAAAAGAAAGAAATGAATGTCTATCATCATCATCATGATCACATAAAACCAACATGCTCGATTGCTATACCTGCTTGTTGAGCAGACAATCAAAAGCATTGCCAAACGGGCACTTCCCATCCTTATACTCATAGCAATCCACCCCATCACCCTTACGGTACCTACACGGCGGGCATGACTTCCCGGTACACGCCGCAGAGCTCATTCCTCCTTTCCTGCATGGTGTCGAAGAACACATATCCGCCGCTCCCCCATCACCACCACTACCACCGCTCCCCGCCGAAGGCCCTTGATGAGTTGATCCTTCCACCATTATATCGAAGCATGTCGTATACGTATTCACCCACTCGTTGTTATAATCCGTCTGCTTCCATCCAGGACCATTATTCAGAAATCCACGCTCGCCAGCCCATGCAAACACCATCACATGCCGTCCATTCTCCATATCAGCCGGCAGCGTAAAATGCATGTAGTTGGCGATATCATCTGGCCTCCCGTCAGGCAGCTTCCTCGTGATTGCCTCCGCTGAGAAGTTGGCTTGTGCACCAGGAAGCCAGTTGGCACTCGTCAGCTCGCTCTTTGGGCCAAACTCGAGTTCCTTAGCCCCCTTCCAGTATATACGGACGAGGCCAGGATCCTTGTTAGGAGGGAGCCCGAAGGCGTAACTGGTATGCCCGTTGCCCCAGTACCGCATCATGAGGGTCGCTCCTGGCTTGGCAGTGGTCATTGGCTTCCCAGGTGGATATTGGTTGGTTTGAGTAGGATTGCAAGCAAGGCCATTGGGATTGGTGTCTGGATGGTTCAGGTTCCAGGAATAGTGGGTGGATTCATCAACCCAATTGCCATCCAGAGCTTTATTTCTGGGGTAACCAGAGCAGACATTGTTAGGGAGAACGGTCCCAGGAGAGGAGCGGGCAGCATCGAGATTTGGGACTGTGGTAGAAACACATTCTATCCAAGTGTGAGCAGCAGTGGGGACTGTGAGAACTGCCAGCCCGAGGCCAAGAAGCGGAAGTAGCTGCATCTTGTGTTTTGAGGAGATGGAAAGATGTTTGTTGTTGAGCTTCTAGCTGGGGGTGAAATGTGGAAGAAGAGGTGAATTGCAAGAGCCCACCGGGGGAGAAGCAGAGATAAGTAGTCTCAGTGACAGCAGCAGGAGTAGCAGCAGTAACAGAGAAGGGCTGTCTGAGGATGAATACAATAGGTGGATCTGACGAGAATAGAAGGATTTAGCTAACTGAGCGGTGTTTTAATGCAGGTCAAGGCCAGCAGCTTGCAGTTAGGTTCGAGTGGAGTAGAGAAGAGAGCTCTACAGAACAGATGTGTGGGAAATTAACGATCGAAGCGGGATGTGTCACCTTCCTATAGGCATCAATTTATCTGCCCTATAGACGCCAGCTGTCCAAGACACTGGGGCGCAGAAATAGATTGATAGACTCACTAACGCAATTTCTTGAAGATCATTCAGGTACTCACCGGATAGAACATGAACATTCTTCTCACCATTGTTTCTTGAGACGCGCGCCCAACTAAGTAGGTACATGTATTCACAGCTAACTTCTTTCAAGATGTGTTCATACACTCCTTATGCTTATCTACAGAATGAAGAGGCTCATCTCAGATAGCGCGCGGTGTAGATACCCTCCCCACGTACTCCAAAGATGCCTCACTGATAATTCTTAATTTTCGATGAGGGTCGGCCCTCCTCTCTCCACCCCCTCCACTTTCTCCTCCTCATATGCACCAGTACCGTATTCAGAGACAAACAGAATGCACATAGAACGAATAGCTGTTCTCGTGGCTTTGTGCTTCTCGTCCTCAACTCACCACGTATTCCATCCCTCGCTAGAGTATGTACAATACATGGTATCTGTTTATCTCTCGCTTGAGGAAAAGACATACGCACATACCCACAGTCTGCAGCCTGCTCAGCTCGTTTGTTTTTTCTCCCCTTCTTTCACTCATCTGCTCTACCTATGGACGAAAAGACGTGGCTACCCGCACACCCACAGGCAGCCACACAGACGGTCTTAGACAGGGCCAGGAACCGTCATCGATAAGGATGCTTTTTCATGCGACAGGTTCTCCCATAGACATTCCTAGCCGGAAACATTATCCCCAATTTGGCCTCGCCGCCGCACAGCAGCAGGTGTTGACCACTCACATCAGATCGGGGCAGGGTTTCGTTTTGTTTCGCGGTAAAAACTTTATTCAGGTACCACGCAATGACGTGCAGACGGAAAAACAGCGCTGGAGAAACGGGGGGTAATGGAGACGAGGGGGAAAAGCCCCCACCTACCGAGCGAGCCGAATGCTTAGTCCCGGTGGGTTTTGTAGATAGAGTACATGTATGTAGCGATGAGTATAATACTCGAGAGCTCGGGAATGTCATGGAAGATGGTGCTCTTCTCGTACCTACATATTGTACATACCTGTTCCTGGCAGCGCTGGCTGTTGTTGACATGACCCTATTCAGGTACAGGAACAGCTGTTGTGGTTCCTGCAGCCGCCATGATCCATGTCCATTGGCCGTGTTTGGAGTTTCAGGCTCGATCATAGGTTGCCAGGCCAGCCAGTCGCTGTAGCTGTGCTTGTAGCTTCTTCTTCTTTCATCCTCAGCCGCAAAACAGAACTGCCATCGAGTAGCCGATTAGTTGAGAGTGCTTGAGAACCCAGCCGCTGTGCCGTGCTCAAGTCCGCTTTTGTCCCGGCTGCTTCCATCATGCGTCGAGTTGTTTGGAGTGGTATTTTGGGCTTGCCTCCTTTCGGAGTGTTGCCAAGAGGGTTATAAATAGCGCTGCTGCTAGTACGAATTAAAACGATCAATTAGTAGGGCGTCTTGGCGAGGACAGCCCCTGTAATCGAAGATAAGATAGCTGAGGTGATCATCGAGGGATGACTAGAATAGACCACATAGATATCCATGAGCCAGTCCTTTACATGCCAATCACGCCTTTTCCTGCACGGTTTCGGGAATCACCCCCGCAGTACTTTAATTTGAGCGTACCTACATAGACGAATCTAAAGCTTAGGTCTGCCCTATGCACTAGCACTGCACCCCCACCCTCTATCTCTAGCGACTCCTGGAGCAGACACTGACACCTATCGATATATACACTCCACATATATCACCTGCCTTCGAAATTTCCCCGTATTCTGCAGCTGGCCGAGATGCTTGCACAACCGAAAGCACCCGACGGGCTCAACTCTATTCGCCCGGGAGAGTATTGCAGGAACTAAAAAAGGGGGACGTGGATATCGATTCAGAAGACGCTCCACACCATCCTCTCTTCTAACATCAGGCTCCAACATGCCATGACTCCCCAACTTACTTTTTCCCAGCCTTATCGGAGGATATGTGGCAGTGGAAGTCCCGGAGCTCAAATAAACTGGGTTCTTTGGCCTTATGGGTTCTTCAGGATTTTGTTATAACATTCCTGCTAGACATATAGCTTGGCAGCATTTGGCGAGTTTGCATGTAGACTCTGCTGGGTACTTACTTAGCCGCATGTATAGATTCGACACGTTGCCGGGCTGGAGTCATAACCCCAGCTGCCGGAGAACCGAGAGCAGGGGTTCCCGACGTTGTGAGGTCAGCTGGTGGCATGGAAACTATATAATAGAGAGGTATGGATCGATATCTAACCTTCTATGCCTAGTCCCCCACTACATATTCTAGATGACATGACCGTTATCTATATCACGATAGCAATATGTAATACTCATCACCACCGCCACAGAAGGCCACAACATGGCCTGCACAGTGAGCGTTGCCACACAATGATATCATGATACAAGGGTGGAAGCAGCGCCTGAGGGATCCGGAGAAAGAAAGTTCAGTAGCAAGTAGCAAGGCTATGGCAGTGTGGGTCAGGATCTGCCCGCCTGGGTATACCTATGTGGCTTCGGCACCGGATAGGCCTGGTCATGGGTCAATGATATCTTAGGACAGGTTTAGGTATTCTCGGCGAGTGGAGATATTCTTCGGTCGATATATATTGGCTGGCCATGCATGGATGTTGTGAGTTTTTGCAACACCTTCTTTTGAATAATTGAACAGTATATACTTTATGTATCAGGTGTTTAACTTGGGGCTTGGTCGCTCTTCCGGAGTACGTGGACCAGGTTGATCATGAATGTGGATGGATATGGCTATTTTCATGATTGCCTTTCGTGAACGATCAATAGATTGCGCAGGGGTAGTATGTGATAACTAAATGACCTTGATTTGGGGTCTATGTTTACATGGCAGTTTTATTGTCGGCAATATTGCGTTTGATAGCGTTCAATTCACATACCAATATGTATAGCAATTGATATAAGAGGTCACGTCATAAACCACCGAGATATTTTATTAAAGGACATACAATTATAATGAAGGCGCAGTTATTCTCAAATAACATGATCGATCATACAATACCAAAATTGGGGTTTGGGATGGTAGGGTAGTGATATGGTAGCACTGCCGTGATGGGTATTCTCAGGACAGCGGCATCATTTCAGAATTTCGAGGAATATATTTTTCATAAAATACCGTAGCAATACCATAGCAATACCATAGCACTACCACACCAATATAGGCCTTTTAACATGCCATGTATGTTAATAACCTAGGGGCCGCAGTACACTGTGACCAGGAGCAGGTCCAGCGTGCTAGCACCAGGTCCAGTGCTCCAGTAGTACTAGGTCCAGGACCATTCGCACCTAGGCGCGTCCCATCATTACATATCATCATCATCATCATCATCATCATCATCACGAGCTTATCATGACTGAATGGTATATGTAATCCCTATATCTACATAATTCATCATTTTCTTAATTAAAATCACGGGTATATGTGTGCCTACAAACCCAAAATTTATTTTTCAAAAGTATATCCCAATTGTTTAAAGCCCATCCTAGGAAGATGAGAATTGATGGATCGGTGGATGAAACAATATCTGGTGATCTTTGATTCTGAAATGCTTCACCAAATATAATATTCCAGGGTTAGGGGAATAGCATTGCCCTAAATACCACAAGAATGCCGTATTTTGGGAAATGCGGAAGCACTAGAGTAGTATAAACTTACCACCCACACTACGCAATCCAGGGAATACGTAGATTATATAATACAGCATTGATACAGCATCGATAGAGCATTTGCTGAAAGGCAGCTTTACTTTTTTCAATACTGGAGTGCTACCGGATTTTCTAAAATGAAGATAGTACTACCGTACTAACCCCCACCCGTTTTTTAGTACTATAGTTACAGAACTCCTAACTCACAAACCGTGTACCCTACCCTTTTCAGAAAGCGTACCCCACCGGCGTTTTCAACGTTTTAGCACATGTCCTAATGGATATAGTCTGCAGAGAACATTAACGTACCGCAAACCCCTCTCTAAATCCTCCCAAACCTCATCATCCACCACTAACCATATCCGATTCCCTTTTTTCCCACTACCACATGACCAAGATATAACCTAGACATTGTAAAAACGTCCTTGGTAATTTAAAAGCGTGTCGGCCAAAAAATATAACTTTGTAAGACTTTTTCCCTCCTTGCTTATCCAATGAGGTATTCGGGTCTCACTCTCTAAATCTCTCTTTAATGAAAGCAGATCTCTTATTAAGTTTGCGCAATACCCTAAATTAGGGTTAGGGTTTCTGGCAAAAATAAAACAAAACAATTAACCTTTTTCATTTCCGTTGTTATTCTTATTCTTTCGTTCCTATTCCTCCTGTTCTTCGCATTCTTCTTATATACAGCCTGTGATATATTATACTAGGCGCTCGATATACGCAGTATACTCGAGGAGATGTAAGTGCTGCATGCAACACATTGGCTGGGCTAGTAAAAATATATCACCTCTCGACTTAAGAAGGCTCCCAAGTTGCTTCGAAAGTGTCCTACGCCGAATTATCCGAATTCAACCTCCCCTCCGTTGACTACAATTCAATAGTGACGGTACCGGGTAGGCCGGTTACCTATAGCTTCAGGGTTATTTAAAAACGAAGATCCTTTATATCCCTCCCTGCACCCTGCTACCCAGTGTGAAATATATATATCCTCATAAAGACCGAGAAGAGACCAAACGGAAGTGTAAATAGTACCTAAAACGACCACATGATGAGTTTAGGGGGTTTATAAGGTGAAAAAGACTAAAGTGGGTGTTTTCGGGTAATTGTAAAACACACATTGTCATACAAGATTCCCGGCGAGTTATTGAAACCTGAAAATGCTACCGATGGTATAGCCCTATTGAATATCATATTGTTTCATTTGTTTTCGTATCGGACGATCACTACATAGATCAGGCGGATTCGGTCTCCTAAGATATATAGAATTAGCTGAGTGATGGATAATTCATTAAATTTATTGTTTGAAGCCCGGGGGCTATGACGATACTTTAACAAAGATACATCGACTTCCAAGCAGAGAGAGAAGCTAAGTATCGTATTCGATATACCGGACGTACACGAAGGCGGATGTCCAGGATATCTTTTTTTTTAAGTTATTTCAACTTTTGTGATTTTCGGACTTCGAAATAATTGCCGGCCCCATTTTCTTTTCTGGGTGTTGAAGGTTGGATAATATAGGTTTCAATAACGGCAGCAGCATATGTGTGATATTATGATTTAGGATAAGCTAAGCATTGAACCAAGATATCCGTTGATGTATGCGCATATTGCCAGAACAGTAGATCTAGATGGCCGTGTAGAGCGGGTCGAAGGTGATTTCTTTTCCTAATTGAATGGTCAACGGAGATTTTAATACTGAAATTTAGCGACTTCCCGACTTACAAAGGGTTTCTCTATATCAGACCGGAGTTCTTGCTATTAAAAGCTTTAATTCTCCCTAGCATAGTATGAGCGACGTTTGCTTTATTTGGTTTCTCGATAACTAATTCCGTCGTCGTCGACAGTGAGTACAATGGACAAGCCCAGTCAATTTCCGCCTTGATCCCGATATAGACTATCATTTACTACACAAAGCTACAATTTATCAGATACGCCCTCAGTCAAAACACCATCTAACTCAGGGACTCACCCAAGTGTTCCGGCCGTGGATGGCTTGGCACACAGCCACTCACTCGATGCCTCAGATGAGCTTGTTGGAATTGTGTTCCGAGCCTAGGAGCAAAGTCCTAATAGTCATATGAGTGTCAGCACATATGTCAATATGTAGTCATATATAGACTGTTCTAGGCACAATATTGTTGTATAAATAAAGGCTTAAAATACCCCCTGTATTATAGTTAAGCAAGTCAATTAAGAAAGTCAAAGTCTTCCGCATTTATTATTTATTATTCTTTATTATTATTTATTTCCGACAGAGCTTCAGTGTTTTGTCCCAAAATGTCTTACAACGAATACTATGTGCCATCAGTGATGACTGTAGCCGCACTCGAGGTAAGGTGAGGCCTAGGCATGTCCATGGTGGC
Organism: Morchella sextelata; assembly: GCF_020137385.1. Lineage (NCBI taxonomy): Eukaryota > Fungi > Ascomycota > Pezizomycetes > Pezizales > Morchellaceae > Morchella > Morchella sextelata. The sequence continues at coordinate 1,301,122 of NW_025408635.1, forward strand.
TGCTACGAAACCATGATCTGGAGCGGTACTACGGGGCCATGACTATAATCAGGATAGAAATTGGATGTTTAGTAGAGCACATCATACGGCCAGAGGAAGATAACTTACTGGGGATTCATACCCCGGCGATAGATGAATGCTCTGTGCTGGTAATGCCCGAAGCCTCGTGATATTGCGCATCATGCAGAAAGATTATGCATGTAGTAGACGATGTGTTCTAGAGTAGGCTTTGACGCGTTGCGGGAAGCCTGAGAAGAGATGCACCGACAGCCTTCGATCTGTGTATAGGACAAGGCGTTATAAATATTAGGTAGCGATCCCCACTTTATAAAGCTTTGTCGAGATCGATATATATCTTATTCATCATCCTTTATGCTTAAGAATTTAACCTCAACACTCCACGACAATAATCAAACCGACAGAAATGAAGAGAAAAAGAATTCACAGCAATTGTACTTAGCTCAATATATTGACCAAGTCGATCGTCTCAAACTATAACTATACATATCTATCCCGGGTACCTACATTTAGTCCAAGCAGCTGACCTAATAACCAAGCTTGGCACAAATGTAGAAACTCACTCGATACAAGCACAAAAAGCTTACTTACGTGCATGTATTCCAGAATCCTTTTCTTTGTTCCCCCCCTTTTTTCGAACTTGCTAAAAATGAGCTGCAGGAGAAATATTGCCCAATGGATCCGTACTACCTTGACTTTACACAAATGGAGCCAGCTCCATTTCCCGACAACCTGATTAGTGCCGATCGTAGGATTTTCAATCCGGTAGTAGCCAAGGGCTGAGACTGTGAAATGGTGGCGTTTGTTCCTGATTTCGTTGCATCAGGGGCACATACATAGGTAATCAAGTACCACGGATGCTACGTGCAAAATATGGTGCGCCCACTCTTAAAGGTAGCGGATCGCGACGAAATTCCAATGGCTGATAACTTTGCAACGAAAAATGGTGAAAAAAAAGCGTAATGATAGAACTCTAGTACTAGTGACGAAGTTTAGTTCTATCATTGCGGATTCTTGATATCTGTCTGGGTTGTAAAGTTATCAGAGGTTGAAATTGTGTATTTTTGTATGTAAAAAGCGCCAAGACTGAGCAAAGTGGAACAATATTATACCCATTTATACCCCCTCAAAAGTGAATTGCGGCAGGAATACAGCAAAGTGGCTAGGAATAAGCCCTCTCATTGGCCTTGGAGTTCACCTTACAGCCACGATTGTTCCACTTCCAGATACCGCCGTGTCAACTTTAAGAGTGTGCGCACCATATTTGCACTTTATCAATTTCCACGTAAAAATAACCCATTTCTCTTCCCTTGATATTAATATCAGAAGATATTGAATCACGAATAATCACTCGTTGACACAATTAGGCTGGCATGCCAAGAGAAACAAGCATTTTCACCTCGCTTAGTATAAACTAAAGGAGGGGCATAATACATGTAGCGACATGTACTGTCGTTCACAGGATATTGGCGGATACTGGGTGTTGACGGATTGCAGGCAAAACTTGGCTTGGCTGTCTCTTTTTTGGCTTATCCGTCAACACCCAGTGTCCGTGAATGACAGTAGAACTTCACTGGCTGTTCTTATTTACGCAGGACACAGGCCAAGATTACCAGGTATGTACTCTACTCCACTCCGAGTACACGTAGGTTTGATTTACGCCACGGGCCTCAATAGGCCTTCAGCCTTGCTTTCAACCTCGCCAAACCTTTTAGACCCTCATTTATTTGGTGGCACATGACATCATAGTCACACCACTAGGCGACTTAGACTCGCAGAGTAGATACACACTTGAGCATCGATTTTACATAATCTACCCCGGTACGAATGAGATGGTACTTATATGAATGTACTTATGTAAGTACCTAGACTGACAACTCTAACTTCTAAGCTTGGCAATATCATAAATCCACGTAACCCACCAACCACAACGATATTCTTTCTGGAGCCTTGTGTGCAACCACTACGGAGAACTCCGAATGCAGTGGGTGTCACGCAGAGGTCTGTGCAAGAAGCAGACTGTGATTAAGCTTCAGAGGTACATACTTCGTGAGGTGGGGAAAGGTTGACGATAAGAGGTAGGAGCATCTAATATGTACAGTCGCTCACCTAGTGACGGCGGATCCTGTCTGATGGTTGTGTTTGCAGTAATTTCCCCTTGGCGTCCCAAAGTTAACTCTGTTATTGGCCTCAAATCCCTGACCGCCATCAGACAGGATCCGCCTTCACCCCGTGAGTGACTGTACTCGGGGCAGGTAAAAAGTACCGGACAATGCAGGTTTTTGGTTCACCAATGAGTGCGCGTGCTAGGCGTGAACTACTGCAAAAAAAGCCCAGACACAAAACTTGCATTGTCCGGTACTTTTTGCCTGCCCCGAGTACTGTAAAAGCTCCATTTGCGAAACCTTTTGCGCTTACCCGGCTTGCTCCTCCCACCCACCAAAATCTGGAGGGGGCCGAAGGCCCCGTTGAAGCTCCCCACGTAACTGTAGAGGGGGGACTTGATGTTCAACTCGCGGTCGCGAGGTGGAACCCCTAGTAGGTATGAACTACATTTATTAGGTACTTTTTAGACAACTCCATTCAACTCTAGAGTGAGGATGGTGAACAAAGACGACGTTCATTACTAGGTTCCCGATGTAGGTATAAATTCCAGATTACCTGCAGCTATCCAATTATCCTGCGATAACCGGAAGTGTAGAAGGCTACCTATCATCCATCTGATCTTCAAGATGTGGGGACAGCAAGGCTGTGATTTATATCCAGACCTCTTCTCCCCACTAGAGAAAACTCTCGTATCACGTGGATTAGACTCATAAATAGACTAAATATCCCAGTCAAAACTAGCCCGCAGCACAGCAGGTAACGCCATTTGAGTGCTCTAGGTAGATAGCACATTATTAATTTATTATACAGTATTCGCAAGTTTTATGTCTCCACCTCCGGCACCCCTAATCGAAAAGTGTGACGGATATTCCGATGTACCACTGCATGTCACCAGAAGAGGGGGTTTGAGGTCCCCAACAAGGATTGCCAAAAATTTCTTCTTCAGTGAAGATTATGGGATGATCGTGGTTATGGATCAGGGGACGATGATCCAGGGTGCACACCGTTTGTTGGTAAAGAACTAGAGTACATGTAGGTACGTACTCGAACTGCTATGTGATGTGATGGAAATGCGATTGCGGGTTGCAAGTAGATTTCCAGGTGCAGTTGTGAGGTAGGTATGTAGAGTACGAGGCTTGAAAATAGAATATTCTACTCTACCAATGATACTCTCGAATGAACCAATTTAGCACGTTCAACTTTCAACTTTGTCATATTTTATCCTTCTGGCATTTCGCTTTTGTTTGTGTGACAGGCGCCTGCAGGTCGCATTTAACTCAGCCCTCGCATCCGCCGCCCAAACTGGCGACTCTCGCTTCCTCTATGGGCTGTGGTTGGGCGGTGATCTCGGTTTGTGCTACGTAAAGTGGAGACACTGGGGTTGTACACATCCGTCGCTCTCGAGTCTCATATCTTCCCACCACTCTCGTTTCTTTTGCATCTCCTACATAAGTATAAGAACCGGCCCACCACCTTCCATTCTTTTGCTTATATAGTAACCAGTCAGTTAGTCAACTTCACCATCATCCAATACAAGAAACAAAAACCACAACTTCAAAATGATGAAAGATACCCGCTGGCCAGAAATCCCACTACTCGCCCTACGGGGTGTTCAGTTGTTCCTTGGCCTCTTATGTCTCAGTATGGCAGGTAACCTCATTGATACCTACACTGTTCGGTCATTCTGGTATGCACTCACTCAACACCTTCCCTCGATATCAACCAGTACTAACATTGATGACACAGGCAATTCAACATTGTCCTTGTTTGTGGCCTCTTCTCTCTTCTATACGCGGCAATAAACTTTGGACTTTTCTACATCAACTTGCTTCTGCCGTTGGCAATCGTCGTCACCGATGCGTTCATGGTGGTTCTATGGCTCGTGGCGGTGGCCGGATTGGGAGACTTTGAGTCGAGCACGGGCATCTTCGATGACAACTGCGGCGCCTATGATAACTCTAAGATAAGCAACTCATGCAACGTGCTTAAAGCTGCATGGGTGTTTTCTTTTTTCAGTTTGTGAGTTTTTTGTGCTCCTTATCGAGGACCTTAACTGGTGGCGCTGGGATCTATTGGGGTTTGTGACAATTCGATATCAAATCCTCAAGATATCTCCGTGTCACCAAAAGGATCCATAATCCCCATCTTGAACTCAGGCTAACGAACCTCCAATAGCCTCCTCTTCTGTGCCACCACCGCGCTCGCATCCTACATTCTCCACAAAAACCGCAAAGATCTTCGCGGCGCGAGATACAACAGCGGCATAGACCCCAACGGCAATGACGTTGAGAACGGTCAAGCCATGGCCCCAGTTCAAGAGCAGGTCTACCCAGTTCAAGAGCAGGTCTACCCAGAACACAGCCCCGTTACCTACCCGCAACAGGTACAATACCAGCAGCAGCAGCCTCAGGGAGTTCCTAACGAAGGCTACTACCCTCAGTCGCCTGAGCCAGTGATCTCACCTCCGCAGACCCCCGCGCCAAATCCACAGCAGCAGTACGAACACCAGCAACAGTATGCCGCGTCACCTCCACCCCCACCACCAGTTAATGCACAGGAGATGCCAACGTATCGTTAAACGGTGTCGATGTTTTTTCTATGTTTATTTCCTTTATTATGGTCTGGCTTTATCATGGGGAAATATCACGGATGTGATGTTTTTTATTTGTAATAATCTTGGTGCACTGGAATGCAATGTTGAATATGTGGGATGGGAATAAATAAGGGATATCAGCCTTTTACTTTTTTTACGATTTACTATTTTAATATTTCGAATTTCACGCTATGATGATTGACTGAGATCTACTACGACATCAGTGGTCTTGGTTGGTAGTAGTGGTCGTTGTTTTACTATTTTCTAGCATGGGCACATTTAATACTGGGCTCTATCTAGTTCTCGTCATTGGTTTATCCGAAAATACCTACTCATCACGAGGTTGACAGAGGTGGGGTTGCATACGTACTTCAAACAAAGCAGTTTCATTCATTGAGTTGAATATGACTCACTGCGATACCAACACAAAACCAGACCAATTAGAAGGCTCAGCACAAACAAGCCTTTTGCTCCACTCTAATTCTGTTCTGTGTGACCATGGAACATACGGGCAGGGATATTGGATATCGACAGGGTTTCCAGCGGGAGTTTAATTTATCTGTGTAAGTTATCGAGGAGGATCGCAATTATTCTGTCCGCGTTGTTAGATTTGATGACGCCCTTTTGAGGGTAAAATACTAGGTACTCCTCTCTGCGTGGTTAGGAATGGGAAACACCAAGGATAAATCGTAATTCGGACTTGCCGATACCTGCTCTAATATATTCCGAACCCCTACCTGTTAGACCCTACCATGGTGCGTATCAAGAGCCGAATTATCTTATAACATCACCTAACTGTCCTCGGCGTAAGAATGTGGGGTACCATGTTGAAGATAAGAGCCGAGTCGATTCGGAAGAGAAGGAAGGAAGGAAAATAGTCGCAAAGCAGTGCCGTTACTGCCCACAGTCCTATTGTCTTGTGGGGGGACTAGAGCCGTGCATTTTTTTGGTTTATTTTTATGTTTCGATTCTGTTTGGTTGGCTGGCTGTGCACGTGGAGCTGCCAGGGTAAATTCATTCGTGTAACGTCCAATGCTGGCTGGCTGTGCGAAGAGATTGGGCGTGACACAGCACAGGTACAGGAGGTACAAGGGAGTACAAGCATCTACAAAGCAGTTACACGCCGCGATCAGAATCGGGATAGATTAAAGATCATCCTTCCTTTTCTTCCCCGCTTCTTCCGTCCGTTCCCCCTTTGCATCGACTTCCAATCGATGTCTTGAATTTCAGAGACAAGATTTCGAAGCATGTATAAGGTACAGTGCTGGTTTTCCAGAACACTTTAGTTTGGTTTTGTGGTGATCGTTGCTCATGCAACTGGCTTCGACAATGCTGATGGTGCAGATGGTTACGTGGAATTTAGTTTACTAAGCTGGCGAGTTGGGTATTAGTGATCATGAATCCGCTATCCGTTACGTTACATACGAGCTGTGAAATTGTCTGTAATACGGGTGGAGGCGTTATTCTTGCACCTTAAATCACTCACATCACTCACAATGATTGTCACACATAGCGATTAAAGTGCACAAGTGAAGGAGGGATAAATTTATGCAGAAACTGCATCTCTGTACTCAGTAATGGTGCCGGCCAGTTGTACAATAGGCTACATGTGTACTAGTACTAGCTAGGAGCCACCGTGTAATTTGAGGAGAAAGGTCGCACATACATATGTAGTTTGTGTGCCCCAAATTATAGGAGTAGAGACAGTGGTGTTATTTTTAAAGGGGTCATGGCTGAGCTCGGGGAGGAGTAGCTTATATATTTGTCAATGAGGAACCTCAAGGCGAGAGATTTGTGCATTTTGTTGTCTCTGCTTCGATGGGCGTCTGGCTGCCTCAAAATACCTCGAGTTGGTGTATGTTACGTATGTTTCAAAGTGTCTAGGTGTTTCCCGGGCCTTTTGTGAAACGTTGAGTTAAAACACATAGAAAACCGGGCAAAGGAGTTTCTTTCGGTGAACGTTAACAGGTAGATAAGAGTAACCATAAAAATGAGGCGAAAGAGAAAAAGGTCTACTGTTACTCAATTCTTTCTAATCCTCCAGATTGGAATTAGGAACCTCAATTGATCAACTCGGGTCAAGACGGATAGGGGTACCAATTCTATTGTTCCGAATTGTGATCCGAGGCGAGGCACGAAGCACCGGACCACCAGCCCCGCGGCTCCAACAAGCTAGAAACATGAATGGTTCATAAGAGGAATTGGCAGTATGTAGTAGGCCAAGTTTCTTATAGATACACACTTAAGGTTTAGTAGAAAACCGACAAAAGGTTAAAGAACCAAAAGCTAAAAAGCTTCATAAACCCCTGAAAGTCAAAATGAACTACGTACCAAAAAGTCAAGAGAACCAAAACGAACCTATACTTTCTACCGCCCCCTCACACCTATCCACTATGAAGCAACGAGAAAATCTGTGCCCCATTCGCCAAGACAAATATAGGGGTCATTTTTTGGGTATATGATACCTGGAGGTTTGTAGGGTGTAAAGAGATCATAGATTATCACTCGATTCTGACATCCCAGTGCAAAAAAAATTTCTAGCTTTTTATGAGTGAAGCGATGACTAGTCTATTGAAATCCCAGGTAATTGACATAATCTGTTTCAGGAAGCCTCTATACCCATTTACTAGTATATCGTACGTATGAGGAGTGCATCACGGTGTATCACTCGTATTACTATCATCAAGGGTAATGACTAGTTTTATTAATTTATTCATAAGGCGTTGACAAGGCTCGTAGAAAGCATATAGAGATTTGAACTATCACAGTTGATGCGCGGTCTATATAAGGGAAGCTAATATGAGGCGATAAACCAGAGAAAAATCTAACAAAACCAAGAAAGCTTAATTCGAATCCCAGCATTAAAACACTCTAGAGTAAAATTCAAAGCTGTTGGCCAAACTATTGACTAGATCCTGAGTAATATCACTCCTAGGGAGGATTTATATATATGTAGCTTCTCCAGACACCAGAGCTCTCTCCGATCTACTCTCCCGAGTATTTACAGTGGCTATATTCATGAATAAAGAATAATTTAATATTTCAGCAGTGGGCACTGACCAGTAAATGCATGTGCGAGTGATTCCCGGTGATTCGAGACAGAATTCTAGTGGCTAGTTTGGAGGGATTGATGACCCAGTGATGGGGACCAGACTGGCTATCTCGATTCCTGACAAGAAGAGCATATTGGGACAAGACAAGATGTCTCGAGGACATTTTCTGAAGTCTTGAGGTAAGTTTCAGAACCCACGGGTAATGGTAAATGATGTAAATTATTCCAAAATAGGCTTGACATGCATATGACCTTTAGTTAGCCATTATTTTGCCAGAACATCTTTTCTTTCTTCATCGTAGAAAGTATATAGGGGCGCCAATGAATGCCAATTCTTAACTTGATCCGAGTTTGGTTTAGCCCGTAGCCACCCAACTCTTGAGGCTAACCTCAGGCCTCGAAACGTTAAATAATGTAATATGGCAAGCTGACAAGATGAGGCGAACTTAGGTTCAAATTGATCTCGTCTTGTCTCGTGACCATAATTATTGGGGGGAAGGGGCAGTAATACTTGTGGTTAACGAGTATCTAACGAAAAATAAGAGATTGTCCATATGCATTGCTACTTGACCTCAGGAGAGGTCCGGTCCCACGGATTTGACCCAGCTTTCTCGAGGTCAGACTGCGAGCCGGTGTGACTTATTGAGAACACTGGGCCCCTTGGTTTGAAAAAGAAATTCGAGATGAAACAAAAAGCAATTATCTAATATGTACTACGATACAGTCTTTTCGCGCTCGGTTGAACCCTGACCCTGACCTTGACCTCTGCGTGGCAACGGGCTCACCCACCCAAAATATATGCCACCCCCAATGCACCCCCAAACGGTATATCAAACTCAACAGTGGAGACTGGATAAAAACTAGGTGGTATTGAGATATCACCAACGGGGTACGGAGATGTACCACCAAACCACCCAACTAACTGGGCAGTATCGTCAACGGGGCATGGGTAATTAATCTAGAGGTCTCTTCACTGGCGGGGAGAAAGAGAGGGGGGGGATCTTGAGCTGGACGCATGCAACTACGGGCAATAGAGACACAATTAAGTCCTTATGAGTAAAACTCGCGCTCGCGAGTCCCCTCCACTGCTAGTTGCATATGTACTAGATGCTGCTAGGTAACTACACTTTTCTACATTCATTGTCCCCGTGACGCGGGGGACTGGCTAGGCATCGATGGTTAGATATTTGTTTTTTATGGCACTCCACTACATGCACGCTAGCTACAACTCATCCTAATTGAATCACTCTGATTTGCTGAAATCTTGCATTACGGGATTTTGAAACCAACAGGCACTGATGGAATGTGTGGGTTATTATATAGAGGACTCAGCATGTTGAGTCTTGAGGACTGGACGGGCCGAACTAATTGTATTCCGGACACAATATTCCGAGTTTATTACCTCAAACTGCCACCTCACGCCTGGCATACACAGAGCATGCAAAGATCTGCTGAGAGAACATTAACTATATTCCCCGGAGGATTGGGCTACAAAGAGGAGTTGCGTGTCTGCATAGAGGCGGTGAATGGTGGTGATGGTGGAGGGTGGCCGGGAGGAGGGGGTGCAAAATGCTCGGTAACTAAAGCCGACCAGTACTTGCAAATTCACTTCAGACATGAAACCTAAGAAGAAGGCTAAAGGCAGAAGGCTCCTATCCACTGTTTCGATATGTGTTGTAAAAAAAAGGAAAGCGAAGTTGAAGTTGAAGTTGAGATCTCAAATTATTTACAGGTCTATATTTTCATAATACCACAGCGAAGAGGGGGCCAGGCGGGGGGGCAACCCGAGTAAAATATCTAGGCTTCTGAAACACAGTTATCGATCTGACAGGTGACGTGTATTGAAATGTTATCGTCATACTGTAGATACCCGGGAAGAAAGGTCCTCGGCCTCATCTTTTCAATACTATTTGCAGGTGGTAAGATTTGAAATTCAATATGAGTGAAAGAATATATAAGAATTAAAAACCTACGTGGCCCAGTAACAAAATAAAAGTAACAAATAGTATCAAATATATAGCTCTATCTTAAAACTCTCGGCGTTTTAGAATCCTCCCCCTTTTCTGTTTATCCCGCCGGGATGCCGATCAGCTTTTGATACCATGGCGTGACGCACCGTGCACCCCTAGCTGACGACTCAATAAACTAACTACCCCTCTAAGCTTCGCTCAGCGTGTACGAGAAGAATTCCCGATAGATAGGCCATGGATACCCCGAGCTGCAATACTCAGCTAGAAGGGACCACATCTGGCGTTCTATGCAGAAACAGCTAAGGCAGAAGTTTTTCATAAACGTGCGGCTGTGCACGTAAACTTTTGATTGTGTGTGCGCAACCAATCGCCGAATTTTACATGCAAGCTCGGAACTAGCCGGACCAATCATGTCTCCGGATTGCGGCAACGCTCAGCTGCGCACTTGCGACCCTCATAATGACACTCGCTATGAGTTCTCAAACTTTGACAAAGTTCACTTTGAAAAAGCATAGAGGACCGATCGATCGGCTAAGGAGTGATATCAGAAATTACGGCCTCTTCAGCCTTCTGAATTTTTGTTTTTGTTCGGTGCCAACATAGCGTCCTGGATGTTCAAAATTCAACTGTTCATGATTCTGTATCAGCTTTGCGAACAGAAAATGCGTGATGGTAGTTGCGCTCCGTAAACCAAATAGCCCCGGTGCTATGTAGAGTACTATAAACTCCTAACATACACCATTAGAAAGTTAACACAAATAATTCATGATACAACGCATATTCCGAGACGTAGGGGCCTCACAAGCACCTAACAGTCAATAAAGTCTTTCTATTTCAGGTCCTAACAAGAGCGTTATGACGTAATGGCCATTAGTTCGTTGCCATAATTTATTGGACCAAGTTCATCAATTATCACTCGCCCGTTTTATGTAAATGCGGGGGAGACTATCCTTGCAGGCTGCCATTGCTGGTGGAAAGTAACGCACCTGCTGGGGTGTAGTAGCTGAGTAAGTAAATGTAAGTATACAGATATTTAATTGTAATTTATAAGAGGTACCTATATTGCTAGACGCCCCCAACTCACGCCAACAGGGATCGCTCTTGACAGGCCAAAGCTGCAGGGCCAGGGGCGTCCGCCGACAGGGCTGAATATCCAAGAACGCGAGAGACCCATTACACCAATAGTGACAGGTCCGCCCTCACCTCCAATCGTCTCTCTCTACCCACAATCACATGCAGCATGACCCGCTTTTCCCAACAGGTTTTTCCCCACTTCATTTTCGAGAGGCTTTCCGCACGTTCATTGCGATCGCGTCGATAGCCGTATGTTGAAGAACCCGCAATTACCTAGCTCAGTATTCATAGGGCCCGGAATTATTGAACAAATTAGGTATTTGCCTGTACTACAGCCATACAAGAACTTCGTTCCTGCCTGCCACGTCTTAGAAGCACAAAGCTCTTCTCGCCGGCCGTAAGTGCGGATGTTCTCTGGGTCCATTCCATCTCCAGAGCTTGATTTTTCGGTAGACTATCGCTGATTTGAGTGGTTACCTCGACCCAGAAGAGCAGTCTCAGAAAGAAGAAAGTGAAGGGAGAAACAAAGTCAGGCACAGAAGGTGAGAAGACTAGATGAGATGACGTTTCGATGAGACTGGTGGTTGACAGTTGATGTAGTGGTTGACAGCTAGGGGCAGACATGTAGCGATGTCTCTCCACACCTAACTATAATATACATATACTAGGCTCGTCCCCAACCCCTCTACCTCCATGCTTCTGGTGAGCAGCTTGCTGCTAAGTAGGGGATGGGTACGAGACTATACATATACATACATGTACCTAAGCCTTTATCGTGCATGGTTCGCCTGCTCTGGCCGGTAAAAACTTCCTCGTAGAGATATATATGAACCACTCAGGAAGCACGTGACGTCCTAACGGGAAGTAGCAGTTTTTGCTCTGTCGGCCAATCTAAGTTGAGAATTCTGAGACCATACTTATATGGTCATACATTTGGGCAAACCATGTCTGCTCAATCTCTATAGGACTGGAGATAAGCAGATAAGAATTAGTAACTACATACACGCACAATCATACATGGTGAAAGATGGTGAAAGAAGCACTAAACCGGGAAATAGTTCACTCATGACATCGTTCTGCATACATGTATACACATATATCTGAAACGAAGACTTGAAATCACGAGGAGTAATTGGTTACTTTATCTGCCCTGCATATCGGATTCGCCAGGAACAAATTGAGATTGACTTTTTGTAGCCATCACCGAGGGTGCTGTCTATATGGTGTAGCCGTTGCATCTTTACTTTTACGCTTCATTCGATCGATCTGCCACGCGGAGGAACCATAATTTACAAACATTAGTTATGTATGCTGCACCTGACTCGAGAATTCGGTAATAAGCGAATAGGTAGGCTACACGACTCTATTATTAACCAGGGTAAGGGAAAGCACGCACAGGGGTCACAAAGGTGGTGGTTAAGGGCCGTCGGGAGTGGGAGACGAGTAACGTTAGAATTAAAAATAGATGGCCATGGCGATGTGGAACGAAAGTCTTTGCACCCTAGATCTTGGGGCTGGAAGCCCTCAGAGTCGTTGACAAAGAGATACACATCATTGGGGAAAGATAGACCACTCGGCAGGTCGCTTCTTGACTTTTAGAAATCAAACAAGGCTTTATATACTCAGGGGTATGGAGAAGATATCCCCCACCTGGCTCGTATGTGGGGAGCGCACTTATGAAACTTCGTCAATTTTTAGACTTTGGAATTTCTATGGCACGGGTCTCTCGGTGATCTGGGACACGCATTATGCAAATGCAAAAGCGAGGTATCTCCAGGAGTATCCAAATTTCTAATTGCCCGACCTTGCAGCTTAGACCTGCAGAACTCGTCTTGTACCAGGTACGTGCGTAAACCCTATCCAGACGTCGGAACACCATGGGAAACAGAATAGTTTTACCTCAATACTAATGCCAAAATTTCCTAGTAACATCATCGGGTTTCCGTTATCCCGTTAATGTTCTTATGTTTCAACCCGGGGCACCGCATTATCCTCATCTCCCCGTTTGGCCATCTCACCATCTCTCACAATCTCTCTTGATGAGCATCATTGATTCGTTTGTGTCTATATATCTGATACATCCGATGTTGTGGTTTGCCCAAGTGGTTCGACACGGGCAAATTCGCCCAATCTTGGCATTGGTCCTGTTGGCCAATTAAGGTGCATGGTTCCATGGTGGTGGCTCACCAAGCAACAAGTGAGGAATTTATGGCCGCTGTACATGTGGCGACGGGATGAAGGGGCGATTAATTAATATTGCAAATCGTTAACAAAATTAGAGTCAGGGGAGGAAAATCTTCGCCACTCTGGACTATAAGTTTGCAAGACTTTCTTCCGTCGTTTCTTCACCAAGTTTCCCGACGCCAGTATATCTGGCAGCAGTCACTAAGAAGCCACTGGCTATCAGCCATTACCAGCTCCATGAACAAGGCGTCCAAAATATATTGCGCCGGTAGTCTAGGTGCACGTGTGGAGCCAGCTGTCACGAATTACGATCATCGAAGAGCCTCTTATCTTGGCTCCGTGAAAGGACGTTCGAATCCAGGTATGGGAAAGGGAGTGTCTAAAGAATGAGGATCAGCTTAGGGAACGGGGTAAGTTCTGTTTTGCTGGTTTTCATCGGCTAGTTAGTCTATATTCACCATTGATCCAGGCTCGCCATTAGAGTGTGTTAGTGAGTCCCTGTAATCCATTATTCGGCCATATTTCTTCCACGTAAAATGATGCGGCGCACATAGCTTATACAGCAGAAATATGGCCGAGAAATGGCCAAAATATGGGGACTAAAACACTCAATTGAACCGGAAAGGATTGTACCTGCTTGATCAACCATTCAATGAGGAACCCGCTAATGGTATAGTAATCAGTTTTATGATTATATTGAAATCTATTTGACAAAAACACCGAATATATATGAAATCGCTGCAGCTATAACGCCAAACTTTTGGGCCTTCCTATCCAGATACCAGCCTGTCCAACTCAAAATCCCACAAACTCCCACAGATAAGACAAAAGAGAAATAAAAAGAGAGAGAGACAAAGTTTTTAAAATAAAGGCTCAAGGTCTCGTGAACCGGCATAAAAAAAAGAAAAACAGGAATTAAAGTAAACTAAAAACGAAAAAGAAAAAAGAAAGGTTCGAGCTTTGTTCCGGGGGGAGGCATTTTATCGACTCCTTAATTTTCAATTCAAATTCTTAGGGAAAGAGATTGTCGACCATAGCCAAGGCCAAGTAGTGGCGTGGTTGGGAAATATTTAGCTGACCACTCCCAAGATCCACGATGCATGAGACTCCATCCTCCAGATGAAACCTCTCAAGAGGAGAATACTGTCGCTGACTGTCGCGAGTCGATGGATCACAAGCTGGGATCCATCTAGGTACAGCGTCTTCGGAATTGGATGGGGATCGTAAATTATCAAATAGACCCGGAGTCAACTGACTTTGATTGCGATACTTCTTTTCCACTCGATAGGATGGGGAGCATCTCGAGCACTTGTGCGAGTTGAATTCGCAGCAACCCTTGGTCTTCGAAAAAGATGGCCGAGCCCGAGACGTTTTCTTGGTAGTATTCTGTGGTTGATCCTCTCTCACGGTATCGCGACAGTATGAAGGGCTTGCGTCTGTAGGCAAGAGGTTGGATGATTGTCTTATGGGAGCCTTGTTATGAATTAAGTCAGTAATAGTTTCATTGATGGCACGGGAAAAGACGCACTGTATCCACATCCATACTGTTTGTGTCCGGTCTTTGGCAGGGGCGAGAGCAACTGCTGGCACAGGTCAGCAAGCAGGAAACGTGGTAATTGTGGCAATGTTATCAAAAGAAAAGCAAACTGGGCCGGAGATTCGAAAGTACCTTCTAATCTCAAGGGTAACACGTCTGGCTGCAGATGGTGTGGCTGAGTGAGGGTGTTCAGTCATGTTGGAGGGGGAGGGACGCTTGTGAAATAGAAATAAAGGATATGGTGAGTCCTCGCGGTTATAGGCCGGAGGGTATAAATATTTCGTTGTAGGAAGCTTAACCAGATATGAGCACTGACGATTGCGAATTTGTTTTAGATGATAGTCGTAGCTTGGAATGAAGAGATTCAAGTATGGCTAGCGTAACAGGGACTATACTGTGTGGTTAGAGTGGGGGAGCGAGAACTCAAAGGGGATATGTGGTCTTTTATTTATAAGAGGGGTTCTCAACCTTTTGACCATTGGTAGTACGTACCTAGACATAGGGGAATATACGGCGAGCGGGCACCACACACCCTCAGCAATCGGGGAGCCCCAGACAATGACGGATGTCGTTTTGAGCTGCGCTTGTCCGCCTCGTGCTCAGACGAAGGCACCATTTCAGTGGATTGACCTAACATGCAAGCCCGCACAGCAATTCTATCACAAGATATGTGAATGCTCCCTCATTGGACTTGACTTTGTGCAGACACTGGACACTCCAAGTCTCGACATGCACATGGTGGCGGCCATGCTGGTGGGAAGAAATTCTACCTGCAGTATGTAAATATGTATGATGTCTTTGGCCAGCACCGTCAGCAGGCGGACTCCTCTGTTTGTAGATGTGAATGTAGTACCAAGTACTCCTTATTCCTCTAAGGAGAAACACCCGATCGATCTTGTTAGAGATTATTGAAGACCGGTAACTAAATCCAGTTTCAGACAACGAACAGAATAACAGTTAAGCTCGAGAATGTGCCGTATACGGCAAAAGCGCGCGGGGGAGGAGGGGGAGTAAGGACGGCGTATGTACTAGAGCTATGGTGGTGGTGGGTGGGTGGGCAAGCCGATGGACCCCGCTATACAGTAGCCCCTACATGACCTATTCTATCGGCACTTGATCAGTCCTCATCTAAGCTGTCGAGCCAGGCAGAAGGACAGGTGAAGACGGACACGAAACGTACGTACGCATCATCGGGTGTAAATGCAAGGCAGAAAAGAATCCGAACGGATTGCAATATTGGCCGACATCGTTGCTGCCCTCTTACAATACTTGTGGTGCTACTCAAGCTGTAGGTTCTAGGCTCGGATGGCTGATCATGAGCTATTTGGCAGAGTTGAGACAGTGGACAGCTAGCTGACTGGGGAGTGTCGGTGGATGCAGTTAAAGGGTTTTGCGATGCCCAAGAACATATAGTCGAGGCGATTAGGATAAACAAATGCAACGGATGATATTGATACCGAGCAGGGCGAAATTAGAAGAGCAGCAGATATTTCGGAATGGCCAAGACGTGGTTGAGGAATACATGTATGTAGAAATACTACTTTTCACCTCTCCAATTTATACATTAATTGGGACAATTGCATTGACAGAGCGGGGTAATATCGTCTACGGTCTACTTGGCTACGGATAAATAGAAGACGTGCGGTATCACTCCGAGTCGTCAAAGACGGCACAAAACAAAGCAAAAACAAAAAAAGTAAGGAGTGGAAAATGATGTATCTCAAATGATACAGAATTCAGCGGTGAACATCCGTAACTATGTATCAATTGTTTTCAGTGAGAGACTGGCGAAATTGTCCTTGACCAAATTTTAGAGAAAGATAAGTACATGTACTTGTATCAGTGGAAGAACAATATATGCTAAGTTTCATGAGATAGAAGCATACCTATACCGCCATATATACCGGTTAAATAGCATGCAGCGTCACTAGCTAGCTCAAGGCAACAATCACTGCAAGCTTAAGATCATTGGTGCCCACCTCATGCTCCATCTACACACATCATTCTAGCTAGATTACATGTATGTGTTTATCTCCCCTGGATTCCAGAATTTCAAGTTGAGCCGTCGGTCCCGAGATCTTGTCTCCGTTCATGATCAGCACCCCATTTGGTACCTACATGTACATACATGTAGGTACGTAGAGTATCTCATCTGTCCACCCCCTGCAGACATGTACTACTAGTGACCTTCCTTTATTTTCCGACCTTCACTGCGGGTGTGAAGTTACATATGTGACGCCCATGATCGAACAGAATGCATATCTACACGTCAAGGCAGAAAACGGCGGACAGGCATAGCCACAACTCGAATTTTCCTCTTGTCACTCTCTGCGACCCACTTCTCACGGTGTGTACGATGTTTCGTGGTACGCTTATCTACTGCGCACGTAACAACATGTACTTCTACGAGTAGCTGGCCATGGTTCGCGCGCCGCTACGACTACTATGCTCACGGGTTTCTGCGCACAAAACTTGTTCCGACTTTAGCTTCCTGGATGACTGCAGAAGGAGTTGAGACAAATCCCAGACGTTAGTTTCACCTTGGATATATGCCCTCCCATTGAGAACTTTGTTTCCAACGTCTCAGCGTCATCATCACCATCAGCGAGAAAAAAAAAAAGGAAGAAAGAAAAAGAAATCCTGTTTTTTTTTTTGCCTTTTTTTTTACTTTCACTGCGGGGTGCAGCCCTAATTAACATTAATTTGCAATCTAGAAGCACTAGAGTACCCCGCCCGATCTGAGAACTATCAGCCCACAGATCTAGAACCACTTCGAATCCGTTCTCGTTCGTGTGAATTTGACTCGGTCTCTGCCTTGCCCATCAGGTGTCTACACCCCCCAGCAATACAGATAGCACTTCTAGAATTAACTATACTTAAACTCGCGAACTGTAGCTATAGTAGTATTGGATTTAATCAAAATTATGTAGCCACTAAAGGCGGTATCTAAGGCTGATCTCAGTTTCTGAGTCGACCAACCACCGGAGGAAAAATCATAACCATGTAGTACAGAGAATATAATCTGGAAGTTCGTTTTCTGCAGCACACACTCTGAGTTGGACGATATCGCGGAAACTTCCGTATAATACAGAGCCACCTCGATTTATACATTCGAATTTCGAGAACCCCCGACAACGGATACAATCCAAGTGTCTTAAGGCGCCAGCAATGCATCGTCATGTAGGTAGTATATCTGTTTCTTCTACCCCTAGGCACGTTTTACGGGTGATACAGTACAGCTGTATGGTGCTTCTAAACTGAGAAGTTCTCGGTTTGTACTGTGCTGAAATAGATCTGTATGTGAACACCTACATAGCTCAGATAGTAAGCATAATCGATCAGTAGTCACAGTTTTAATATTCAATTGTACTCTTTCTACTCCCTGGTAATGTTAGATAAATATGTCGATGTTGCTCTGAAGTCTCACGAGAAGTCCAAGATACTAGCTAGTATGTACCTGCATAACATGGCATATATCGTGTTGTGTTATCTACCGACATAACTCCAGTCCGAAGGGCAGTTGACACGTCATACGTCAAAATCTACACCTTCGCAGCTGGTCTTAATAAGATTTTCCCGATATTTAATCTCCGTTTGTCCTGAAAATTTTCTCCCTGCAGCTCGATTGTAATCATGCAATGTTCTAGATGCGCATGCAAGGGCCTAGAAAAGCACAATTTTACAAAGGCTTTGTGCAATTGAATTTATCGTGTGTTGTTGAGGAATCAACAATGTGTTTCATTGCTTTCCTGGATTGTAATATTTGATAAGTTTAGTCAGATATTTGTTCATACCCGTCGGGTCTTCATGAGGCTGTGCAGGTTATCAGGATCGTGTTTAATTGGGTCGGGACGCGTGGTATCTGGCGAGAAAATATGTGGGCAGTGTTTCTAGCTTGGGAAACCGATCGTCGGTTCTGTTGTCTGTCACGCAGAATGTCATAATAAGGTCTCTTTTTTGTCTAGTGTGAAGCGGTGGCGTGACGGATATCGAATGAAGTATCAACGGGCCTTAGCCTGGTCCGAGGACTACACCTTGGGCGTGGCCCGAGCAGAGCTTTCACTCCGAGCGTGAACCCGGAATTATCTAAGAGCATCTTTGCCGAGTCCAGTAAATACCTTGGCTAATTCGACAAATACATTGGATCATGCACTTATTTCTTCTTTCAGCGAGCCAAGCTAGCTGCCATGCAATCTGTTCCTGGCCCGGCCTTCGGTTGGAGTGATTTGCATGCATGGCCCACGACTGTGGATTCAAAAAAAAAAGAAGAAAAAAGAAAAATACATGTGGACCATGATTGGCACATGTATCAGATCCATTCACTTTCGCTTTTTTTATGCAGGGTCTTAGGTATTCTGTACTCTACCTACTGACATGTACACTAGGTATGCATGTAGGTACGAGAGCTTCAAGGACGAAGGGACTGGTTGCGGCAGCGCTGGCAGGAATTGATAGAGTCGGTACCCTTTCCTCCTTGGTGATTGAGTTGATTGGGTTTTGTGTAAGCCTGTGCGAGGAAAGACTTATCAGCGGTTTTCCGTACGCGTGTGGAATGCACCGTACGGAATAGTCTAGAGACATTTTTTGTGTTCTGTATAAAATAATGCGAGAGATTTCGACAGGTATTCACTTTCAGCGATGTTAATTGCCATCTTTTGACTGGCAACATATACAAGTCATTCGTTCTCCGCGTGTAGATATTCCCCCATGAAGAAACTCGTATACGTATGAAAGCATAAAAGCTGTGTGATTTCGAAGACTTTAGCGGTACGCATATTTGCATGGCGCTTCCCGCGTACCGGTACTGAAAATCATTGTGGCGCGTACATGCACCAAAGTACACCTATAGCCTGAGTGATTAAGTATATACCCCATCTCACCGTGTGGGAATACCATCCTTCTTTAAGGTTTCCTGACGAGTGCTGTTATTAACGGCTTCTAATTTATTGATAACAAAAATTTCCGGAATTGATATGTTTAACCTTTGAGTTCGGATCCTACTTGTGTTACCTAGGTAGATTAGATATATAGTGGGAGCCGCGATATAAAAATGAGGAAATCGAGAACTCTTCGCAATTTACCGCAACTCACAAAGATCCGATATGAAAGCGCTGTGGCAGATCACTTTAGCCTGGCAATTTGCATTTCGTAACCACTAGGTAAAAGGATTAGAATCTACTAACCGTCCAAGAGATATTGGTTACTGCTTACGAGATTTGAGGTATCATGTACCTATGATATAACATGACCCTTAATATTCTTTACTACAGGTAAGCCGAACTCTTATGTCTTAAAACTTCAAATATCATACTTCTCGTTTCAATCACCACATACCTGAAAAGACTGGAAGTAATTAAATACGATTTATCTCTAGTTTCTCGAATTGGGTTATTCGGACCTTCCAAGTCCCTCTAAAACATCGTCTAGCTAGTCTGGTACCGTCGGGTCAGCCTTATTAATATACGCCCTCTTAAGTATTTATTTTTGCTGACATGTCTCTATACCCATAGGGACTGTGCAGATAAATTCGTGCCTGCAGAAAGCTGATGATATTCAAACGCCACACGCTCTCTTCGCCATTAAACAATCCAGTAAGAAGTCGTGTTATGAGACGCATCATAAATTTCAGATGATCTAGACCTAGGTGAGTCATGTAATGAAATATTATAAAATGATCAACCGGACTCACAGAAAACCAGACAGTTGATAATATGGCCGGAATATATGGACATAGTTCGTGTGGAGCCTTAATCTACTCCAGTTGGAATTCCGGGTATGTAGGACCTTGATCAAGAGCTAGAGGGCAGCAAGGACTTTCGATATTTAGCTTTAGCTGAGGCTTGATGAAGTGTCGGCAGATCTGATTTCAAACGTTTTCCAGCTGTTTGTATGGACTTTCTGTCTATCAGAGGAGGATATGCTTGTTGTTGTTGTTGTGGTCAATTCACCAACCATATTATAATTAGGAGGAGGATATGCTTAATTCTATTTCGCTCTCTAGCTCTGGATTGATTTGAAGTTGCTATCTGAGGGGTTCGTGGAAGATGGAAACCCCAATTAATTGTATTTGATGAGAGTTCATTTCAAGGGATCTCCGCAGAAGTTTTCTGGAGAATAGGAGTTATCTGATGACATGTCGTCATCGTATGTTAGTAGCATAGATAATCAGTCTAATCCTGTTATATAATAGTGTTGGCATGGTCTACTTAGCTTACCGGGCCAACGTCTTTTCGAAGCTAACTCGAGTTCAAGGTGTACTACATGTATCTCTCATGTACCATAGGTAGGAACGGAATAACAATGAGTACTCGATCTAGAGGAAGTTCCACGAGCTCGAGGTTGAGTAAAATTCGATTGCTTTTTCTCTCTCTATAATTCGATCTAGTATCGCACGGTGAAGATGTGCCGATCGACATAACATACATATAGTATATAACATGATGTACTAGTATTTTTGACCGGGGAAGCTAGATGTGTTGATTTTGAAAATCTACTTGATGATATTATCTTAGCGTATACCGATGCGCATATTTACATACACATGCGTGTACACCATACCATAATCCGGCAGAAATCCGAGTATACCTGCATCTAGCTGGTCCATGTACATACATGTACATTTTGACAGATCCCAGTGATTTCGTGATTCGAAGGCTGCAGAAACCTAGGCCTAGACTGGACATAGGAAGAAGAGTGCAAATGTGTTTAGTGAAACCACCGCGTCAAAAACATTCAATGTCGCCGGCCTTAAAGATGTATATATCAAGGCAGTACTAGTACGTACCTCGGTAGCTTATTGCATTTGTGTGCTGGCATGATGCGTAGCGAGGCTTGAGCCGTCTTCAAGGGGATGCCTACGTACTTAAATATATATGTGCTAGGATGGGATCGGGAGTTAACTTGATCACAACAGCAGTGCTACGCATACGTAAATTTGGTGAGATCTGATCATGGCTTCAAATCATATTCTTACAATTATGGCCATGGAATAACCATTCACGCAAGAAGAAACGAATACAGATAAAGCAAGGCTACTGTAGGACACAAAGTTGCGTAAGGGGTGTTTCTGGTTGAAAGCCTACCAATAATCCGAAAATTTCTTATCGTTGATCCGAGAAGTTTGGTACCGGCGACGGATTACTGTCCGGTCGGGATGTATTGTGTAGCACTGACTTAAGTACTTCCGAACATGTTTCATCATGAATGCGGCCACAGCTAATTGGTCTAGCTATATGTATGATTGAGATATTATAGAACTGTTCAATTGAGGTGATCATGATTATTGAGCATGTACTGCATATATATGATACCATTTTGGTTCTTGTGGTTGATGTATATAGGCACTACATGTATGCATCAAATTCGATCTTAGATCAAGAGCTCGGGCCTCATAGATCCAAAGTTGGCCTTAATATAGAATTCGGGATAGTCGTAAGGGTAATGGCCCTCTGGCTCTAGCTATAGGAATCGGAAGATAATATCAGGCGTGGTTTAGGCCAGGTTCATGAGATAATATGCATTTCAATACGGAATCGTGGCCTCTTTGGTCGTTGGAGCATACATATATATGGCCTATGTAGCTTCCTGTAGATGACTGGCGTCATGGTCTTAGTCGGATGTACCCACTCCTATAACATTAGATCTATATGACGCTGAGTTCCTAAAGAAATTATTAGACCTGTTTAATAACCCGCCAGCCGCTGAAAAATGTCTCAAGGACGCTTTCTATTGTCAAGCATAACGCGAATCATTATCTGCTAACACTTTTGTTGGGTGCATCTTTTGTGTGCTTCGGGATTGAGTACACTAAAGTCCTTAGTATCTTGAAGGCTGTCCCATAAGTACATGTATCTACTTGTACTTTTTGCGAGAGACTTACAAGGCTCTCTATAATTGCCTTGTCACGGCGATGGTCTTAGTCATACTAGCCATATATATATGTTCTGGTATAAGGTGGAAGGTATGTTTTATAAAAACGATAGTGCTTTGAATATGTTTGAGTGGTTACAAAAATGGCTGTAGTTGGTCGATACAATATGAGAGTATTGGTATTAAGTTGACGTTAATTGAATATAGCTAGCAGTATATTCAAGGAAAACTGAGTACCGATAGCCGGCGCCAATGTTAAGACCAGCCATCTTTAGACTATAGTCTTTGTTTGCGATGAATTTCCCATCGATATCACTGGGTGTAGGTGATATTGGTGACGAGACTGGACCTGCACTTTAGCTCATGACCCATTCCAGAATCATGGTTTTTCCCTTTGTTTTATCTTTCATTCATGGTGGGTTCCATGGTCCAAGGCCGGGCATCCCCTCCGGCCCTCGAAACTAGCTCAAGACGCCTCCAGCAACGAGCCAGCGTACTTCGTAGCCTAAACTCAGTGATGAGCCTGTTCGTGATAGAATGAATGGAGTGCGAATAATACCGGATCTCTCTTTCGAATTACTCAGTCTTCTATGATATTCTGATAGGCCGGTAGGAAGGCGTCGATTGATATGGTTATCAGGAGATTGATTAATTAGGGAAAGAATACGGTTGGCCAGCCCTGAATCTATATGTAAGTTGCACGAATCAGCACTATATATACTACACGATATATGATACGAGCTCAAATTGAGATATATAAACAGGGAAATCAATTATATCTTCAACATGCATGTGAGCCAACTGGTCAGGCCTGCAGGCTTATCTCCAAGTATGGCGCAAGATTTGCTTTCGTTCAACGAGGAGTTTAGAAAAATGTTTCGTTGACGTGTTTCTAGAATCCTTTGCATTTGAAAGTGCCGGTTATAATTATAATAGTAAGGTCTGCTTCGTTCTGTAGAAATTGCCAATGGATCGAGTAGTGTGGTCCACGAGGGCGAAGAACTTCGTGCCTCGCCTCGAATCAAATGCCTCGAGGTAGCACGAGGTATATATACCCTTCAATGAAGCCGATGTACCTCGATACATGGTATATTCCTCGACTCGAGTGGACTCGAGTCAACACAAGATATACCCTTCAGGCTTCCAAAACGGAGATACTCGTGTAAATATACATCCGGGGGATCGAGCCAGACAAGAACTATTGAGAAGACCTGTCTCGAGGAGCATCGAGACAGCTCGAGGCATAGGTGTATAGCTCGAGAGAGGCAGGGGCCTATCCGCCGGAAAGCGGCGTGCCTCACGTGCCCGAATTGAGTGTTACCAAGCATAATTTACTTAAGAAGCTGAGCATGTATGCTGCAGTTAACCGCTCAAATGATTTGAAGCTATTGGCCGAATTCGCGAAGTCCCTGCACTAGGTTTATTGCTTCGATCCACCAATATTGCTATGCGATATTGGATGCGGTCTTTTGAAGCCCAATCACAGTTAATCATGTGCCGTTTTGATCGATTACTGAGTATCCCTTAGACGGATGAAATCGTCAAATTCGCAGCCTGGACCGTGCACGCACTGAGTTGGGTATATCCGTTGCTCTTAATGGTTGATAATAGACCTAGAGCGAATCAAAAATAAGTGTTAGATACCTGCTTAGGCTAGTATTAGCTCAAAAAGGCAAGCTGCGAATTTGACAGTTTCATCCGTCCAAGGGATAATCTACAGTTATAATGACGGTAATATTGGGTATCGGGAGCGATTATCGTCGTGCGCGTGGCAGTGTTACGCGGAACCCTATTTCCCCATGCAAGAGAAAGATAGTGAGGTTATGAGATGCTGTAAACACTTAGGGTCCTCCGAATCCATCGTTGGGACTATTCAAATGGAATAAATTCTGATCTATTGCCACATGATCGTTCATAAATTGAATTTCTATAGCAATCCCCCGCTCATGCGCGTTGATAGGTTACTGCGCGTCCATATTGTCCATGTACTTATATAAGTTGTTAGCCAACATATCCTACTTACATGTATCTACTAAGCAATCTCGTCTATCTTGGTGCCCGCGGTCGGAGTCTCGCTTCGTACATAGTTAATAATTTAGAATATATAAAGTTCTCGTAGAGTTGTGCCTCATATATTAGGGTGTGACCGAGCATAGGTGCTGATTTCAAACATCAGTCAAGAAGGGCTTTTTTTTCTGTTTCCATCGTATCAAGTTACAGTAGCGTACAGTGGTGTATAGAGGTATAAGTCGAAATCTGACCCTTAGAGCGTTATAATCTCATCGCGTTTTGATGAGATGTGTCTTATCAGAGTTACTGACAGCTTCTCTCTTTTTTTTGCGATGGGCTAAATGGGACAGTTATTGGTTAGCATCCCTGCATGCGAGAAGGACGGGTCGTACTGCCGCTTAGAGATTGGAGTAGAGATTTCGCGGTGGTTACTGGCACTTGGTGCATGACGTATGGATGGTATGAAAGCGTCCTACTCGGCCGGGCTTGGCTTTGCAGTTTAATAGTAACCTCATGTATCACAAGGTTACTTGACATGTATACAAGTACGTAGTGGATAAACTTAGTATTCTCTGAAAGATATAAACCAAACGCTCCACATCAACCTGGTGCCTGCGCATGAATCTTCCCCTGTTCTGCCTGCAATACTCAACCCCAAAAAAGAAATCCCCTCGATCATGACAAAACCTGCGCAAGAACATCAAACTAGGAGTAAGTATATATATATACTACTATTTGTCCACAAGCTCCAAGTTCATATCCCCCTCATCCTTGTGCGTTTCTCTATGATGCTTTTCATAAGTATGGAAAATCTGGAATGTTTGACCGCAGTTGAGACAGCGGCAGAGCTTTTGCTCATGAGTCCCTTGATGTTTCCTGGGAAAAAGGTATTAGTCGCCGCACAAAACATTTACTTCATAGTCCATACTGGAAGCTTTTCTCGCTCATCCCACCCACACCGCAATTTTCGTACCTGCACACATAAACGCCTGTTTTGGTTCTCGAGTTCGCGTATAAATTCTCGTCATCTTCTTTAAGCCTTTGAATGCTCTCTTGGGATTCAGGTTCGATTGTGCCTAGGAGACCTGAAACTTTTGTCTTCAGGTCTCGTAAATACTCGGTGCGGACTTCCGACATCTGAGCTGGAAGGTCTTTTCCGTAATAGAGTGAAAGAGGAGTAACTGCGGTGGAAGAGAGTGTAGTGGACATGGGAAGTTCTGTATTCTGAGTATGTTGAGGAAATATAAGAGCGACCGGTAAGTGCTAAGTGTAATAATTTATACTGATACAAGCCCATGGTAAAACACGCGCAGTGCGCATTTTCTCGAGTTCAGCGTCAACCTGACTTGCAAGCTTCCACATGCCACGCGCAGCGATATCGTTCACGCGCACGGTGGCCGGGGTAACGACCCTCCTAGTTTCACTTAAAAAAGCCACGGCGGTTTGGTTATCTTCTTCTAACTTGAAGGGTCAAAGGATTCATATCAGTGGACAAAGTAAAGTGATGTTCACATGTATTTCTATTTTGACCAATTTGTGAGTCGTGCGCGCGAAGGATGAATGGTCAGAGAAAAAGCCCTATCCACTGCATATAATCATGAACTGGCGGGTATACCTTGTTGCATATTTGATTTTTTAAATTCATTGCCTTGGAGAGAGACATGTAATCGCTCTCTAAATCAAATCTGCGCAGGACCAGAGCCAGAGCCATCACTTAATTAGACGTTGCGTAGTGAGTCAAGTGTGTAGCTATAGATGGACAGCAACCGACATGACCAATAAGGAACTTCGCGTGAATGAATTGCTCAAGATCGATAAGTCCGCTGTTGTTGCTCTGTGGCATGGGGGGCCAATTGGTGTTTGGTTGACGTTGCGCATGCGCAGGTTTAGTACATTAGTAATGCTATCCCTTAAACCGTCAGACCAACAACGAGTTACTCAAACCCTTTAGGGTAATCGTGATAAGATCAACGCCTAGAGACTTGAGATCATGCGTGACAGGTTACAACAAAATTTGAAATCAAGCGCTACTTATATCACGATTACCCTAAAGGGTTTGAGTAACTCGTTGCAATTCGGCCTGACGGGTTAAGGGATAGATAACTTTATTATTCCTGCCCTAGATCTGGCCTCGCGCGTACCTAGCCTAGTATTTTGTGGTTGCTGTGCCAAGACCTTCTGCCAAAGTTGGCGCAACAACTTTAGGAAACCTTGTGGGAATCACGTGACTGCCAAGAAAAGTTTGGGATCGAGCTCACCCCAGATCTTGGCTTTTAATGCCACTAACGATTAGCCTCAGTGCGGAGTGTAGTGGCGGGGCATTTAAGGTTATTTGAGCCTCACCCGACTTAATTACATGTAACC
Source organism: Morchella sextelata (assembly GCF_020137385.1). Taxonomy (NCBI): domain Eukaryota; kingdom Fungi; phylum Ascomycota; class Pezizomycetes; order Pezizales; family Morchellaceae; genus Morchella; species Morchella sextelata. The sequence continues at coordinate 1,327,899 of NW_025408635.1, forward strand.
ATGCATACATCACATACTAGAGTACGCGTGTCAAATGACTCAAACGACTCGACGCGACTTGGATATAGATACATAATTTATGAATTCGTGAATAAATTATATACACGCATACAAGCTTTGATCTCTATTAGAGTGATTGAGTCAGAACCTTAACCCTTGTGCAGCCAGAATACATCCATTTTCTAATCCGGATACGACGGAAAGGCGCCAGGCCACGTACTGGAAACGGAGATTGCGGAGTCTGTGGAGTTACTCCGGTATTAAGAAACCCTTGATCTTCAAAAAAAAACTTATAAAAAGACAGAAGAATCACCATTGGTGTCGAAATCAGTATCAAACCACAATTACAAGCCAGAAGCCAATATGACTGAAGCACAAGAACATCCTCCCGCCGTACTCACTTCTCTATGGTACCTCCCAGAGCCCTCCACATTCCCACCCACCGCACGTGAGGTGTTCAAGAAGCACACCAATCTTGCAGATGATGAAATCATACCTCATGTTATATCTGTGGTACGTTTTAGATACTCCTTATTCCAGTTCGTATTAGAAATCTAACCCCGCATAATTCTCAACAGCGCGATACTGCTTTGAAAATCTTCCCTTACCCATGCATCGGTTCTTTCCGTTTCCTCGACTTTTCAATCTCAGAATCGTCGGCCTATGATGAGATCGTATCCCGTCTCAAATCAGGCGAGAAGCTGCTCGATCTCGGATGTTGCTTTGGGCAGGATATCAGGAAACTTATCTCGGACGGTGCGCCTTCGGGTAATATCTATGGTTCAGACCTACAAGCCGAATTTATCGGCATGGGATATGATCTTTTCATGGATAAAGACAAAATAGAGACCAAATTCATTGCCCCAGCCGACATATTCGACGAATCGGAGGCATCCCCGCTGAACAGTCTCGACGGGCAGATGGACATTATTCATATTGGATCTTTCCTGCACTTGTTTACGCTCGAAGATCAGGTACGTGCGGCTAAGAGGATCGCTCGGATGCTCAGCCCCAAGAAGGGGTCGATGGTAGTGGGGAGACAAGGGGGCAGTTCGATTCCGGGCGAGTTTGACCACAGCGTGCACATGCTCGAAGGGAAAATGTATAGACACGATATGGAGACTTTCAATAATTTCTGGAATAAGGAAGTTGGTGGGGAATGGCAAGTTGACGGAACGTTTACGCCGATAGAGCTACCAAAGCAAGCCGAGGGGCGTGAGGGTGCCGGGTGGTTGAGGTTTACGGTGAGAAGGATTTAGGAATCAAGATGGGACATGTAAAGTTTAAGAGATAGCGTACACACTATATTCATGTGATCTATGTTGCTTGTATGGTGCGCCCACTCTATAGTAGAGGAATGAAATTTGTATGGGAGATCTATTATTTGATAAGAGAGATAACAAGATCTGTTAGTAAAGCCACAGAAGAATTTGCTTTTTCTAGGGGGGTCAGCATTTTTTGCCAGACGAAGGGATAACCTCACCACCAGAAAAGATATCAAAAAAGTGGCATGATAGTAGTATAGTGAGAGTGATGAAGTTTGGTTCTATCATTACAGATTTTTGATATCTATCATGGTCATGAAGTTATTAGAGCTTAAAATTGGCTATTTTTGTATGTAAAAAGCGCCAAGAGTAAACAAAGTGGAACAGTATTATACCCATTTATAGCCCCAAAAAAGCAAGACTACCTGAGCCGTGGCAGTGAGGCACCAAGATGGCTAGAAATGGACCTTCTGATTGGCCTTTGCAGTCACATTGCAGCCACAATTGTTCCACATCCGTATGCCACCATGTCACCTTTAAGAGTGTGCGCACCATATAGTTATTAAAAGCAGATATTATGAAATACAAGAGTCAAGTTTATGCTATGTAGCTATATATAATTACCGGTTTCAATCATGGTAAATCACTCGGTAAATGTAGTACACAGTGGCGTAATTTAGAAATACATGCAAGAAATGTCTACTGCGAAGTTTACAAGGTACGTACTTATCTATTAATGCGTTTAGGTTCACTTGAAGAAAATATAAACGGTTAAGATCCTGATGAACCAACTCTAGGATTGGAAAGGAAACGTTGAACCTAGATCCCTGATTCTAGCATATCACCGGTTATTTGGAATTATCACTACAGTCGTTCACCGTCGCTTGACGAATACTGCCACTTGACGAACAGGGGACTTTGGGCCAATAGAAGTTAAAAGGACTGGAGATCTCGCAGCTTGGCTGTTGCTTGACTGTTTCTTGCTATACTTGGAATCCCTGTTCGTCAAGGGGCAGTATTCGTCAAGAGACGGTGAACGACTGTACAGGAATGCAACATGATTATCGATCGAGAGACGCCTGTGTGTAAATTACCGACATATGTACCTCTACATAGAGTACGAGTCATGTAGTGATGTACTGTTTGATAGGTGATATTTTTATATGAAAGTTCTCCAGGTTTAGCCCCTGCTCATCTTCTCACCTCCAATTGATCCCAATTCCAACCACTCGTTGGAGGTGCATTGCCGCATACCGAATTTAATGCTGAGTTTTTTTTTTCAAACAACCGAGCCCTACAAGCATTAGATCGTGTTGGCCACGCTCAAATTCTGAGTTCTTGGCAGTGGGGAGGACCCACCTGTTCTCTACTGAACTCTATCAATGTTCATTGGAGTCTTGAGTTTTATCTCGTACGCTAGAGATCTTAATGAGAGAACGAACACTGCACGCGTTCACCCAAGTATAGGTGGGTCTTCCCCACTGCCAAGAACTTAGAATTTGAGCTCGAAATTTGAAAACTGAGCGTGGCCAACACGATCTATTAAACAACCAATCGAAGGAACCACCTTACCGTGAGACATCTTGGCATCCCAGTAAACCAACCGATGAACACGCGCACCCGTGTACCGACATTGCTTTTCTCACACATCTCCGCGGCCCTCACTGTCATGACGTTGAGACATGATGCCCAAGATCAGTCCACAGGATCCACGGTGCGATAAGTACCCCGAGTTTCAAATTTCATGCCAATTAGCTTCCTCTTCCAATACCATCACTGCTCACGTCTCACTTCATACAATTCGCGATTTGAAGGAAAAAAAAATGTTCCGTCTCATATCCCGTCCTGCGCTCTCGCATGTATCTGTGCGGTCTTTGGCTCCAGCCACTACACAGGTCCGCCACCTGGCACGTCTCCCGGACGACCCCACCATCACAGCTGCAATAACACATGATCACCGCGAAATCCAGGACTACTATGCTCGTATAATGGCCCTGGATGATAAAGATTACGATAATAAGATTCGTTGGCAGAATCAGTTGACATGGGAGCTGGCTAGACACGCTGTTGGAGAGGAGATCGTCTTGTATCCGGCGTACGAGCAGTATCTGGGCGCACACGGGAAGAAGGTGGCAGATAAAGATAGAGATTCGCATCAGAAGGTCAGATAGTTGTCTTTCCTGGGGTAAGCTGTATGCTGATGGGCTACTTATGAAAAAAGACCAAGGAACGGCTGGAGCTTTTTCAGCGCCTGTATCCACAGTCGAAAGAGTTTAAGCCGGAGTTGGTGGAGATGATGGAGGAGTTGGAGGAGCATATGCGTAGCGAAGAAAAAGACGAGCTTCCAATGCTGGAGGAGGCGTTGGCCAAAACGAAGCCGAAGAGTGGCCTAGGCGGGAAAAGCAGATCCCAGGAACTTGCGTTGTCATTCTCGAGGACAAAGATGTTTGTGCCGACAAGAGGACATCCGTGGCTGCCAAATAAACCGCCGTATGAGACGGTGTTGGGACTATTGGCAATGCCGATCGACGTGCTGGCAGATATGTTTAGGAAGTTTCCCAAGGAGAAACAGAGGACCACGGAAAGTTTGAGTGGAGGACTGAAATGAGTATGTATGCATAAATCAAGAGATTTTTATCCAAAGAGTCTTTGTATTTTTATGACTTGGTGTTAGTGTATATAGTAATGGAGTTTCGTCTTTTCTTTTTCCCTGCTCGGTTGAGAGGTGATATCATTATTTCGCTCGCCTTAAACCTTAAGAACCCGCCTTCTCGCCCTTACTCTCAGTCCACTCTTATATAAGAACAATCTCGACTCTTCAACCCATGGGTTCTCCGGATTCATTAGTTCCAGCTCGAATTTTCCAAATAATTCAGGAATCGTTTTACAAATCTCCATCATTGCAACATTCTTGCCAATGCACCTAAGTACCTACCTATCAGTTGCTACCTTTGACGCCAGTGTAAGAGAAAGGATCGATGAACTTACACTCTATTCCCGCCTCCAAATCCAAATTCAAACTCCGCAAAACGAGCTCGATTGCCCTTTTCCAGCCATCGCTCGGGTCTGAACTCCATCGCATCATCTCCATATAAGGCCTTATCTCTCCCAACAACCCAATTATTGATTCCGACTTCAAAGCCTCCTGGGACCCAGATACCAGGTAATATTTCTGCTCCCCCCACCGGAACTTTCCGGCCGAATGTTGCGCCGATAGAGGGCGATAGTCGGAGAGTCTCCTTTAACACAGCGTTGAAATACTCTAGAGGCAGCGTATCTGCGTAAGATACTGGGTTGGTTTGATCAAGTTCGCCTATGAGACGCTGAAGAACTGGAGGATTCTGTAAAAGATAGAGGCTTGCCCCTTGAATTGATGCTGCGGTGGTGTCTGCACCAGCAATAAGTGTCCCCATGACTTCACCAAAGACTGAACTTTCGGATATTGGGGAGCCATCCTCAGTCTTGGAAGTAAGAAAACCACCGAGGAGATCTTTTTTATTACTTGAACTGGTGGAAGCACGTCGATCAGCGATGATCTTTTTTGCTAGCTGGTGGAAGTTTAACTCGATTAGATAACTTCTAATTTTTTCAAGTTGGATTGGGGACTTACCCCAAATAGATGACCGATTCCAGTTGCAGATTTAGGAGGAGGAAGATATTTTATTACGACTCCCAATAGCGCCGCGAGGGTTGGAAATGCAGCTAAAATTGGAAACATAGGTGAATTATGCTGGTGTTATATTAGAATTGAACATATCGAGATTTGGCTGGAGTAGATTGACTCACATGCATTGATTCTTGATATCCGTTAACGTCGCCTCCTGTCTCCATGAATCCAAATTTCTTCCCATATCCGAGCTCACTTATCAAATCGAAGGTAAGATGATTAACCCACTCGACCAAGTCAAATTCCTCGCCGCGTTCTGCAAACCTGCCGATGTTTCGACTGAATTCCTCTACTAAAGCGCTTACTGACGGCTCCATTTGAGCCACAGATGTCATCGAATACTACATGTATTTAAAGGTCTGGTTAATGCCATTGTATTGTTGTAGTGGGTATTACTGGGAACTAACAGCGTGAGCAATCCGTTTCCTCACGCGTGAGTGCACCACTGGATCCTTCGCAAAAAATACTGGCGGATCTCCGCCTGGCAGAAACCCATTACCGAACCCATCGCCCTTCGCAAACTCGCCAGCACCGCGTCCGTAGATAACTTTGATTGCACGGTGATCGGAGAAGCTAAGTATGTTTGGTGTAATCCGCACCACAGGCCCTATAGAGGTCATGTCTGAGAGAAGCTACATATAAGAGGTGGGGAAACAATGAATACATACCGTATCTTTCATGTAGCTCGTAGTTCTTGAGATGCTGCTTTCCACTCAAGACGACTCTTAACCACCAGAGCCTTGTTACTCGGGCCCATATCTATATTGTTGTCAGGTATCTTCTCTTGGCGCGGACGGATATCATCACCACTTACCGGGCCAGGGAATCGAGCTAGAGGATGAAGATACAAATCATAGAAAATGTTGCTGACAAAAAGCAAGAAAATAGTACCGGTCGCGTGTGTTTTCAGAGTCTCCAGAATTATCATAAACAGATGGCCGGCCATTTAGTTGCCAATCGGTGCCGAGAGAGAAAGCTTAAGAAGTTGATACAAGCCGAGAAACCCCTGAGCCTAAGGTGTCCGGATTTGCATACAACTAGCGGAATCCAAATTTCACATGAACAGGGTCTACATAGACACCTTCACAGGGGTATGGTGCAACAACTGATAACGTCACACCAAATAAAGCATATAGATGCAATTCTCTGTATCAAATAAAGGCTTCTGCTGTCTTGAGTTTCTTGATTTTGTCGATTGCTTCTCGCAATCAAGGAAAGAACCATACCCCCGTGAAGTCTACTGAGCCAGAACAGGCACATGGTTAATAATTTACATGACGAACCCGTTTTAATGGCGAATGCGCACTTGCTGGCCAATCAAAACCAGAAAAACCTCGGATAAACTTTAGCATGACAAAGGATGATTCCGAATGCGAAACAAATATATATATAAGAAAGCCTCAAATGAGATCTTCAGATGATTACACAGAGTTGAAATCAAGCAGTCCCCAGTCTATATAAATAATGAATTCAGACTCGCAGAATCATGAACAGAAAGAATAAATTTACAGGTAGTTGAATTTTCAGAACTCCATAGCTAACCCAGAAGAAAAAATGCCAAACCCAAATTTACAAATCGCATAAAAGCACCCGTAACATCAAGAAATAAAAAGACAATCTGTAGCGCATGAGTAATTAAATGTTCGTGTTTCCCGATGTAGAAGTAGCGAAAAAAAAAAAAAAGAATTCAAAAGTTTGTATTACCACCGCCGCCAGGATTGACTCCCCATATATGCCCTCCTCCTCCTCCTCCATCAACTCCAATGTATGTGTTTGAAAAGCTCTGCGCTGGGGGTACACTAGCTCCCCATGTGCCGCCGGGTGAGTTTTGATATAGCCTTACTCGCTTTGTTTGCACATCATCCTCTTTGGGCGGTGCGTGTACAGCGTGGTGCGAGTATTTGAAAGAAACTATGTCTTTATTTGCACTGAAGCGCAATGATATTGAACCACTACATGGATAGCGAGTTTTGGGTGCGGGTGGATCTAGGACTCATTAGTTTCTGGCATTACCGGCGTGATATTGGACTTACCACCAAAACCACCCGACCTCACCCCAACCCCCGACGGTGCACCGCCCCTTGAACCACGGTCTCGAGAACCCTCTTCACTCAGATTACAAACCCACCTGGCACCTGGGGTATGCTTGCCATTGGATATACTCCATTGAGAGTGTGCGATCCGCCATTGAAATTTGTCAATTACTGAGATTTGGGCGACAAGATCTACGCCAAAGGCTTTGTATTGTTTGTCTCCGGGTTCATGAACGTATGCTGACAGTGCGGATTTTGGGAGCGTGTAGCATACTCTTACGGGCCGGGGGATGAAACCTGATGATGATGAGGTGACCGTGGATGTGAAGTGGGAGAGGAGTTCGGGCACTGAGTGGAAATGGAGAGTTGGGGGCTTTGTGGTATCGGTGAGATCAGGAGATAAAGACGTCCTTTTCCGCTTCTGGGGAGATTGTGATGGGGTATATGTCAGTACGGGACTGGGAGCAGTCGGGGGTTGTGGTGCAGTAGGTGATAACGATGGAGCCAATGATTGCGGTGCAGCTATTAATTGCGCTTCTTGGGTTATATCAATGGCATGTAGACTTTTGCGGGGGCGGCCACGACCCCGCCCACGCTGAGCGGAGGGAGCTGAGTCCGCTGCGAAATTTGGAGTCGTTGTCTGTGTTCGAAGGGAACCCATAGAACTGGCTTGGACCGGCGTGGGGGCGGGCTCTGCAGGTAGAACTCGAGACTTCTGAGCTGTACTTGGTAGTGACAATTTGACCACTAGGCTTCGAGTATTATTGGTAGATTCACTATTTGTCACGTGAGTGGACAGAGGAGGTAGATACAGCCCTTGCTGGTCATCTTTTGTTGATACCGGTATTGGTGATGGTAACGTTACTCCATGAGCTGGAGAAGGGTGGATATATTCATTTCCTCTTCCAGATCCTCTCGAAATCCCATTCCCATTGTTACTGTCCTTATCTAGAACACTTCTCGGGGCCAGCCATTCAATTCTCCCATCCATCGCGCCGTGGTCACTTGCAACGAACTGCTCATCAAGATTGTCCAACATTGATTCCTCTTGCATGCTAGGAACTCCTAATACCCCACTAACAGCAAAGCGGTCGATATCCGTGGCACGCCCTGTCTCCTGCATGTACCGAACCGGGGCCTCTGCAGCCTTGGATCTATTCGCGTGGACGGGCGCAGTCTCCCCGTTAATTCCTCTCCCTAATTTCACGAGCTCTTTCCGTACCGTTGACTCCGGTGGGATCCATTGTTTCCCTCGGCGATTACGCGTTTGAATAGCGCGAAGCTCCACGGGCGTGAGCAGAGAGATGTAATGTGGCAGGTCTTTCAACGCTGATGATGGATTTGGCCCAGCATCTCGTAGACTTCCGCTCTCTGATGTGGTGGTGTCAGGTGTAAGTAGCGACGATAAATCGAGTTGAACGGGGGTCTGTGGAGGGTTGGTTTGTCGCTTCTTTCTGGTTCGAGGCCGTTTCGGGGGTGGGAGCTGCTCCGAGATCCATGCTGGTGAAGGCGCCCCCGAGGACGCCGGCTGTGGGACTGTGGGGGGAGAGTCGACATGCTGAAAGGTTCTGATGAGGATACCGCCGTAGGAAAAGGCACGTTCAATTATTGCCATTGGTGCGCAGGTTGGGGAAGGCGGTTGCTCATTGCAAGTCAAGAGATGTTGAGGCGCTAGGCTGATGGTGTTAGGTGTGGCTTTTGCACAGCCACAAGCGCTCCATATCGAGGCGCGCTAGTGATCGAGTTACAAGCATTCTATGGAATTGATACTTATCGTGCCAACACGTTTGAATTTTCACACACCTCCTAACCCGCTATTTATTTATTTTTTGAAAATAACCACCAAAAATTGTGCTGCAACCACGTTACACAGGCCTAAAAGTCTTTACCACTTAGACTTCAATCCTCACCACAATGCCAAGCCCCCCCCCTGAAATGGTCAACATCCTCTCCCACCTGAGGTTCGGAGAGCTGGATGAAGACCTCACTGGCCTAAACAACTCCAACGTCCTCACCACCCAAGCCGCCGAGCTGCTCAGCGCGGAGTCTACTACACACGCTGAACGCCTTTTTCTCACCCTCCTACTGGGCATGGTTAATCAAAACGCCATCCTACAAAGACAGATCGAAGGACTCAAGGACGACTTCGAAGAAGCCATGACCAAACACTCCAACCTGACTACGACAATTACCAACCGCCTCGAGCGAATCGAAGGTCGCCTAGTCACCCCCCCTGCTGCAACCCCTCCCCCCCAACGTACCCGCCAGCCCGCCCCCCCCCCAAACCCAGCCCCCAAACAGGACGCTAGGAATACCCCCCAACACCAAAACGCCCACGCCCCCGCCAAATCCTATCTACAGGCAGCCCAGGAGAACCTTCAACAGTGGGAAACTGCCCCAAAGCGAGGACGTAACAAGACACAGGCCCCCCCCCAGACTTCGAAAAACACTACAACCTTCCCAGCATCCCAACGCCGCTTCTTTGCCACCAGGACATCTGCCACCCCCGTTAACGCGGCCGAGCAAGTAGCAGCTGAACTATCCGTGGAATTCGGCCGGCTCCTCGCCCGCAGCAAACAAGTCGCACCTGTCACAGCCCTTACAGTCTCAATCAGTGCGAGAGGAACTATTACGGTCCTCCCCCCACCTACCGTCCCATCTTCTACCTACACCCACTGGTTTGAAGCCATGACCGCTGTCGTGAACCACAAAATAGGCACCCCAGAAAACCCATACTCCACCTTCCGCCCGGCCCCGACAGATGTCGATATCGCCATACACAGCATACCACTCTTCGCAATCCCAGACAAAGAAACTCTAGACAGTACCTTCCCAGAAGTCTTCAGTCTAGCCTCCGGAATCACCCCCATCGCCACACGCTTCCTGAACAAGGACGACGCCTCCCGAAATGCGAAAGCCACATCCACCGTTGTAGTCACAGTCTCCTCCACTGACGCCGCCTCAATTGGCGACTCAATCCGCCTATACTCCAGACCTCGCCGCTGCGTACCCATGTGGTCAGCCTCACCCACAACACAATGCACGAGATGCTGGAAATTCGGCCACTCCCTTAAAGGATGTCGAGAACTCTTCGTGACATGCCCAATCTGCACCAAAGACCATGACCGGCGAGGCCACCGGTGTGTAATCTACACCTGCCCCGGATTTCAAAAGCCGACTCCCTCATGCTGTGCAGTCTCGCCAGCAAAATGCGCAAACTGCGGTGGCAACCACGCCGCCGACTCTAAGTCATGCCCCACATACATAGCCATCATCAATAAGAATAGGTCCGACAAAGACCCCAACAAGACTACACCGCCTCCCCCCCCTGCGGAACCCTCTACGGCTATGGACATCACACCAGAAGATGCTGCCACCCCCAGTGACCCCAATGCAAACACAGTCTCCACACCCGCCATACCCGCCCCCCTCGCACCCCAGTCATAGAATATGACGGACACAATAAAAGACCCATCATTCCTCCGCATCATACAGCACAATTGCGCAAACAGCACATCAGCAAACTGTACCAACTTGTTGGGAGAAGCGGGAGACATGGGAGATCTCCGGAGATACCCGTCAAACCTTAATTCTCCGGAGAAGGTAGCGCACCCGACTAGTCCTCCAGAGACATCACAATGGCTCGGGAGGCCCTCCCGAACGCATTGTGCGCTATCGCGAGGCCCTCCCGAACGCATTGGGCGCTATCGCGAGGCCCTCCCGAACGCATTGGGCGCTATCGGGAGGGTCTCACGAGAGCAGATACAGCCCTTTGAAAGGCTCAGGAGGCCATCCCGAGAACGAGTGACGTCTCCGATGCTATCTGGAGGACGATTCCTATCCCCTAACAATGGCTAGCACTATGCCATACCGGCAGTGATTGTATAGTAAGATAATCACGTATACGAATTTACTGAGACACTATCCTAAGCTTATAGAAAAACCGTTGACCTCCTCCTATACCCTCCGAAGGGCTCAGGAAGGCCTCCTATACTCTCCCGAGCCCTTAAAAAACTAGTCACCCTCTCACACGCCCTCTTGAGGGTGTGGCGAGCCCTCCTATAGTCTCCTGAGCCACTAAAAATACTAGTCACCCATCCCACGCCCTCCCGAGAGCTAAGCGAGCCGTCCTAGGCTCTCCTGAGCTATTAAAAATACTAGTCACCCCCTCCTACGCCCTCCTGAGAGTTAAGCGAGCCCTCCCAGGCTCTCCTGAGCCGCTAAAAATACTAGTCACCCCTCCCACACCCTCCTGACATCTAAGCGAGCCGTCCCAGGCTCTCCTGAGTCACCAAAAGATTCTTCTAGCCTCATGCACCCTCCCGAGGTCTCAGCAAGCTCTCCTACACTCTCCTGAGCCACTAAGAAAACTCACCACCCCCTCCCATACCCTCCCGAGGACTCCGCAAGCTCTCCCACACTCTCCTGAGCCACTAAGAAAACTCTTCACCCCTCCCATACCCTCCTGAGGGCTCAGCAAGCTCTCCCACACTCTCCTGAGCCACTAAGAAAACTCACCACCCCTCCCATACCCTCCCGAGGACTCCGCAAGCTCTCCCACACTCTCCTGAGCCACTAAGAAAACTCACCACCCCTCCCATACCCTCCCGAGGGCTCAGCAAGCTCTCCTACACTCTCCTGAGCATCCGTTCCCTCTCCTGAGGGCTCAGGAGAACCTCCTAGGGGATGCTTAGAAGGCTCAATGGGACTTAGTAACCCAACCCAAACAAATAATATTTTAATAGCATACAAAAATTCTGATAGACCGTAAAGAAAATACAATGATTTTTCCATCCATATCCAAATAGCAACTCCTACCGCTTATGCCTCCTACGCCCTTGGCTAGGCTTCAGAAGCCGTTGGTGTAACGTCTACCCCTTCACCGAGCCCCTCTACCCTTTCACCTAGCCCTAGTGGCACGGCATTGTTGTCCACATCGCTATTCTCTACTGTAGCTCTAACTCCCTGAGCCTTGCGACGGGCCTTTGCAGCCCTCCACGCCGCGATATCTGCTGCCAACGCCTCATCGTCTTCCTTCTGACCAACCTTTGATATCACCTCTTTGGGCCCTCGTAATTCCTCAATCTATATTGTAAGAATATTAGTACGTGCAGCACCATGTGTAACTGGGCTGGGATGCGGACCTTCTCTCCAATCGTTTCTCGTATCACTTCTAGAGTGCCCATTTGGTTCTGTGCACTTCTCTTCTTCCATGTATCCATCATCCTAGAATACATTACTTGACATTCACAAGTCAGCAGGAGCCTTTCACAGGGCTGGAGACGCCTTACACATGATATCCGTATTCTGGCTCGGGTTGAAGTGCAAACCTTCTATGTAATTCCCAGTCGTCCAACATCGGAGGACAAACCAGATTCCGGTACAGACTAGGCATATGAATGCCGGAGAAATACCATCGCCGAAATCAGGATCCTTTGCACCACGCATCTTGTCGCCTTTGTAATACTTCAGAAATATCACGTCCACGATTTCTGGAGCCCAGAAGTGCCGGCGGCCTGTCTGAAGTCTGTTAGAGCCTTCTCAAAGGCTAACCAAAAAAGAAATGCTTACCGAATAGTTCTCAGGATCACTAATGAAACGGTCCTTTTCGAGTAGATAATTGACTTTCGTGGCTCTTGAATCCGCTGTATGAAGCTCCTTCATCCCATACAGCAAGCCCCTCGCCATATAGTCTTTGATGGCATAAACAAGGTGTGATCTCACTCGTGAACATACAATTTGAACCTAGTCGTATAAGCAAGGGCTCTCTGAGCCTTATGGAAGGCTCTAAAAGTACTCACCTCTCCTCTCGCACTTTTGGTCAGATTTAAGCTTGTATTAAAATAATCGTTTGCTTCTGCCCAAAATCTTCGAATATTAACCACAAGAGAGTCAGGTTGTGGCCAAGGCTCCTCAAGCAGTGTATAACGCCCAAGAAGCTCTCCGGCTTGTTTAACTATCGGCTTGTAATCTGGCAACTTGCAATCCGATCCGCCAAGTGACTCCGGCCCAGGTGTCTCATGCACAAGAGGGGAACCACAATATTGGGTAGCCGGAGGGGTACGATATGAATGCGAAGCCGGTGGTGTACTATCAAGCTCACGCTCAGGTCGTAAGGTGCTTGACGAACGAATCGAGGAACTTGGAGATGTAAAGGAAGGTCTCTCGATGGCTTGCGACGCCTTCCGGGGGTCCCGTTGCGTCGTCGGTTTGGGTGGATTAACTGCATGACGATTGCCATACCTGTACGATCAGTATAGACAAACCAGAGAGTATAGTGAGCAAATACCTGCGTTATTTTCACCGGAACAGAAGAAGAAGCAATTGCTTCTTCTACTGGCCTACTTGATCTCTTACGGGAGGCCACAAGAGCCCTGGCGGAGGCCACAGGAGCCTCTGCCACTCTTTTCCCGAGCCGTGATCCCTGGTTTGGGGGAGCCTGGAAATGTCTTCGTTCTGGGGGAGCCTGAGATGGTATTCGCTCTGGGGGGGGGGGCCTTTGTAATGGTGGGGGAGCCTGAGATTGTATTCGTTCTGGGGGGGGGGGCCTTTGTAATGGTGGGGGAGCCTGAGATTGTATTCGTTCTGGGGGGGGGGGCCTTTGTAATGGTGGGGGAGAGGGCCTACGTTCAGAGAGGGGCCTTGGTGCTGGTCGGGGAGCTGGTATTGGTGGTGGAGAGTTTGGAGGTGCGAGATTCTCATCTCCAGGTTCATACTCATCCTCATAGTCATCCACATAGTCGTAGTCATCTTCATAGATCTCCAAAGCAGCGTCATCTTCCTCTGGATGATCGTCAAGTCCGACCCACCCACGTGAGGAGTATTCCTCCACTGCTTGGTCCTCGGGATAGCTACTGAAGCTCTCTACAAGGCTCGGTGGGCCGTTACCAATATCTGTGTCCGCCTCTGTTGTCGATCCAGAAACTATAGAGTTTATAGAATTGAAAGAGCTGGCCGCACTGGAAACACTCATTGCACCCCGTAAGCGTTTACTAACAGAAGCCGAGATTGGGGCACGCTGATTGAGTCCATCGGGAACTGGGCGTTTCTGTGATTTTGGTCTGGGAGGCATGCTGGCTGTGGTGGTAGTGGAGCAGAAGAGGCATCTCGAAAGCCTTGAAGAAGGCCCTTGGGGCCTCTACTATATAACACCATTACTGGGTTTGCTTTGTCTCTTGGCGATGAATACTCTAACCTGATATAGCTATTCCGATCGGAGCTAAAGGCTTTAGAAGCCTTTTCAATGGCTCGCTAAAATCTCACTAGTCTGAATTCGAGCTATATAATTACCAACATATCACGCTAATCTATAGTAGGATAACAACTGCCTCTCGAAAAATAAAACATGCTTCAACACCCAACGAAAAAAAAAAAAAGAAATAAGCTTAAGAGGCTAGGTATACCCCCCCAACTTGATAATCATCCAATGAGCCTTCTGTGCGCTTTGATACCCCCAACGAGCCTTCCGAGCCCCATAATAGGCCTTGATTAACCTAGGCTAGATCGTCCACATAGTCCTCATCGTCCTCATTGTCCGGTTCCTCATCGTCGTCATCGTCTTCTTCCTCTTCCTCTTCCTCTTCCTCTTCCTCTTCGTCTTCTTCGTCCTCTTCGTCCTCTTCGGCTTGATCATGCCTATCTCCCCCTACGCCGTTATTCGCTCTGAACAGGTGGTTTCTGTCAGCAACAGTCCAAAAGCGAGTACAATCGTAATGGCAAGAATCAAAGGTAATGCCATTAGGGAAGCGCCGTCTATAATGCCTATTGAGCCTTCTCCCGAGCGTTTGAAACCTCTCAATACGCTCGTGGAGGACGGCCAATATTACTTGAAAATCTCTATCTTGAGTGGGAATAGGAAATTGCAAACCTTTCTTATTCACTCGATCTGCGAATTGGAAGATTTCTTTGTCCGCCTCAAGTTCGGCCGGAATCAGATCATCCGGTGTCAAGTCATCCCACCCATCGGGAGGGGGGGTTTGAGCCCTGTGAGAAGCCCCCCTAAGCAGTGCGGCGGGCCTATGGAGCACCGCGCAAACTCTCAATGGTTTTGCCTCACTGGTTTTGAGCCAGGCCTCCAACTCATCGGCGTCACCAATACGGCAATATTCCGGGTTTTGCGGATACGCATTGGCGCCCCGGGGCGGAGGATTATTGATGGCTCCATAGAAGGCTCGGATGGCCCTCTCGGGGGTGCCTACGGGGGGCCTTGGCACACGCTTCATCGCAACCTTTGTTAACTCTTGCAAGCTAACATCCCGGAGGACGGCAAGTGAGGGGGGTAGGGAAGCTGGACCGAACCAGTCGTAGTGACGGTAGACAGCGCTTCTTGAGGCTCGAGTCTTCACCGGGTCAATAACATGGATAGTTATTGCAGGTCTAGGTGCGATTCCCAATTCCTTCCAAGGATCCTCAGGCGAGCCTTGTGCAGGGTCTTCTGGGGCCTCTATATTGTCTAGTGCGCGCTCTACACGGCTGTGTGTTCTGCTGGACTTCTGGGTTCGATCAACAATAAGAAAGTTCAGGGCTGCTGCTATCTTCTTGGAGTCCTCTGAAGCCTTCCGTGCGAACGTAGGCTTCAAGGCGTTGATAGCCCTGTGGTCGATTAGGTAGGTAACTAAATGATTGTATAAACCTTCTCCAGAGGTTATCTTGTTAACCCACCCTAGCCTAATCATCTCGTCCCCCAAGTCGGTGCGCAGAGCCTTGTAGAGGGCGTCCTTCCCAGTAAGCTGCAGCACCCGCCTCACCTCTGCAATTGTGGTGCATTTGAACGCCGCTGGTTGTCTTCCTCTTTGAGGCATTTCTCGAGGTGTTGGAGTGCCTTCCTTGAATATAAGCCGACGCTTCTTGGAGGCGTGATAAGCCTTCTTTGTGCGTGCTGGAGCCTTCGAGGGATTCTGTCTGGGCTCTGGAGAATCTTGCTCTCTCCCGTCTGTGGAATCTTCCTGTAACTGGGCGTCAAGAGATTTGGGGGATGATAATCGATCGCGGTTGGATATAGTGGCTCTGAGGATCTCCCCAGAAGGTACACCGAGCTCGGGGGAAGAATGCCTAGTATACGGTGTTTCCTCTGGTGTAGCGCAAACTTCAAAGTCTGAATGCTCTTTCGGAGGGCTTGGCAGGACTTCTTCGTTATCGCAACTTTGGTTAACGCCTGATTCAGCTTCCAGTAAACGATTTTGGTTAGGTTTAACAGGGTGTTTTTGTTTGAAGGTTGGGGTCGGGCCTTCTTCAGGGCTTGATGGGGCTTCCCAATTTGAATCGGCGGATGAATCACGAGGGTGTAGTGGTGGCTGTGTATCTAGATGTCAATGATGATTCTGATAGAGATTAGACACAGGGGATCTAACCATTTTATATGTAGGTGAGGATGGATATCTTGAAAGGCAGATTGGTATTGTATTCAACTATAGGTAGATTCGTGGGCCTAGATAGGATTCTTGAAAGCTCCTGGAGCCGTATGGAGGTTCAATGGAGCTTATATACATGTATGATAGTGCATCAAACCTCGCTACGTCATCTATTAGATGATATCTCACTCATTATGTTGGTATCATTGTGTTGGTACAACATAGAAGACGAGCTTAGTGCTGGCTCTTGGCGTTGGTGCCAAGAGCTCGCGTCGGAGGAGGCCCATGATGCATTCCCTATGAGCGGTTCCAAAGGCCTGAGGAGCCTTACCAACGTCTAATATCAACAATGAGATCTCGTTGTCCATTTTGCATACGAACCTACTCGAGCCCTGGAAGTTTTGATCGACATCTGGCGAAAGAGCATTCGGGACAGGCAGCTGAATGGTATAATACACAGCTCTCACAGCCACGCGAAGAAGCCTTGGGGAGCCTTCACGGCGGCCTAGGAGAGCACAATGAGGACTGGGATTTGGCGGAGCGTCACGAATCCGAATCCGAATCCGACGAACCGAGTTGTGATTTAGACTCTGGACGTCCACTGTTTAACCTAGCCACTACGATATATGAGGGCGCAGGTGAAGCCCTTTTCCCGACACCAGGATATAACGAGGTGACAGAGAGCTTTCTCAGAAGCCCATGGAGCCCGCTACAGTCCGCAGAGGAATTCAAATTATCACGTTGGTTCCTACGGTCTGGGGTGTCCCAAGGGCAAATAGACGATTATTTTCGCTCCGCTAGCCTTCCAAAAGGCTCCTACACAACTGGTAGGGGCTTTGCACGCTGTCTTGATGAGATGTCTTCTAGGGACGGTCTTGGGACAGAGGGCTGGGTGCACTCAGGGGTTGAAATAGGTGGAGAGGTGGTCCCTTACTACTACCGCGATCCTATGGCAATAGTACGATTCCTTTTGGGGCAGCGTGCATTCAGGGAGTCTTTGGTGTATGCTCCAACGATGGAGTATAATGAGATGGGAGAACGGATGTATGGGGAAATGCACACGGCGGACTGGTGGTGGGAGATGCAGGTTTTTAAAGCCCTCATAAATGCCTACTGAGCCTTCGCTAATGGATATTAAGAATACCCTGCCAGAGGGATCAACGGTCGTACCAGTGATTTGCGCATCGGATGGCACCCACCTAACAAATTTCAGTGGTGATAAAAAGGCTTGGCCTGTTTATTTGACCATTGGAAATATAACGTCGGAAACCCGAAATAAGCCCTCAAATTACGCGATGGTATTACTAGCACTACTACCTGTTCCACCGAAGTTAGGGGTGGGGGCACGTGCAGATGAACTGCGTCGGCAGAGCCAGATGGCTCTTCACAAGGTCCTCGGAGATATTCTCGATGGCCTCCGGAGCCCTGGGCAGAGCGGGGAATTGATACCATGTGCGGATGGGTTCGAGCGATTATGTTATCCAATACTATGCGCATGGATTGCTGATCATCCAGAGCACGCCGCATTACTAAACATCAATAATCATGCCTGCCCAAGGTGCGAAGTTGATTTCAAAGGCCTTGGAGGCCTTCAACAAGGTGCGCTTCGGATTCAAGAGAGATATATGGAAATGGCCGAGAGGTATAAGATGGATACCTCCGATAACACACCTGTGGAGTACCTGGTATCGAAGTGCATTAAGACTATGTACAATGCCTTCTGGGCCTTGCCGAGGGTCAATGTGTACGACCTTCACAAGCCGGATATCTTGCATAATCTTTATTTGGGACTATTAAAACATATGATGGGTTGGGTTCAATTGTTTCTGAAGAAGCACAAACGGCTAGAGGAATTTGATCAAGCCTGGGCGTCTGTTGGGCCTTATCCAGGGCTCGCTGTACCTAACAAGTCATATCGCGCAACCACTCAATGGCAAGGTAAAGAAATGCGACATCTTGGTCGGATAGTGTTAGGAGCCTTTGCCGTGGCTCTTTGGAAACCCCCAGCGGCGTTGAAGAGGGATTTCGGGAGAGCGTTGAAGTGTGTAAGAGCTCTAATTGATTTCAATCTAATGGCACAATACACAACGCACACCAGGGAGACGCTAGAATATCTACAGGGATACCTCGAAGAGTTCCATAAACACAAGGATGTGTTTCTGGAATTTAGGGCCTATAAACGCACTAAGAAAGATGCGAAAGATCGGACAAGGGCACTAGAAGGCCCCGTAAGCCTTGAAAGAGGCCTGGAGGAGCTGGAGGAGATTCGCAAGGGTTCTCATTTCAATTTCATTAAGATGCACCTACTATCACACTTTAGAGATCATGTGGAGCGCTTTGGGAATATACCAATGTTTTCAACAGATGTCAGCGAGCTCGCCCATAAACAACAAATAAAGAAGGCCTACGCAGCCTCAAACAAGGTCGACGCGACCGTTCAAATTCTCGATTTCCACTCGAGGCGTATGGCAATGGAAATACGGGTATTAAATCTGAAAGATGTCGTTCTTTCTCTTCCAGAACATTACGAAGGCTTCGGGAGCCATCGGGAGAGTCTGCGATGCATGATAGACATCTTCAACAATGACGACCGGCAAAGGGTGAAAAACAAAGGGGAGGGTTCTCCGAAACCCAAGTTGGCCGCATTAGATACTAGCCCTACTAGGTTATCGGATATCGCGGATTCTATCAACTTTAATAGAACAGTACTGGCAAGAGCGGTGTCGGAATACGGCGAAGGGCTAGGCCGGAGTGAAGAGGGCTTATTGAGCCTTCTTGAATATCCCGTGAGATGTTTTAAATGCCTACAGGTCCCAGTATCGGTTTTTCAAAATCCAGAGAGTCACGAGATTCATAATATAAGGTGTACAGGTGAAGCACTATTTAGGAAGCGGGCGATACGAAACGACTGGGCGTGGATAAGAATGGACACTACAGAACCGTGGGGTGCCTTTCAGGGGAGATTACCGGGGAATGTACGGGCAATGTTCCAGCTACGTGATAGTACTACAAGGAAGACATATCAACTTGCCCTTGTTGAACTGCTGGAGGCTAGGGACAAGGGCCTTCCGGAAGGCTCGCATGGCCTTCTGAGAGTCGGGAGGCGCTCCCGACAAAGGTTTTGGGTAGTGAATATACGAAGCATCTTGGGAATGGCCCATTTGTTTCAAGTAGAGAAAGGCCAATGGCTAGTAAATACTAGAATCGATTTAAAAACATGGAACGAGTTTCATATATAGGGTGCGGTAGATAGATACATGTATAGAATAGAATAAAAGAAGGCTCGCGGAACATTTTAGGCCCGTTGAATGAAAGCGCGCCGCCATGAAAAAAGAACGTGATAGCTTTCGAAAGGCTCAGTGAGCCCTGGCAAGTGCTTGTTGGGCCGTGCGGAGCCCCTGATTGACGTCTCCGGAGAGCATCCAGAGAGTACAGGGCGCCTCCGGAGGTTCAAGCGGGTAAGCGAGACACGAGGATGCATGGGAGGTGTGAGGAGAGAACGCGCCTTGGCAGCGGTCTCCGGAGACTAGCAGAAGTCTCCGGAGACACCCGGTAGCTTGCTGATGCAACCAAGTGCTCCTCACACTCTTTTCGATCCCAATAACCCACCAAGCCCACATAATCGCAATTCAAGAACCCCCCCTCCATAATGGGAAACCCCCCCCAGTGCCGTCCTTTACACTCCTTTGCCCCTCACCCGTCAGAGCAGATGATAAAATATCCTCATGCATCTACCTTAATACCAACATCCTTGATAAGAATTCCTTCGCTGCCCTTCCATCGCACAGAGGAGATATCGTTTCCGTCAATCTCTTCTGTAAAACAAGCATAAATACCCACTTAACTGTTACGATAACCAGTCTATATAATAGACAACTGGACAACGCCACCCGGTCGCTAAGCCCTCCAAGTATCTTTAGTACATCCGATAACCCACGCCTAATCTTAGGAGATTTTAATATCCACTCCCCCTCCGCCGACCCTCTCCGCTCCCTCTCCCAGCGAGAACTCCGCCTCTCACAGCCCTACTTCGACACAGCAACCCGCTTTGGGTTCCTACTCCTAAATACCCCAGGCATTCACACCAGACTATCCCCTGACCCCAATAAAAGGCATAGCGTGATAGACCTCGCTTTCGCCAACCCCCAGGCCAACGCTCTAGTCAGGAAATGCACCCCCCTATCAAACACGTCAGGATCCGATCATCGAATCATCGCCATCTCAATGTCACTCCCGTCAGCAGACTTCACCCCATATCGAACCCCCAATTGGAAGCGAACAAACGGGCCCCCCCTCACCGACGAACTCAAACAAACCACAATCCCCCCATGCCCCATGCCCGCCATGGTAGATGATTGGTTTGAAAAATCCCTCACCGCTCTTACAGACCTTATAAAGTCACACACGCCAATGAAAACGATCTCCCAGTGGTCAAAACCATGGTGGACAGGGAACCTCACCCAACTCCGAACCATCTTCCACACAGTACACAGAGCATACAGGAAAGGCAGAGCGCCCCCTTTCGAAATGAAAGCCGCCAAAAATGCCTACTTCAATGCAATAAAACAAGCAAAGCAAGAGCACTGGAACTCATTCGTTTCCAACGCCAGGTCCCAGGACCTCTGGAGACTGAAGAAAATGGCATCAAAGATGGAAGACCGTGTCCCCTCACTCCCAAACTCACCCACACCCACCCTCCTCAATAAGAACCTAATCAACGCCTTCTTCCCACCTAGAACAGAAACACCATCACCACCACCCATCAACTACCAAGACGTGACACCCATAACCCCTGAGGAAGTCCAAAACGTCTTGAAAACAACCTCCAATCTCTCAGCATCAGGCCCAGACACAATCCCATACAGTGTCTGGAAGAAAATCCATAAGGCAAACCCCCTCATCATAACCTCCCTCCTCAACCCACTCCTCGCGCATGGATACCACCCCCTCTCTCTCAAAAGAGCCAACGGTGTTATACTTGCAAAACCAGGAAAGTCCGACTACTCCTCCCCCGCGGCGTACAGAATTATCGTCCTCCTTCAAACCTTCTCCAAAATTCTGGAAAAGATCGTCACACTTCGCCTTGCAAAGATCGCAACCGCCACAGGCCTTATCCACCCCCACCAATGCGGTTCTATCGCCGGCCTCTCTACAGCCGACGCCGTTACTACGCTAATACATGAGACGAAAGCAATGCAGCTAGCTAAGCTGAAAGTCTCCACCCTCTTCCTCCACATCAAAGGGGGCTTCGACCATGTTCTTAAACAAACCCTTGCCCCCCTCCTCGCCGCCAAATCAGTCCCCCTATACATAATCAACTGGACCCTATCCTTCCTCTCCGACAGGCACATCACCCTCCTGTTTAAAGGCTCCCCGAAGATCCCCACTCCAGTTCAAGTAGGGGTGCCCCAAGGTTCCCCCATCTCCCCCCTTCTCTTCGTCATCTACGTCAATTTCCTCCACAACTACGACCCATCCCCTGGACTCACCCTCTCATACGTGGACGACTTCGCCATCACAGTCGGCTCAACATCATACCAGCAAAACATTACCATCCTTCAGAATCACTACCAAACGCTAACAGCCCTGGCCACGCCTCAAAATGTTTCCTTCTCAGTAGCAAAAACAGAGTTAATGCACTGGCGAACACCAAGAGACAAATCCCCGACCTGCCACACCCCAATCCTCCTAGACGGACAAGAATTCCAACCCGGGTACCAAGTCAGATGGGTGGGCTTCTGGCTCTCCCCCTCTTTTAACCCCAACACCCACTTCCTAAGGAGACTAGCCTCAGCAAGGTCGGCCTTCGGCCTTATCCAACGCTTCTCATCCGCAGGCAAAGGCCTCTCCTCCCGCAACTGCCAAAAGGCCGCCACCCTAGTGATAAGACCCATGCTTACCTATGGCGCAAACGTTCTCACCTGTAACAGCAACTATGTATTTCGGCTAGATAATAGATTGGTACGAGATAAGGAGGTATTGTGTAGTGGGATTAGGATTTGTAATGAGGATTTCTGTTATGTTCTTTTAGTTTCTGTTACGCGGAAGTATTAGTCATCATTGGACTATGGTTGGATATATAAGGGGGCGTTGTTTTGTGCTTTTGTTTGTTTTCTCTCTTTTCTTCTTTCTTTACGCAACCTCTGCATTCATTCGCTCGCCTCTGGCTCGCGATGGATTTCTTCCCCCCCGAGATGGAGTTATACTGATTCTCGAATTGCTTCGGTCCCTGAACTTCCCTCGCTCGACACCCCCCATTCTTTGTTCGTTCGGTGCCCTCACGGGTCGCGTCCACCGTTCACCCCTCGCCAAAACGACGGCCACCGCCAGACGGTCGTTCCCCCTCCTTACTTTCGCTCATCGCACGAGTGATCCCATACGTCGGGTACGCACACTGTCAGTAATCTCTAGTCAGCGAGAACCTACTGCCAAAGCACTCGACAGCCCGCGAAGTTAGCGACCTTCGGTCGCGAAACCATCGTCAAATTTTTTACCCGAGGTCCCGTGACCTTACCCCTCTTTATCGGCCTTAACCAGGCCACCCACTTTTTACCCGAGGCGGCCCGCTCCCCTCACCCCAACCCAACCGGTCTCCGAGACCACCCTCAACACAACACGGTCGGCACTTTCGATTGCGACCCCCATACATACTGAGCCTTCGGCTCAACCCTTTTTGCATGTCCCCTCCAGAGGACACTACTTCAATTACGACTCGGGCACAGTCTTTAGCCGTTGCTCCAGGGACCGACGACCCCACCCATTCTTACTTGACCTACCGGTCACCACTCCTTAACTCCTCGCTGCCTGACAACCAGACGCCTGAGGACCCACTCTTACACCACCCCCCTTGCTTCCACCCTGACGCTGCGGCGGTTGGCCTCTCCTGCCTTCGTGCGCGTGGTTTCCCAGTCCTGTTAAGGTTTGTCCACAGATATGACACCGGGAACGTTGGTAATGATATCGTTTCGATTGAACACTACGTTTAGGATTGTGCTCGCTTATGTAGTTGACGGAGAAGTTTGGGGTTCATTCTTACTACGGGGAGGTTTCTTTGTTGTCGCTTAGATTCTGCTTACCTGTACCACTTGTTATTTGCGCCCTCTTCGTGCGTCGTTTACTTTTATTTATGTACGTAGTTCTTGTAGCTGCGGTAGTTAGTTTTTGTACTTTGTTTTGCTTTCGGGTTAGTCGGTGGAGGTTGTAGTCGGGTAGTTAGGTGTGCGATAAGCTTCGGCTTCTAAGCAATATAAATTTCTTCTTCTTCTTCTGTATTTATTCCACGAATATTACTTTTGTTCTACGCTACGTCATAGGGCTCATCTTGGATCTCGGATCAGGATTGAACCACCTTATAGTCCATAGTCACGAATCCCTTCTACTACGTACTCGCTTCGGTTGTATTCCTTGGCATTATAGTCCTTTGCCCATAGACCCACGTTATACGTAGGTTGCGTCCTCTATCGCCAACCAATACAACACCATAGTTTAACAATGTCGGAACATGCACCTATCGATTATCAACAACTCAGCAATAGCCTCCAAGCCCTTTTCCGAGCACATCCACAGGTTGATGAAGTTGTTGGGACTGAAGCCTATGCGCTTCTCCAACAGTGTCAACATGGTCTTGCTCAATATGCAACGGATTTACAAGAGGTAGAAGCAGAGGCTGAGAGGGCGAGAAGAATGTTTGAACGAGATCTTGCTGCTGCCCGAGCCCAACAAACTGCTGTTCAAGGTGTTGCCCCTCAGGGAGCACCCGTCGAGGACAATGCTCCACCTGCACCCCCAGTACCACTCGCTACAGATACTACCTATCGGTCAGAGAAGCTTCCGGATCCTGAGGTGTTCAGGGGAGATCGTGATCGAGAAAGACTACACCTATTCAAGCAACAAATGAAAATCAAGCTATTGGGAAATGCTGATCGCTATCCCACCCTACAGTCTAAATTATCCTATGCATTCAGCAGATTGGAAGGCGTTGCTGCCAATCAGTTTTTACAGTATGTCGGGGAAGGAGGTATTACCTTGCCTTCAATGATACGGTTTTATGAGATTTTGGATACTGCTTTTGGGGACCCCGATCGGATGCGCACGGCTAGGAGGAACCTCCGGAACATCCGTCAACGAAATCGAACGTTCGCCGACTATTTCGCCGAGTTTCAACGATATGCTGCTGAGTCGGGTATGGATGAAGCCTCTCGGATTGAGGCTTTGATGGAAGGTATTAATGGGGAACTCGATGAATCAATGATACACCATGACACTCCTGCAACGGTAGATGCTTGTGCGACACTTTTACAACGGTTGGATAATCGTCGTCGTGCGGCGGAAGCTAAACGAGGAAGTAAAAAGCTTTGGAATGTTACTACTACCCCGACCCCTCGTCCCCCACCAGCAAATCCTGTTCCTGCTCCCCGTGCTACCGCCCCAATCGCTAATGTACCTGCTACGGAAAGTCATCCCTCGTCCCGCCCGGGAGGTGATGTACCAATGGATCTGTCTGGAGGACGGCGTCGCCCCTCCCCTGCCGAAAGAAATGCCCGCTTAGTTGAGGGCCGATGTTTTTATTGCGGAGGTGTTGGACATATGGTTAGGGATTGCCCCCAAGCGAGGGCAACTGGAAATCAACCAAGAAGACCTGTGATGAGGGGAGCAGCATTGACGGTGGAGGAAAATGATGGAAGCGATAATGAGTCGGCAAAAGATTTGTCCCTGCACTAAGTGGCTTAGCTCAGGGACCGTTTAAGGATTTTTCTAGGATGTGTATTTCTGGTTTTTCGGTATCAGAGGAGGAAATGGATGGAAACCAACTTGTAGTAACTTGTTCGATTTCACAGAATAAAAATTCTTTCATCCCCACCTACGCTCTTATTGATACCGGAGCATCAGGATACGCTTTCATTGACGAATCTTTTGCACGCCACAACAATCTTACAATGACCCCCCTTAAAATACCTCGCCATGTAGACGTTATAGACGGAAGACCTATCAAATCAGGAAAAATTACCCATATTGTCGATGTCTCGCTAGACATTCATGATCATCGGGAAATTGCGCCATGTTTTGTGACGAAGTTAGGACACTATCCAATCGTAATGGGGATACCTTGGATGCGACGTCATGGTGTTACAATTCGACCAAAAGAAAATCTACTTATTTTTGACTCTCGGAACTGTTGTCAATACTGTTCACTTAGTGGAACTGCGGTTATTGTTCATGGCATTTCGATTCCTTTACCGGAACACCATACAATTATCGTTTCAGCAACTGAAAAATCTACTATCAACATTGAAGAGCTAGTACCGAAGGAGTTTCACCATCGTCTCCATATGTTCGAAGAATATGACGCTTCAATTCTTCCACCACATCGGCCATCTCATGATATCGAAATAGTATTAGAAGAAGGCAAACGACCACCATATGGACCCATATATGGACTGTCTCAAATCGAGTTGAAAGCACTACGGGAATATCTTGATGAAAATTTACCTAAAGGATTCATTCGGGCTAGTGAATCACCAGCGGGAGCACCTATACTGTTTGTGAAGAAAATTGATGGAACCCTTCGACTTTGTGTCGATTATCGAGGACTAAATGCAATTACAATCAAAAATCGATATCCGTTACCATTGTTAAAGGAAACCCTAGCCAAGTTGTCAAGAGCACAATACTATACCAAATTGGATTTACGTTGGGGATATAATCAGATCAGAATAGCGGAGGGGGATGAATGGAAAACGGCATTCCGGACTCGATATGGACATTTCGAATATACAGTAATGCCGTTTGGATTAGCTAATGCCCCTGCTACATTTCAACATTGGATCAATGATATCTTACGTCCCTATCTCGATCAATTCGTAACGGCATACTTAGACGATATCCTTATCTACTCCGAGACTCTATCAGAACATAAAGAACACCTTCGAAAGGTTTTAAAGGTACTTGATGAGAATCATGTTCACTTTAGACCTGAAAAATGTGAATTTATGGTTCAAGAGACGAAATATCTTGGCTTAATCCTTACCCCGAATGGAAATAGAATGGACCCAAAGAAAGTTATTGATGTTTTGGAATGGTCTACACCGATGAGCCTTCATGATGTTCAAGTATTTCTAGGATTTGCAAGTTTCTATCGACGATTCATTCTCGGATATTCGAAAATTGTTGCTCCACTTACAGCCTTGACAAAGAAAAACGTTAAATTCGAATGGACGGATGATAGGGAGGAAGCATTTCAAACTTTAAAAAAGATGTTTACAACGGCACCGACACTAGTTCATTTTGATCCGGATCGGAGAATTGTGATAGAAACCGATGCATCTGATTATGTTTCAGCAGGAATCCTATCTCAACGTGATGATGAAGGAATCCTACATCCAGTCGCTTTCTTCTCCAAAAAACATTCTCCTGCAGAATGCAACTATGAAATCTATGATAAAGAACTTTTAGCAATCATACGATGCTTTGAAGAATGGCGACATCACCTAGAGGGAGCTCAATTCCCAATTGAAGTTTTTAGCGACCATAGGAATCTTGAATATTTTATGACAACAAAATTGTTAAATCGTCGACAAGCCCGTTGGTCCGAATTCCTTTCACGCTTCGATTTTGTTATACAATTTCGACCAGGAAAACAAGGAGCGAAACCAGATGCATTGACTAGAAGGTCAGGTGACCTACCTAAAGAGGGGGATGAACGGTTGACGCATCAGAGTCAAGTGATTTTGAAGCGAAAAAATTTGGATACCAAGCTAAGTTTGTTCGCGGGTTCTTTGTCAAATGAATCCGCTGAAGGAGCGTCTACTGTAGAGGAGTTATTTTCAAAAGCTTACCAAGTTGATAGTTTCCCAAATAAGATCCTCGCTATGCTTCGGAACGGCGTTCGCCACTCGAATAAAATTTCGCTTGCCGAATGCACGGAAGACAACAACGGTCGGCTACTTTATCGAGGCGTATTATATGTACCAGAGGACAATGATCTTCGGCTGAGGATCCTAAAAGAACACCATGACAAACTATCGGCAGGCCATCCAGGGAGAGCAAAGACCTTAGAACTCCTAAATCGAGAATATTATTGGCCACAGATGCGAAGATACGTCGATCAATATGTTAGGAATTGCAATGTATGTACTCGTAGCAAGGCGCCTCGAAATGCACCTTATGGAGTACTGCGTCCAATGCCAATACCTGATGGACCATGGACGGATGTGTCAATGGATTTTGTTACCGATCTTCCTGAGAGTGAGGGATATGATGCAATCTTGGTCGTGGTTGATAGGTTAACCAAAATGCGACATTTGATACCAACAACCAAAGAAGTGGATTCGAGGGAAGTGGCGAGGCTATATATCGATAATGTTTGGAAGCTACATGGACTACCAGATACTATTGTATCTGATCGAGGAACACAGTTCGTTGCAGAATTCTGGAAGTCGCTTTGTAATCGTCTAGAAATATCACCAAAATTCTCTACCGCATTCCATCCCCAAACAGATGGACAAACGGAAAGGATCAATGCCGTGATGGAACAGTACCTCCGAAGCTATGTTTCCTACCAACAGGACGATTGGGCTCGAATGTTACCAATGGCTGAATTTGCGACAAACAATCATGCCTCCGAAACAACAAAGGTCTCCCCGTTTTATGCCAACTCGGGAAGAAATCCAAGAATGACCTTTGGCCTTTTAGAACATGGTAGAACTACTGCGGAAGACCAAGCTAATAGTATTGCACGAGAGATGAAGAAGATAGTGGGATTTCTAAAGGACGAGATGTTCCGAGCCCAAAGAATACAAGAAGAATCCGCCAATGCGAATCGAACTCCAGCCCCTCGCTACAATTTGAGAGATAAAGTTTTCCTATCGACACGCCATATTCTAACGAAGCGGCCTTCCAAGAAATTCGATTGGAAGCGTATTGGACCCTATAGCATTAAGCGGATCGTCAATCCCTATGCTTATGAATTGGAACTTCCCCGGTCGATGAAAATACATCCAGTATTTCATGTCTCATTATTGTCTCCCGAAGCAGGTAATCCTTTACCTGGACAACAACAGTCACCACCGCCTCCGGTTGAGATCGAAGGAGAGGAAGAGTGGGAAGTTGAAGATATTTTGGATTCGAGGAAATGAAGAGGAAGGTTTGAGTACTTGGTACGATATACCGGATATGACGAAGCCTCCTGGCAACCACTATCGGACCTTGAGCATTCACCTAATATTGTTAAACGATTCCACGAGCGTTATCCAGAGAAACCTAAGCCTACCAGGAGGTAGGCCTTAGAGGGGGGCGTGGTCTGTAACAGCAACTATGTATTTCGGCTAGATAATAGATTGGTACGAGATAAGGAGGTATTGTGTAGTGGGATTAGGATTTGTAATGAGGATTTCTGTTATGTTCTTTTAGTTTCTGTTACGCGGAAGTATTAGTCATCATTGGACTATGGTTGGATATATAAGGGGGCGTTGTTTTGTGCTTTTGTTTGTTTTCTCTCTTTTCTTCTTTCTTTACGCAACCTCTGTATTCTCCTTGCTCGCTAAGGCTCGCAAAACTTCCTGATATCAAACCTCGCTTCAAAAACACTTTATTTTTATTCCTCTCGGTTTACCCTGGTATACCATACCAGGCTGAGCCACTTTGTCCCCGATCGTACGGTCGCGTTCTGTTGTTCCAAGCGAAAGAAACCTACGAAACTGGCTTCTAGCGAAGAATTCTCTAGTCTTGACCTCCCGAAGGGAAGGAAAAGAAATCTATCCGAAACATCACTCTACGCCGCCAGAAGAAGTGGACACTCAATTATGTCGCAGCAAGCCTCGCTCCAGTCCTTTTTTACCCAGTCTTCCCAGCCTTCCCAGCAAGGGACAGCCCCCTCGCAGAACAGGAACACTCAGGTTCCCGACCCAACCCCATCCGGAGCTCAGGAACAAGAATTCTCCTCGACCTTTGCAACAGAATCCGACTACAACGACCCCTACCAACCGAGAGTCGACTACCTCTACCCGAGCATTGTCCCCCAGGACACTCACACCCAGACGGACCTGAATTACATTACCTGGGCTATTAGACATGCCACCAGCCGAATCTGCCCACCCACCGACAGGATTGAAATCCTCGAAGAGCAAACGACCACACTCCGGAGAACAGTGGATACACTGAGGCACCAAATCGAGGCGCAGACAACTATGATCACCAGTATGCACTCGGCGATCCATCTTCTCCTCAACAAACAGCCACAACCGCAGCAACCGCAACAACCACAACAAAACCAACAACAGCAACAACAGCAACAACAGCGAAAACAACAACCGCAGGGACAGAGAATGCCCCCTCCAGCGGTCCCCCAAATAATTCCCCAAGCAGCGCCTCAGGCAGCCCCTCAGGCCCCTCCACCTGCACCCCCCCAACAAGCCCCACCCCGTGGATGGAAAGCAGGCACCTGGGCCGCCGTGGCCTCGGCACCCGGTCCTGCCCAAGGAAACTTCCAAGTTGTCGAGAGGAAAAAGAAGTCCGCAAAGCCGAAAGCGGACCCCATCTTCAAACCAGAGTACACCAAAATCAACAGGGAGATCATTGTTGAAACCACTGCCCCATCCGACGTCAACCCCTCTGAGATCAGGACCCTAGTCAATGCAAGGATTCAGGACGAGTCCTGCCATTTCATTTCAGCAAGGAGAACACCCAAAGACAACTTCATCCTGGAAACAAAGTTCGTCACCCCTGCCACAAAGGCAATGGAATATGCCAAAGAAATTGAGGAGGCCCTCCTCACCCTACAGGTACCGGTCGCTGTCATCCGCGCAAACTCTAAATGGTCAAAGTTTCTCCTCCATGGAATTCCCACAACGGTCGGGGAGGGCATCGAGGCGGGACAATTGGTAGCATCAGAAATCAGAAGCAACTATGGAGAGAACTTCCAACTTGCACAGATTCCCCGCTGGATCTCCAGAGCAGAGACTCGAATGGAGAAAACCCACTCATCAATGGTTATTGCGCTCCCAGGACAAATTACAATGGAAACACTAGGAGTTAAATTCCTATCTCTCTTCAACCGAAGCTGCCATATCGAGGCCTTCCTTCCAACCTTCCCGGATACTCAGTGTGCAAAGTGCCTCGAGTACGGCCACCGCCAAGAGAAATGTAAGAACAATGGGAAATGCGGCCACTGCGCCGGAGATCATCTTACCAGTTTCCACCCATGCAATCAATGCCAGGGAGGACATAGATGCACCCACACTCCAATCAGATGTCTGAACTGTAAAGGAGCTCATAAGGCCTCCGACCCAGCATGCCCCGAGAGAGCCAAACGCCGATTCCTCAATAAAGGGAAGGAAAATGCCCCACCCGCTCAAGACCCACCGGCCGCACCCGTCCAAGAGCTGCTTCCAATAGTTCAAGTACCAGCCACCGCCCCAGTCGGAGCTACACCCGTTCCCGAAGATGACCAACCCATGACAAATAATGCTTAGGCCTCGAACCACCGCGCTCGCACACCAACTCAATTGTGCACGGAGCGAACTTATTACCAAGGCGGCGGTAGAAGAAGCGGAAACAGACTCTAGTATTTATTTCCTATTATTACAAGAACCATGGACCTCAGCAGAGGGATACCCACCAGAATCAAATCTCTTTTATATTTTTACGGCCAGCAACACCAATACAAAATGTGCAACATACGTCCGCAAACATGCCAATCTCAAACCAAAACACCACTACACACACGATAATTTCATAGTATCGATTACGGTAGAAATCCAAACCAAAAAAACCCAAATCCTAAACATATACTCCCCAGGCCGAAGTGGCCCCTTCGCCCAAATAGCAAGTACAATCCAAACCCTTGATAACTGTCTAGTAATGGGAGACTTCAACTGCCACCATCAGATGTGGTACGGAGTAAATTCATATGAGTACAGAAACAACATCCGAGCAGACCGGGTCAACGGCGCACGGTTAAAACGATGGATAACCCGACAGAAACTGACCCTCCTGAACGAACCAGGCGTCTTTACGCACTTCCCCAGAGACAGAGGGAAAAGGCCCACAACCATCGACCTTGCATTTGTAAAAGGCCCAATACTCGACCATAACCTACGATGGAGTACTGAACCCTACGGAGCGGGCTCAGACCACGGAAGAACCTCCGTCCACTTACACCTGGAAAAACCACCTTTTGTACCAAGACGAATGTGGCGACAAACAGACTGGAAGCTATTGGAGAACCACATGTCAAACATCTCCATCCCTGCAGAGGCATGGGAAACCAAGGAACATACGGAACAAACTGTCGATTTCTTCCTAGAACTGGTTAGGTCAACAGTCAGCATAGTAACACCACTCTCGAAGGAGGGGGTAAGAGCCAACTCCTGGTGGTCAGATGAGATGAAACAGATGAAGGCAAGGGTAAACGCAGCAGAAAGGAAGGCGAGAAATACAAGGAAATCTAATCACGTGGAGGAACACCGGAAGGCTTGCAGAGAATGGACAGCCATGATCCGGAAAGCAAAAGCGGACCAGCGGGAAAAGACGATGAACGAGGCGAAAGGTAGTGAAGTCTGGAGAATCCTAAGCGCAGGAAAGAGACGAGACACAATCATACCAACCATACAAGGTGAAGAAACGTTTGCGGGGAAGTGTCAAGCTCTAAGAGCCCAACTCTTCCCCTCGAAACGGACGTCCCCCGACCATCCCCCCTTGAACATTAGACCCCCCTCTTTTGACCTTAGCAACACCTTCGACATAGTCACCCCCGAAGAACTTAACAAAGCAATCGACTCCTGCCCAGCGCACTCGGCGACCGGCCCGGATGGCATCCCTTATACCTTTATCAAAGCTATAGTCAAAGCAAATACAACTCTGATCCAAGATATGTTCTCCGCTATGCTCCGGCACGGTGTACATCCAGCGGAATGGAAAATAGCTAAGTGTATCCCGATCCCGAAACCCGGTAAAGCAAATTACCATGAAGCAAAAGCCTACCGGCCCATTTCCCTTCTACAATGTTTCAGCAAAATCCTGGAGAAGATAGTGGCCCAGAGACTCTGCACCGCTGGAGAAATCCTAGGCACACTCTCAGCAAACCAATTCGGAGGAAGACCAACCATCTCAGCGATTGATGCCCTCCTGAGAACCTTGACACCAATACAACAAAACCTACTACTAAAAAACAGTACCGGAATCGCCCGGCGAGATAGACCAGCGATCCTAACCAATGACATCCAAGGAGCATTCAATTGTGTCGATCACCTACTCCTCGCGGAAATCATGCACCAACAAAAATTCCCCACCTATCTGACAGAATGGTGTAAGGAATTCAACACCGGCAGAAAACTACAGTTCCAATTCAACCATGAGCTAGAGGAACCACAGCCCTATGATTCCGGAGTGCCGCAAGGTAGCCCCATGTCTCCGGTACTATTCATGATCTACGCCGGAGTAATTCTGGACCCAACTAGCAGCCCAAAAGAGATGGACACAACTTACATTGATGACGATGCGCTGGTGCAAATATCCAAAACACCAGGCTTTACAATCAAGAGAATGGAGGAACGAATGAGAGAGAGACTAATTAAAGCTGAGCCACTCCAAATCAAATACGACCCGGACAAATCCGACCTGATCTTCTTCCGGCCCACTACATCACCCACACAACAACCACGACTTCCAGTCAAAGTGAACAACATCAATATACACCCCAAAGAGAGGTTGAAATACGTAGGAGTCTGGATAGATCCAACCCTCTCCTTCCGGCCCCATATCGAAGCAGCAATCGCAAAAGGCCTAAAAGCCCTCCACCAAATCCGAAACACCGCCCGCCTGCCAGGGATAACAGTTAAGACAGTTCATCACCTAATAATACAGGGCTTCCTTCCAAGCCTGCTCTACGGATCTGAGGCTTGGTGGACTGGCGCAGACCACATCATTAGATCGTTAGAACCACTATACAACGAAGCTGCCCGGATCATCACGGGCCTACCTCGATGGACCAAGAGAGCTAAACTCCTCCGAGAAGCAGGACTACCCCCCCTAGAACACCTCCTAACATATCGCTCAAGAAAGTACGGAACCAGAATACTCTGTACCGAGGCAACCCACCCTAACAATGAATCCCTAATCGAGCTCCTCCCATACAGAGAAGCAAACATCAAAGGGACAGGTCTACACCGAATCGCTTCCCTCCTACTCCCATATCAAACCCCCGGAAATGCGAGAGACAAGTGGAATCAAAACAAACTACTACGCGACCACCTGTTGGAAGAATGGAATACACAACCAATACCGGACTACCATCATCGGGGGGATTTCCGCCCCCCTTCCAAGATTGCGAAACTCACCCTAACGGAAGCGAAAAAAGTTTTTCGAATCCGGTGCCAAACTACCCGAACCGATAAACACGCGGTATATACAGACCCCGAACCATGCCAGTGTGGTATGGAAAACTCAGCGAAACACACACTTATGGAATGCCCAGCGTGGGCTCGAATCCGCGCCCCTCTGATAGAAAAGATCCCCGGAGCGATGACCTGGGAAAACTGGATGTTTACAAACTTGAAAACGGACCTTATCTTACAATTTGCAAAAAACTCTCAACTCTCGAAGTGGTACGAGTCAGCGGAAGCGGAGGCGGACCTAGAAGAGGGGATGGAAGAAAATGATTAGGGACGGGATTAGGAAAGGGTGGTTTCCTTTGTACCTTTTTACCTTTGGTTTTACTTCGTTTTGATGGATCCAGCGCCTGAGTTCGCTGAGATATGTTATTTCTCCTTGTCGTTGGGTTGTTTCTGGTTGAGTGTTGTCCCGGAATTTCCTTATTCTTGTTGATGTTCGTTTGTGTTCGCTTTTGTTCGTGTTTGTTTGTTTGTGTCTGTTGTTTTCTTTCCTTTCGTCCTTTTGTTTGGTTCGTGTTTTAGGCGGTCGGGTCGGCGTGCGATAAGTCTTGTACTTCAAAGCAATATAAGTTTCTTCTTCTTCTTCTTCTGCATTCATTCGCTCGCCTCTGGCTCGCGATGGATTTCTTTCCCCCCGAGATGGAGTTATACTGATTCTCGAATTGCTTCGGTCCCTGAACTTCCCTCGCTCGACACCCCCCATTCTTTGTTCGTTCGGTGCCCTCACGGGATGCGTCCACCGTTCACCCCTCGCCAAAACGACGGCCACCGCCAGACGGTCGTTCCCCCTCCTTACTTTCACTCATCGCACGAGTGATCCCACACGTCGGGTACGCACACTGTCAGTAATCTCCAGTCAGTGAGAACCTACTGCCAAAGCGCTCGACAGCCCGCGAAGTTAGCGACCTCTCGGTCGCGAAACTATCGTCAAATTTTTTACCCGAGGTCCCGTGACCTTACCCCTCTTTATCGGCCATAACCAGGCCACCCACTTTTACCCGAGGCGGCCCGCTCCCCTCACCCCAACCCAACCGGTCTCCGAGACCACCCTCAACAATACGGTCGGCACTTTCGATTGCGACCCCCATACATACTGAGCCTTCGGCTCAACCCTTTTTGCATGTCCCCTCCAGAGGACACCACTTCAAACACGACTCGGGCACAGTCTTTAGCCGTTGCTCCAGGGACCGACGACCCCACCCATTCTTACCTGACCTATCGGTCACCACCACTCCTCAATTCCTCGCTGCCTGACAACCAGATGCCCGAGGACCCACTCTTGACCACCCCCCCCTCGCTTTCGAACCTGACGCTGTTGCGGTTGGCTTTTCCTGCCTTCGTGCGCGTGGTTTCCCAGTCCTGTTAAGGTCAGTCCACAGATATGACACCGGGAACTTTGGTAATGATACTCCTCGAGTTGAACGCCATGTTTAGGATCGTGCTCGCTTATATGTAGTTGGCGGAGAAGTTTGGGGTTCTTTCTTACCGCGGGAAGGTTTCTTTGTTGTCGCTTAGATTCTGCTTACCTGTACCACTTGTTATTCGCGCCCTCTTCGTGCGCTGTTTCTCTCTTTGTATGTACGTAGTTCTCGTAGCTGCGGTAGTTAGTTTTTGTACTTCGTTTTTGTTTTCGGGTTAGTCGGTGGAGGTTGTAGTCGGGTAGTTAGGTGTGCGATAAGCTTCGGCTTCTAAGCAATATAAATTTCTTCTTCTTCTTCTTCTGTATTTATTCCACGAATATTACTTTTGTTCTACGCTACGTCATAGGGCTCATCTTGGATCTCGGATCAGGATTGAACCACCTTATAGTCCATAGTCACGAATCCCTTCTACTACGTACTCGCTTCGGTTGTATTCCTTGGCATTATAGTCCTTTGCCCATAGACCCACGTTATATCACCCCAACCTCCGCCCTAAAACCAATGACGACCTTCTGGAACTCCGTACTCCGGTGGGACACAGGGTGCTTCAGGGCAACCAACCGCAAAGTACTATGGGCGGAGGCGAACACGCCCCCCCTGGACCTCTACCTACACTACCTCAAATGCAAATACGCCATTCGAATCCTACAAGCATCCCCCCTCGGCAACCCTGTAACCGGCAGGACGAGCCTCTCCTTCCCAACGATCTCCAACCATAGAACATTCTCACATACCCAACTCCTCAAAGGTCTCCCCAACCCCCCCAAGAAATGGAACTCAACCGCGCTCAAAGGCGTCGCTCACCTACCCATCGAATTCCTCGGATCCCTCCTTCTCCCCTTGATAAGAGAAGGCGTTGCCCCGGAACAGATGAATCGCTATGCAAAAACCCAACTACTCGTCAACTGGCAACTATACTATGCACCCCCAGAATACTACGCCCACCCTCTCTCCACCACCCCGCTTCCCTTCAACGACCTCCACAAGTTCGTTGCAACCCGAATCCATCAATTCAGATCAGGGAAGAGCTATCTCCGAGCCCAAAAAACCTGGATGACCGCCCACACCCCCTCGACATGCGAACGATGTAATGCAGCGGAAGAAACACCAGAACATGTCATCCTCCACTGCCCCAAACTCGCCCCAAACAGACATGGTCCACTACGAACCATCACATCGCTGAACGATATCTGGAACGACCAGACCCTCACCACAGCACTAGGCGCCTTCATAGTTTCCACAAGAATGAGATATCCCAGAAGCGCCCCCCCATCACCCCTCGCCACCGGCTCCACAACTATATCGACCCTCACATCGATATCCACTATATCCTTACCCCTCACACCAACGGGACCAATACCCGCGATCTACGCTTCCTAGAAAAGACCTACATTAGGCACAAGGGCTCGGCCCAAAATATTTCCTTTGTTCTGCGTTTACTTTCTTATGTACATTTCTTTTGTGTTTAAATTTTGGGTTTTAGGGCACGGGTTTGGGATAGTTCGGGGATAGGTTTCTTTACGCCATAGTTTATACTGCATGCGACCATTCTATACCTAGAATCTAGAAATGAAATGACTTCACACACACACACACACACGTTTGAATTTTCAATTCAGATCAATCTTTGATCCCCTCGGAACTCCATTATGTAGCGACGGCGGAGATTTCAAGACACTGTTTTTTACTGCTATCCTCTTTCTCTACCCCTCGCACAATGTCACCGGGAACGAACACTAAAAATAAGCACCATATCAGAAGTAATCTTATCCTCTGGATGTTGCGATGAATTCGTTGATCAGTCATATATAACCCGTAGGAAACATTAAACAGTCAATGGACGTTCCCTCACCTTCTCGAGCACTACACAGAGCGCAAGAGGTCTGTAGTCAGCTCCAAATTGGAGCAGGTTTTGAGAAACATCATCAACTACCACGAACGAAAAGCGGGGCGGAAAACGGCGCACAGGAGTTATTTAGCGTGAGTTTCCATGCCAGGTATAGTGGACGAGCTTGGCCGGCCCGGGAGTCACAGATGGCTTTAGTCGGTCTGTTCAAGGCTGATTACTGTCCATGCATGTGTAAGCCCTCTTGCTGATCTAGTGAGGCCGTTGTTCTTGTACGTGTGTGGATCACCTTGGCTGCCCTGGGGAAGTTCTTCCAGACTTGGTTAAATTAATCTTACCCAGCAAAAGCAGCTGAGAGAGCTCCTTGCCGCAATAGCAGATTCAGTACTCTTCCCTAATTTAAAGCTGACACTGTGTATCTTCTACTCCTTGTTCTTCCTGAATTTTCACAGGTTTTTAGGCTCTTTGTCAGACTCAAGCAGGAAATAGCGACTGCCCCCGGGGGGGGGGGGGGGGGTTATATAGGTCACAGTGCTGGTTCGAAGGGGTGAAAGCAGTACCAAATCTAGCGAGTAAAATGCCTTTAATCCCGATAATAAATTTCTATGGGAAATGTATTATTTGCTAAGAGAGATAACAAGATTGGTTAGTAAAGCTACACAGGGTTTGTTATTTTTCTGAGGTCGGTATTTCACTGACGGAGTATTATGGGATAGGAGTATTATGGGATAGTACATGTAGTACTATCGCCCAGCTTGGTTAAAAAACGAAAACGTTGAAAACAGCGGATGGATGGAGTATTCGTCAAATTTGTAATAGAGTAATACATGTAGCTTAGTCTTGCCTATATAGGTGTTATTCCTAAACCAGCAGTCATATGATGATCTATTGCGACATTGTGCAACTACTTTTATAAGCTCATCAGCCCTTTCTACTAACACTAGTAAAAAAAAAGAATACATATACATATAAAGTCTATTCTCGAATTGGGCCTCCTTTTTTCATAAGACAAACTAATTGATATCTAGCGATTCGACTACATATAACACCCCGGAACTGAAGTCTTAATCAACTCTATCAACGCTGAGATTATAAGCTCTTACTGTGTTTCCGCCCCATATCATCTCTGATTGCTTCTCCATTATACCCGCTCTCTTCATTAGAACTCCAGTCAACCTTCTCCACGTCTCCCATGCTCCTTCGGCACCACCGGCATCAATGTCTGCGTAAATTTCTGCAAAGCCAAGTTTGCAAACTGGCCAATCACTTCCCCAAAGAACACGATACGATCCAAATATGTTAAATACCTCATTTACCCATGGCGACACAAGGTCCAAGATAATAGATTCCTTGCTAAGTATTGATGGGTAGAACTCGGAATTGTGTGGAAGCTCAGAGAATACGCCAGAAAGCTTCATCGTAATTGAGGGGTGGGCAGAGGCTACACGGGTGAGCAGACCAGACCAGCGTTTGAATATCTCCGATGAAGGTGTGTCCGCAGGGGAGGTGTTTAGTGGCGGTTTACAAAGGTGATCTGTAACATAAGTTGTTTGTTAAATGAAGATTAGAGCACAGCGAGGGTACATACTAATCACAAAGGAACCAACTTTCTCCGGCACGTCCTTCTTGACAATACTTTCAATTGCCAATACCGCTTCCTCAAGCTGCCAGATGCCACCACTCCTAACATCGACCCCAATCTCCACAGCCAGTCCCTTTCTCCAAACCCATTCCATCGAATCTACGAATTCCTTCTTCAGGATCGTACCCTTCGGTTTATCCTGTACCAGGTACCGGAAGCCCTTCAGCATTTCTTTTCTACGCTTGTTACTCTCTCCCTCTAGCTCCAGAAGTGACCAAAACCTCTCAAGTGCCTGAACCCCTAGATTCATCGGGGCCCAAGGCACAATTCCTCGTACAAGCTCATTCTGCTCAGACAGTTTGTAGACGAAGTTGAATTCTTCAATTGTCCATTCCCACGAAGTCTTTAGAGCCTTTTCGTCGTTACTTGTGATTGCAGCTTGTGATGGCTCCGTGTGCACACGGTCGGTCTCAATAAAGACAAAACCTTTGAAAGAATCGCGTTGAGTTTCCGGGATAGAAGCAAGATATTCCGAGATTGAGTGTTCTGAGTGCAGTGGGTTTGTAGGGCTTGTCCAGGCGAGGTAGGGGAGATGTTCGGCAGTGAAGAGGTGGATGTGAGAATCGATAATTGGGGGTTGGAGGTTTGCCATCCTATGCAATGAAAATAGTTGATCCTTTCTGGGTTCAACAGCTTCTGATGGTATGTAAGTCTGGTGTTGGGAAGATTTATGTAGGAGAGTGGGGGTTCTGGGAGTGAGGCTTTTAGCTAAGTATTGTGGTGAAACAATTGCAATTACATCAGTGATTGGAATAGCAAGGAATGGCTGGGTTTGAGGGGTTCTCGGCTAATCGGAGATTTCCGTTGAATTAATCCTTGTAATCCTGGGGTAACGTGTGCCGTGTACGAGGTATGTACCTGTGCACCTATTGCACTTGATAGATGCTCCAGACCGAAGCAGCGCGATATGGTAGCGGCCTTACCAGTGAT
Source organism: Morchella sextelata (assembly GCF_020137385.1). Classification (NCBI taxonomy): domain Eukaryota; kingdom Fungi; phylum Ascomycota; class Pezizomycetes; order Pezizales; family Morchellaceae; genus Morchella; species Morchella sextelata. Next base: position 1,367,440 of record NW_025408635.1, read on the forward strand.
TAAGATATGGAGGCGGGGTTAATGGGGATGGGGATGGGGAGCTGGTTGGTTAGGGACTAATTCGAATTTTTTTACACATGTAGGTACATATATGTCGGGCATGACGTGCAGCGCGGTGTATTTGATTCGAAGGTGGAGAGAAAGGGTGCCGGAGTATTTTATGATTAGTTGATACTCTCAAGGCCTAATAAATTTATGTTATACCTACAATTTATTCCGCCACACCCAATTGTAGTAGATCTCTTGTAGCGGTGATTGTAGGTGGCCATGGGAGTTGCGGCGGTGGCATCGTCATAAAAGATCACTCGATTCGGTTCTTGGCGGGGGTATCGAAAATATATTTCCCGCTTACTCCCGGTATAGACCAAACCCTTGATGCTCTTACAGTTTCCTGATTATTTGGCTACATGTACTTTTAAGCAAGGTACATAGTATTCTATCTATAGAAGATGCAATACGTGTATTTGAGCACGAGTAGAACATATGATTCTGTAGGTATAATATAATTTTGAGTTCTTAACCTTACTTGAGCATACATGCATCGTTTTACCTATAAAAGAAGGAGATTATAGTTACTACACGTATAATACATGTAATATTTTTGATTTCAAAGCATCTCAATCTCCTACTGGCACTGACTGTACCACGCGTTAACAAAAACGCACGTGCTACTGATGCAGGTCGTTGATCCTGTGTAGCCAGTTCCACCACATTGACCCCACTACATTACTTTATGTCAGCGTCTATCTTGTGAATTGATTGGAGGATACAGATCTCTTTCTCTTACCTTCGCGACTCCAGTCGAAGGAGCTGTTGCTGTTGCTGTTGCTGCTGTTGTTGACGAAGCCCCCGTGGTAGTGGTAGTGGGGGTAGCAGTCGTCGTCGTGCTGGCGCCATTAAGGCCAAACCAAGAGACAACTACAGCCAAACCTGTTAGCACGTTTTTTCCACCGTCATCCTAACCACCAGAAAGGACCACAAACCCTGGTCTGCCAAAATCTGCAAATTATGCGGCTGGCCTTGCTCCTTAATCGCCTCGACCTGAGTACCATACTTCGTCCGCACCCATCCACTATATCCCAGGTAATTATTCTCCGTGCTCGTAGGGGTCTGGCTAACACCCAGGACATTCGTCCACTGTTTGATCTCTTCCTCAAAGTTATGAAAGTACAACGTATCATCTGCTGTTCCGTGCCACAATTGCATCTTTGGCCTCGTCCCCGTATATCCTGGATACGCAGCCTTCACCAATGCACCCCACTCCTCTGGTGTCTTTGTAATCTGCCCTGTTGCGCATGCTGAGCTCCACGACGAAGTGTCGCTTGCAAAACATCCGAATGGAACTCCCGCGAATGCAGCGCCGGCTTTGAAGATATCTGGGTAGGCACCGAGCATGACATTGGTCATCATGCCTCCAGAGCTGTGCCCGGTAACGTATACACGGGATGCATCAGCACTATAGGTGCTAATAGCATACAAGACCATGTTCTTGATGGCGAGGGAGTCTCCACCGCCATTGTGGGTGAGGGTGGCCGTAGACGCGACATCCCAACAGCCGCCCGAGGTTACGGAAGATGGGTAGCTGTGCATATATATCAGCGTTTACGATCCTCAACTCGTGAACACTGGATTCCACATACATGACAATAAAACCATAGAGGTCTGCTTGGGCTTTATAACCGGTTCCACTATAGAAAGCTTGTGCAGTTCCGGTACACCAATGAATACCGACCAGAATGGCGGGGTTTGGCTTTACGTTATCTGGGATCTAAACCTCAACGTCAATGAGGGAGCCATATCTAAAACGATCAATTGAGGGTTTGACATACATAAACATACATCTGCGCGCCACTAGGATTATTGCCAAAGTTTGTAACCTGTTGCAACGACGCCGCAGCAACCGTTGAGGCTAGACTGGCAGCTGCCAGGAAAATGCTAGAGGCCGAAAAGAACATATTGGCGTTGCGGGTTAGAATGGTCGTGAGAGGTTGAAGACTTCATACGAGGGGCTTATACTCCTACTTATAGTTGGCGCAGGTCATCCGACTTCTTAAGCTTGATCAACTTCAATATACGGATAATCAACAATCAACACCTTGCGAGCGTAATTATAAATGGGGTTTCCGGAGCGCAACTCCGCAAACCTACGGGAGAATGGCATCTTTCGGAGTTCCGAGTGTAATATTCCGTTGGAAATCTAATTAAGGTTAATTACCCCAGGTCCCAGGCCTCAGAAAACCATTATCAAGAAGCTCGGAATCCCAACAAGCATTTCTCAACGGCAATTCCGCGATTCGTTTCCCCCAGCTTTCGGCCTACTTATCGCGTAGATTGAGAGTTGAGGAATCAATGTCCCTTATTAGTGATGTATAGATCGTCAGTCGTTGGGAATACGGGACGGACAGCAGTGCATCTCCCACAGGAAAAGATGCTTATAGAGTTTAAGCGTTGGGCGTGGTGTATTAAATCTCCGTTCCGCCGAGAATTAAGGGGAGTCTCTTCAGCTGATTCTCGCGGCAGATATCAGGTGCCATTCAGGCTATGGTTTTGGCTGGCTAAAAACTGTACAAGGGTTCATTATTGGGCTCGGACATATGCACAGATCTCTCGCTAACTACATACCTAATAATTGATTACATCCAGGTACTTCGCGGTTCTAGATTTCGGCAAGCCTGGTTTCTTCTCGCAGCCCCTCATTTCATTACTATCATGTATTATTGTTCGGGAACCAATTAGGTACCCTCCTTCCAATTTGGGAGCCCTAACCCTAACCTGCTCTGATCAAACCTAGACGCCACATTAGTACTAATTAATACTACCAATTAGGTTGTGGGGAAACGGAGCTAGCTGTTTTGCGGACGCTCTAATATTTGGAAACACTTATCCCCTGAAAGAGAAAAATGGCTTGGATCCGATACGATCTCAAACGAGAAGAGACGAACCACTTACTAGCACTGCAGTGAGATGGACAGCACTGTAGGTCACAACACCGTATGTACCTGACCTTTTGTCTCAATTTTGGAGATGGTCATTAACACTAAAGTTATTAATGCGTGACATGCATCCAAAGCCTCCCGTTGTCACCAAAATCTTCAAAGCACTACTTAGTCTTAATCATAACTGATCTCTCGGTGGTGTTCGGGTTCCTTTCACTTTTTTTCTTTCTGAGCACCCAGCCGGCCGCGATCACCAATGTTACGACGTTTGTAGAGTGACTGCACACTATGCTTGAAGCATTGTATTTCTGGAGATTTCATAACTGGTTTCCTGCGAGTTGCGTATCATTCGCATGCACAAAAAGAAAAAGAAAAAGCCCGCCACAAGGTTGACTTGAACCCCACTGCCTCTATTAGGATAAAAACACCCGAGTGATAGTTGACACAGAATATAGAACCGCAGTCACTGTTGCGCACAAAGTCGGCTACATTGTGCATATGGTGAGGTTGAGCTCCAGCGAATTGCAATACAGACTGATAATCAGATGGAGGTAGGGTTTCAACAACTATTCGTAAGCACGAGCCGGATAACGCCCATTCAGCACGTCAAGTTTAAGAAGGGCACATATAAGAAGCTCGCACCGCTGCTACGTGATTGGAGAATTGAACTCGAGGCTTACCGGATCCAGTTTACTATCTAGTACAAGTGATGATAAGATGGCTCAGGCTCCATGAAAGCAAACGATACACGTAGCAAGTATTAATATATAATTTATTTATACCCTGTCTTCAGAGGTGTAGCATGATAGGTGTAATACTCGGGATCTGCAGCTGTTGGCCGGTCGGAGCGAATTTTTGCCTATTCCGGGCGCGGCATCCCGTTAGCAGGGTCCTGAGTTGGATCAATACCTAGCTCTCATAAATCTACTAACCTGAGATTATTTCTTTCGGTAGATGAGATGAACAGTTGGTTATAAGCTTGTGATATCTGTGTAAGGTGACGGTGGTATTCATCCAATCGGCACCTGATGGTACGAATTCCCAATGCGTTTTATTACTGAAACAAGGTCTTATTTCCAGAGAAATGATTATATATTCATAAATTTGTATCAGAATATGAGGGACTTGGCTTGTGCGGAGTTTGACACCTACAGGTATCCATGTAAGTGTGTACAATGTTCTGCATGAGGAAAGAGTCGAGATACAATATATTGACTGGATAAAGTGCAGCTTTTATTTATATATATACGCAAATATAATTGGCCAGACGATTAATATATAACTGCAGCCACGTGCATGGCGCTGGAGATCAGTATGTATGGAATATCCATATCACCTAGCATGCGTCACGCAACTGCTGCCTTGGAGCAGATGGGCTGATATCCGCAACTAATTGAAATTTCTACAAATCCCAAACCCATCTGGGCATCGACACAACGTCCGGTACACAACGTCTGGTGAGAAGACCGTGAAACGTTTCTTCCTAATTGGACAATTGCTGCAGAGAAAACGGGGAGAGAAACAGTCTTGCATCTGATTGGTTCGCCAGCTCTTGGTGTTTCGTGACACAATAAACATTCCTGGTTACTCTCTGTACCTACACTGATGTGGTAAGCCTTGTTCCTGAGATCGATCTCCCCGGCCCCACCAGCGTGTTTTTCTGGTGAAGCTTAAACGATATTACGGCGTTCCGGCTAGTTCGTTTCCGATGCTACAAAGATAAGTAACAGAGTTGGAAGGAAAGAAAAGAAAAACCCTTGAGAACTCACGCTAAGAAACAAAGCTGATACAACCTGATGGCTCGTTTTCCTGCTTGTATGCACGGTATTATCGTTGCTTCGAACAAGGCTGAGGCTCAAGTAGGTACAAGACTTGCAAAATCATAGAGTTTCAGCGGTACCTGCAGGAGTACCTCCAACGATATTTTAATTTTCATTACGTGCGCCCCGGCACACGATTCGATCGAAACATAGAGAACATTAAGTGTGCTGTGAACAGATGTGTTGTTCCTGATGTTCGTCATGCGCACAGGAAGAAAAAAAGGAAGACACGTTAATGATGGCTGGCAGACAGACTCCATTCTGTGTTGCAATGGGTTAATGGCCTCCTTCGAAGAAGCTTCAAGTTGCCGGTCTTCATTCCATCTAGCTTCGAATTCATGAACTAGAAGATGTTTCAATTCTCTAGGCATAAGCGTATGCAGGAAGAGATGCATCCGTCGTGCATTTTCTTACTTACATGGAGAGCAGAAGCCAATTACTACGATGGGTGTCTGAAGCTGCGCCACGAAAAATGGTTGGCAATTGCGGGTGGGTGTGGCAAAAAATAAATCAAGAGGGACCATAATCCGAGTGCGGTTCAAGAGGCAGCATGGGTGAGTTGGCGTTCGATCTTGTGCGGCTGCTGGCTTCCGTCCACCTGCAGATGATGGCCATAGGGTGCAGACGTGCAGAAAGTACTGTCAATGATGGACCGCGAATGTAAAAAAATATGTACCAGTATCAAAGATTCTCAGAGTGAGCGCGCACACAAGGCTATGCTCTTCAATTCAGTGCTCAAACTCACTCCCCATTAATTTTGTTTGGGACCAGATCGGAATTTGTTTTGAGATCAAGTAATACATAGTGAGAATTCTAGGAGCAGTGTGCCTTGATCACATTGGCCAGCTTAGGGTTAGGGTTAATTACTGAGATCTAGACATTTCTTCCCTTTTGGCGTCCTACTCACATTGTACTCAGTTTGCAAGGGTTCAATTCATATCGAATTGTGATGGAAGAGTGAATACGTATTGGCTGAAAATAGCGAAATCCTGTCTAGTGTCACGTGCCCTCCCCCCCCGGCCAAAGTGCGGCTCCTCACACTTATCTGCTTGTTCCAGATCAACGATATCGATAGCTAGTTTCGAGATACCTCAACAGAGACTACCCCCGAAATCAACGCTACCAGTTCATGATGTCGATAGCTTACTGTCAATAACATGATAGCTCCGTTGTTTAAACAGCCTCACTTAGGGCAGGCAAGGTGAATTGCGTGCGCGCCTTCCCATGTGTGGTACGGTGCGAAGGTACTGAGCTTGCGCGCATGGATTTATGTAATTAACGTCATATTTTATTGCGCATAGTCCAAACATATAATAGCTAGTACGGGGAGCCCAAACCGTTCTAAATCCCCAGACTCGACAAGACCAACCAAGGCTACGCACAATATCTCACAAGCACAACTTCTCCTTCTAGCTTCACCATCTTCGATCCCAATATATAATTTAAGGTTCCCGGCCGTGGGTGACAGGTTCCTCATATTACACCCAGCGTCTCTCTAGCCCTACATACATATATCCGATCCTGGTTGATCGATAGACATTAATAATTGACCCCTCCCCGGGCCCCTCTCTCTACTCAGCTCAAAAGCATATATCATTCTATATTGCCTAGTCTCGATTTGACATCAGAGACCCTTGATTGATTCAAGATGTAAGTGTGCAGTCCATACCTGATTTAAGCAGCTCATGTCTTGCCTAGTACAATATTTGTACAATGGTTCGCCGACGAGTGATAGCCTCGATTACCATTACTAACTATTCTCTGTCGTATAGCTACCTAATTACCTACCAGTCACTACTCAACCAAAAGCCTATCCAAGCTACATACGTCCCATCTAAGCTAGCTATATACACATACAAAATGGCCAATTACAGCAATGACAACGTCGTTATCTCGCCCCTTGATGCATTCGAGAGGCAGATAAAGATGATGATTAAGGAACTCAACGACACCCCAAATAAATATGCCAATATCGGCAAAGAATCTCTGGATGAGATCAAGGTAGTGACCAAGACGCTTGATGCTATCGTATCGCGCGAGATTGCCCGCCACCCCCGAAGCGAGACATACAACCCTGTCCATGGTGCGGCTGACATGTCGCGCCGCGACCAACACACCCACGAGCTCCAACGATCAATCAGTGAATGGAGTAAAACCCTGACAAACGAACAGTCGAATAATGATCAGTACCAGCAATCAGCACCACAAGCTGAGCCATACACAGCGTACGTCTCGGGTCAACCCGAGCCTTTATTTCCAGGAAGAGACCAGGGCAATGTCAACAGCGGCTTCCCTTCACATGGGGCTGATGACCAGGCGTCCGTCGCACGTTCTCGCTCGAGTGGACGTTCCGCACCCTATTTTTGTAAATTCGAAGGCTGCCCGGTGGGTGATAAAGCTTTTAAGTTTCTTTCCAAGCTCAGGTAAGTACATGTAAATACAAATCCAATGGTTGCTTCAATCAATGCTAGTAAGAATGAAGCTAATTGTACTCCAGGGATCATGAGCGTAGTCATGAAGCGCCGCAATTTCCATGCCCAGTGTGTAACCAGAAGTTCAAGCAAAGTCGCATCTTGAAGAAGCACCTCTTCAGGGTCCATAAGACCAACCAAAACCAAGATGGTGTTAGAGATGCTGATGGGACAATCTCAAACGTGACCTTCTCCGATCTTGATATTACGTCCCGGATGCATGCTTTTAATATGCACCAAGCTCTTCAAAACCAAACTTATCAGCTCCAGGCCGGTCTTGTCGAAGATATCTTTTTCCCTCCAGCCGTTTTTAATAACTCTGATCTCATTGATATCGATCCTGAGCTCATGGGGTATCCAGACATCTCTTACACATCCCCCGTGATGAGCGTGAGTGAATTTGAGGATGCCTTTGTGGATGGGGCTATCAGGGATATTTCACCAGACCAATATATGGTCGGGAGCAATTACTCATGAAGGGATCCAGCTTCGATGTCTCTACCTGCTGGCCAGAGAGCATCTTCCCCGGTGTGAGAATACCAAAGGGAAAGCTATATAACCTTTTACATCGACATTGAGCGCTATCTATCGGCTGTAAAAAAACCATCTTCGACAATTCCTCAGGTACTCACGACAAGTTCTCCCGGACCGACGATCATTAATTCTCTTCTTCCTATTTTCTTACCAGCCAATCTTTGAGCGTTATATATAGATTTCTGATTATGATCGTATGGTTTCATCTTTATACCCAGTTGTCTCATCACGACTTTCCTAATTTTGGTTTTAATTGTCAACTGTTTTGAAGGTTGCTTATATTTTTCTCATGCTTTTGGTTACCAGTAAACCCGGGGGGGGGGGGGGGGGGGCGACTATAGCTAGCTCTCGCTATAATTTCTTTTGTACGATACCCTTTTTTTTTCTTCATGCATTTCGCATTTGACGGAGGAGCATTGCATGGCATGGCATGGTTGATGATTTGGTTATTTTCCGCATTATATCCTTGGGGCGTTTTTTCTTTTCTTTTTCAAAAAAAAAAGTTTTGTTATTTTTGGACTTTCGCTTAGAATTATTAGGGTCCGGGGGTTCAGTTTATTTGCTTTTTGGGAATGGATTTATAGAGTTTTCATAACTGTTCACTGCATCATCATCATATCCGCATACTTTCGATAAAGCATCTGTAGAGTAGTCTTCTCTTCTTCTCGTCAGGATCTCAATCCCCACAGTGGAATTTTTGCACCACACCAAAATCAAAACTCTTGGCATTTTCGCTTGATTACCAGATCAACTACAATCTGACAAGCTGACGGTGATGAAATCTCGGGGAGGCTGGGTGCATGAGTCCCCAGGTTCCAATTCCCTCCACACGGATACTTGGCGAGCCGGACTAGCCACTCTCACTCGCTCGAAAGAAGAAAAAGAAAAAGAAAAAATTCTCATCCGTCTCTTGCAAAGCAGAAACAACGGACGTTAGTTTCTCAAACCACCCTCTCACTTTTGAGATGTACTACTGTGTGCTGTTTTGCAAAAAAAAGCTGTAACACGCGTAGTGCAATGCGCACTCTTCCCATGTACTGGTTGAGATCGGAACTCCCTCTGTCGGGTACCCACAGCACGTATGTATGTACAGTACCTACCTACCTACCTACCTACCTACCGGTGGCCGGCCTGTAGAGTAGAGCACAGCTGTACGCACGCATTGATGAGTACTCTACCTTAATTAGGTACCTGCCTACCCACATTGTATCAGCTTGCTCCAATCGCTTCCAACAGACCCAGACAGACAGCTTCCTGACTACTGCTACCGATCGAGGCTACGTACGGGTAATGGCCCCATCTCGCCAGTCCGTATCTCGATAACCTGAGTTACTGTGGTTGCGAGATTATCAATTGGTGACACGTGAATGAGCATCCTCCCCAGATGCCCCAAAGAGGCAGCCGGGCAGCCGGGCAGCCAGGCAAGCAGGGGCCTTAAACATTTCCTGTGTAACCCGGTAGCGGGAGGGCGTCATAGCTCCAATCAACCCTAACCCAGCCGAACCAGCCAGCCAACCCATGGCCCTTTGCACCGAAACCCTGCAGTGTCTGTCAGTCATGTCAGCTAGCTTGGAAGAAGTTGGAAGCCCGCTCCCTAGCAGCTCTATCTTCAAGCAATTGCGCACCCCACAGGGGGCACACCCTGCTGGATTCGAGTGTAGCGAGCGATCAATCGCAATTCCTCCGTCACTGATTTTCAGGTTTTCCTGGCAGGGCGGATTATGGCTGCATTGAGAGGCAGAAACCTTGGTTCATCGGGAGTGACGTCAGGGGGGGGCGGTGGTCATGATCATTGACAGCGCTCTCAATTGTTGGAAGCTAGCTCTATAAAAACGTTCATTGTTCCCCAGATTGTCACATCTCATCTCATCGATATTACCACAATACGTACATACCACCTACTTACCCACACACTACTTTTCGAAAAAAACCTTTTTTTTTTTTTTACCCCACAACCCCAAAAACTCACAATGGACGCTATCAAAAACATGGTCGGCGGCGGCGAGAAGAAGCCCGCAACTCAGCAGCAGACCACCGACACTTCCAGCGGCGGCGGCGGCGGATGGTCTGACAAGCTCAACTCCATGGCCGGCGGCGGAAAGTCCTCGGAGAAGAACGAAGATGCGCTTGACAAGGGTATGTTCTTTTCTTTAGGTGGTACTCTTACATTTTTTTAATAAGGTTGCTTAACGTATGGATTGAATGATAGGTGTCGATTATGTCCAGGAGCATGTCTTTGGGCAAGGACCGCAGGATAATGAGAGTGCTCTGGAGCAGGCGAAGGATGAGCAGATTAGCGATTGTATGATAACCCCCCCCCCCCCCCCTCTTTTTTTTTTCTCCGTTTAGCTTTGGCTTCTCTTGTGGTTAGGTGCTAACACGGTGTTACAGTTATTCGCGGACAGTACAAGAGCAGGACCGGAAAGGACATCCCGATCCAGGATAAATAAATCAAACGCTTGCGATGGTTTTTTTAAATTTATTAGTTTACTCTTTTTCACGGTGTGGGAAACGGGCTTCTTTGGCGTTAAATCAAATCAATCAAGTGATATGGCTCAAATGGTCAGTCTTTTGAAATGTGTTTTGTGTGCCATCAGTATCTATTGTGTCTCAAGTTACTAGTGAAATCCCACGTGAAACAATTCCGCCTATATTTAGCTCAGTCATACATACTTGGCCCTTGCGCTCGCCTAGAGTACATCATGTACATATATGTATTAATTATGGTATTGGTGATGGCTAGGGCAATCACTGGGTAGCAATCCTTGTAGAAGCAATGCCCCCGATGATTGTGGCAGCTGTCTCGAGTGGTCTGCATTTGTTCTTACTGACGCATCATATTTATCATGTCATATGTTATGTTCTCTGTACAAGCGCAATCTATTCGTCGGTGCTGCGTGTGTTTTGTTGGATGGCCTCCCCGGGTCACGTCGCCTTTAGTCATGGATTATCACTCGACACAAAGTCGCAAGGGAATTTGGGTATTTGGCTTTTTCAAATGAAATTACGAAAAGACCTAAGATCTCGTATGTTAATTTTCGACTATCAGAGGATATCGAGAGGAGAGAGACCATTTTAATATTGGACCCTTTAGTCTTGGCCTAGCTAGAGCCACTCTGCTCTGCACACAACATTTGACGATGGAAAATCTTGTGTCGACTCTACCCCCAGGTCACATGAGGCCGGAGGTACTTTGGTTAGGGCCTTTAATTTGGGGAAGTAACTCGTAGAATGAAATTAATGCCTTTGCAGCACTTTCCTTCATAATGCGCTGTTCTCCCTGTATGTGACCTTTCCATCCCTCCATCCCCACCGTCATTTAGTTCTCGGAAATATCCAACTTCTTCGGTCCCTACCAAAAAACTTCTCACAAGATTCAATCTTCTCCAAGACACTCTCTCAAATGCGCAATTACACCACTCTCCCCCTCCTCCTCCTCCTCCTCTCCGTCCTCCTGGGAACGGTCATCAGCGGCCCTCTCATCAGCCACCCTGTCTCCGTCCGCCAGCTGCCCGACGACCCCGCCCTCGAGGCCGAAATCGCCAAACTCCGCAACGTCACCCGCTTCTCCAGGCTTCCCCCCGACACAATCTACAACTTCGAGCACAAGTTCATCAATGCCACCAGCGGCGTAATGGAGACCATTGTGCTGCACCCCACCGCTGCAGAGATGGTCGCCGGCTTCGACACCCCCGACCTGCCTGCGCACAAGAAGCGTGCCGGCGAGCCCGAGTTTGGCGTCGTGTGCGAGACCAGCAGCGGCAGTCCTGAGGCGTTTGATGTGGTCAAGGCGATGGTCACCATGAATTGGAAAGAGAGGGACCACTGCTGCCAGCCTCTGCCGTTTGGATCGAAATGCAATACCCTGGAGTCTCATAAATCTGCTGCGGTGGGGATCTGTGGGCCGTGGATGCGCTGCGTGCCTTGCCCCAACGCCGTGGACTTTCTGCTCATCTTGGTCGACAGGTGCCGCAGAAAGTTCCCCGACGGCAGGATGCTCGCGGGTGGAAAGTTCAACCTTGGCGCATATGGAGTGACGCCTCCGTCTGGAGGATATCTGTTGACCTACCACACCTAGAGTGGTTTGGGGCCTCAGGGAGGGAAGAATTGTTCTTTTAAATAACTAAACTATGATTAAATAAAATTCGTGATCATCTGGTGCCTTTTCTTCTTCTTTTTCATTCCTCGTGATATTTTAGTAATGAGATAGACTTTTTCCCACAATGTATTTAGAGATTAATAATTAATCATTCATTCCTCAACTTATTGACCATGATCTCTGTCTGTAAAAATTTGTTGAGTTAAGGATATTAGTTTTGTATTTAAAAATTTAAACCGTCTTAGTAAAATGATATTACCTTGGTACGATTGTTTAAAAACAAGTCTAGAGCAATCTTCAGTCTGACAAACCGGTGGATTAAATCATAATTATGGCTGGCTCAAATGCCGTACCCATCTTAGCCAAAGTCTCTTCTCTTGGCTCACGTATAGAACCTCAACTATGCACCTTGGTAGCAATTTGGGTGGAACTGTGAGGTATAAATACGTAGGAAAGAATGACCTCGGAGGATTTTCATTAACAGTTATCTTTCCTGCTCTTCCGTTCATAAACCCTTCCACCACCTATCCAAGCACTTTCAAAATGCGTACCTACACCCCACTCATTCTCCTCTTCGCCGTCCTCTTCGGATCGGTCATTGTCAACGCCCTTGCTACCCCGCAGGTATTTGACCCCATCGCGGACCTTAATATCGCGGACCCCAATATCGCGGACCCCAATATCGCCGCCAAAGACGCCGCCCTCGAAGCCGAAATTGCCAAACTCCGCGGCCTCACGCGCGTCTCCAAGCTCCCTCTCGACAGCACCTACACCTTTACGCAGGTAGTCTTCGACCCGATCACCAATATCACCTCCTCCATCACTCTGCACCGCACCGTCCGCGAGCTCCTTGCGCCCCTCACCCCCTCGGCCTCCACAGTCAGCAAGCGCAACGACCCCGAATTCGGCGCTGTCTGCGAGACCAGCGGCGGCAGCCCTCAGGCAATCGACGTTATCAAGGCACTAGTCGATGTGAACAGAGCCCAGCGACAGAGGTGTTGCCAGATCATGCCGTTCTCAACATCACATTGCTATACGATGCAGAATCATGGGACGGCGTCGCTAGGGATTTGTGGAGCTTGGATGAGGTGTGTGCCGTGCGAAAATATGTATGATTTTATCATGATATTGGTGGATTTGTGCAAGGTGAGGGGCAGGGATGGTACGATGCTAGTGGGCGGGAGGTTTGTGTTAGGGGCGTTTGGGCCGGCGCCGCCGTGGGGAGGGGAGTTGACAGTGTTCCATTCTTAGTTTTTAAAAGAACTAACTTATGATCAAATAAAATATGTGATCATTTTGTGCCCTTTCTCCTCTTTTTCTGCTCCTCTCCACTTGTTCCCGGACCACAAAATGTATATAGAGCTCAATTATCAATTATTCGTTCCCGAGCTAGCTTGGAGGACCATGATTATCCCTGTATACTAAGACTAAAACTCTAGAGTTTTGTTAGCTATGGGGCGGTAAATGTGTCAAAAGTAATTTTACCAACGGTAGTAAATTATTTTACCACCGGTGGTGAAAATAATACCTGTATTTATAACCTATAATGCTAATTTTTATGATAAAAGCACAGACCTTTTGGCCAAAAGGGGCCATATAATGCCAATATATATGAAAATTTCCCACTGGTGGTGAGATTCCCCATTGGTGGACAATTTTCATATATATTGGCATTAATGATTGAACATTTACTTATTTAGTATAGCGCAGCATAAAGACCGAAACTCAGTGTTTATACCGGTGGAAATGTACTAATGTAGGATAGCGTGCAGATACAATGACTGAAATTCAGTGCTTATACCACCGGTGGTAAATAATTTACTACCGTTGGTAAAATTACTTTTGACACATTTACCGCTCCATAGTTAGCTTCCTGTTTCAAATTTAAACTATCTCAGGAAAATTATATTATTTAAAAAAAAATGCACAGGGCAATTATCAGTCCAACAAACCCGTGGATTAAAGTGTAATTATGGCTGGTAAAAATGCCGTATTCAACTTTTTCTCTTGGCCTATGTATAAAATCTTAGCTTTGCACCTTCAACTGCGCATCTTGGTAGTAATTTAGATTAAACAATTTGGGGGGCACCAATAATAGAAAGGATTTACCTCATTTACCTCGCAAAGTTTTCAGTAATAATCACTCTTGCCCTGCGCTTCCGTCCATAAAAATCCCCCACCACCTACCCAAGCACTTTAATATCACCATCAAAATGCGTACCTACACCCCGCTCATTCTCCTCTTTGCCATCCTCTTCGGATCGGCCATCGTCAACGCCATTTCCGGCCCGCAGGATGCCAAAATGGCCGCCGCCATCGAAGCGGCCATTGCCAAAATCCCCAACTTCACGCGCATCTCCAAGCTCCCCCCCAACAGCGTCTACACCTTCACCCAAGAAGCGTTTGACCCCGTCACCAAAACCAACACCACCATGACTGTCTCCAGAACCGTCAGCGACCTCATCGGCGGGCTCTCGGAATCCTCCTCCTCCAATGCACTCGCCAAGCGCAACGACCCCGAATTTGGCTATGTCTGCGAGACCAGCATCCGTAGCCCGCGCCTGTTCGATGTCATTAGCAACATAAACGATATGACCCGGGATCACCGCGCGATGTGCTGTCAGCTCACCCCGAGGGGGCGTTGCTATACGTATCGGAACTGGGGGACATCGTCGTTGGGAATCTGCGGGAACTGGATGAGGTGTGTGCCGTGTAAGAATGCGGCGGAGTTTCTGGTTCTGTTGGCAGAAAGCTGTTACAAGAACTTCAGAGGTAGAGGTCACCCATTGACGGGTGGGAGGTTTGTGCTGGGAGGGTGGGGAGCGTCACCGCCATGGGGGGGAGAGTTGACAGTATTTCATTCTTAGAAGAATGAGGGCTGCTGGTTGGAGATGAGGAGATATAGATCTACTCCTCGCTAATAATTAATGAAATTCTGTGCTTTTCTTCTTCTTCTTTTTGCTTTTGTGGTAGGAGTAGATTCGTAATTCACTCTTGGAGGTTATAGATTCCAATGGCTGTTTATTCGTGACCGCATGACTGTAGCTTCTCTATATATGTACTTATCCAAAGAAATCCAATTCCCAGTTCTGATGATCTCATCAGTACGTCTTACCACGCCGGAATTTGTAGTGATATTGTATATAGCGTGCTTAAAGAATCCATCTATTCATCCATCAGTCGGTGTTCTCGTTAGAGGGATTGGTAAAGACTTCCAGCCCTAGCTACCCACATACTACCCACAACTCCGCAGGATCCGTAGTCATCTCAGAACCAATACCCTGACAACTTGACGAAGCGAAAGGAGATGAAGTCAAAAAGACGAGCCTACATGTAGTCTGTCAAAGGAGATAAAGCCAGAAGCAACCAAGTCAAAGGACACAGAGTCAGTAGAAAAGCACAAGCCTGGTAGGCCTTGTCGAAAAGGCCTCAACCTGCATCTGTCTCCGCTCCGCCAAGTCCTTCCGCCTCTGTTGCGTACGTACATGTAGGTAAATCTCTACGCGGGTACATACCCGGGTGCGGCTTAGTTAGTCACAGAATATCACTCGACCGAGTGATCTTGGCGTGCCGGTAAGACATTGCGGATGCGGAAAGCGACATGCACGAATCTACGTACATCCTCGACACGGCGGGGAAGGGTCGCTGTCTCTGTCTCTGTCTCTGTCTCTATGCTCGATGGGAGTATTCAAACCACTACTACTACTACTGTCAATTGTTAGCCGCCATCCCCCGAAACCCCTCAACTCCGCAACATTGACCTCCATGTCACCATCTCCCCTCCACCACCAAACACCACCGGAATACCCCGACAAGATTCACCACCGGCCATGAGACCGGATCAGCCTCAGCCTTACGTGTCAACCGCGCCCGTTCACGATCCCGCCGCACCGCCAGCGACAGATCGCTAACTGGGATGATTTGTCTCGGAGATTAGATAGCAGGGATGGAGGTACGCGTACCTGCCCATCATTGATGCTGCTGGTAGAGTACGTTTACATGTAGCTTCGGCGTCATGGTTTTGTTCACTCCACGCGCTCAATACAAGCATCTATCAGATTGCAGTCTCTTTTATGTATGTATTATACATGCACACGTACTATACAACTCCTTTTCATGCTAGAATACAATATTCACAATAGACCCTGACGCAGCAGCCTCTCCCAGCCCACCACACATTATACCTGAAACCATTAAATCCGATACCGCATACAAGGCCATTACATTATTACCGTATATTAACACCGTTACCCCGTACCACCACATGCATCTACGCATAGTCGTAGCACAAATCACCGCCCTTGATGTTCATTATCTGCTCCAGCGTAACGTTTCCAGCGAGCTCGTTGAGGTGGATCTGGAAATCCAGCGTGACATTTCCGCCGCTGGTGTTGTTGCTGAACGGGTAGCCAAACTGCACGATTGGGCCCGCGATATCCTTCAGCCTCGTTGCAAGGTCCTGGCTCTGCCACATCCACCAGATGCGGTCCATGTTTGCGTGGTGGAGGTAGAATAGTGGGTCTGGGTTACATGTCAGCATACGACAGTTCTACAATTCAAAATGGATATGGAGGAAAGCAAACTCACCACCAGGGCTTGCATAGATGTCTGCAATTGTTCCATAGGCACCCCCGATTCCAAGATGCCCACCAGCATGGTATGTGAACGCCTCGGGGGTGGTTCCACCCTCCGTCTCGATATCAAACGCCTGGTAGTTCTCCGCAGCGAGCGCCTTATCCACTGCTGTCGCCGTCAGGCACTTGAGAATAATCGGGAAGGCGATATCACGGGTGAGGCACTGGTTGTTGCGCACGAGGTTCGTGCCGGGGCCTAGATGTAGCTCCAGATCTTTGAATGATCCGTTGGGCACACAACCACCGCCGGTACGGCCCGTGACACCCTCAAGTCCAACGACGGTTCCGTTCTCGACGTAGGGTCCATTGCCGCCAAAGGCACTGTTGGCAAAGACGGGTGCGGCGAGGAAGGTAGCGTTGCTTGCGCTGTCGAGGGTCCAGTCCCAGTATCTGCTCCAGTTAGTATCATGACCGTCGTGAGGGTAACCACGGTGAGGAGAGAATTACGGTTGTGCGCCGGTGTACCCGCACTCTTCACGGAGTGACTTCTCATATGTGGCGAGATAGTAGCGGTGCCAGGCTTGGAAATGGCCCTGTGGAGGAAATTTTGAGTGTTTAGCAGAGGAAGATGAGATGGATGGTGGGTGGGTGGGTGATGGATCCTTACAACAAAGTGGATGAAGTCTGTCTGGCGAATGTGCACACCCTGGAAATCATCAAATCGACTGATAGCTCCGGGAACGGCAGCACAGGTTTTTGCGGGTATGTTTTGGAGACATTTCACAGCGGATATGTAGTTCTGCTGCTGCTTAGCTGTGAGTGCACGCCTATATGTTTCCGAGGTATTAATATATTGCATGCGGTACGGGTGAAGAGAGGAAAGAGTTTGTGGTACCATTCTTTACGGACAATCGGAGAAGAACATTTCTTAATTGTTGCTGCCTCCGAGAGTTGTAGAAGAGCAAATACAAAGAGTGATCCCCAGACAAGGGCGGTGAATTTGAAATTTGTCATTTTACCGGTGACGATAAATCTGATATTGAGCCTTTTATTGAGGAGGGAAAAGGATAATTGATCGGCTTCTGTAGTACACAGGTGAAGTACAGTGATGAAGACGGTGGAAGAAAGTATTCCACGAGACGTACAGTGGCAGTCTTTATATCACACAGTGACACCAGGACACACGCGTACATTCATGTACCTACAATCACAAGTGAAATTAAGCCGACCTACAAATTCACAGCTAAATTCATCTTCTCTCGTTCGTATACTCCATACCATGGTGTTCATGCAAGCGTGTGGTACCTATCCTTTCATCTCAACCCATAATCCATGAGGGTACAACCCTGTCGATCAGTATTCACCCCTCCCACCGCGGCAGATACAGCGATGAATGGTGACACTGCCACAAAGGTGCATAGGGAATGTTTTTATCCGGCCATAGAGAGACTACCAAATACCTTTTTTCTCTCCCAGTTCTTACCAAATAGATAGCTGAACTCGTGGAATCGGTACCGATCGTGGGGCCTGCATTGCGTGTACATGTAGGTACATACATTTTCTAGGTACGTATCACAGAATCTAGTAGATAATGTGGCTTTATATGATTACTTATTGACAAATAAGTATTAGTACTATAGGGCTCGCTACGGAATGGTATATAAAAGGCTAGGCTCTACCTATGTCTAATAAACAACTAAACGTACTATCAGCACCGGTACATTCAGTAGAGTAGAGGTATGGTAAGGATATCTCGGAAGCCCCTTTACCGACTTGAATATTTTCCACGTGAAAAGTTTGGTAAGTGAAGCCTAGTTAACTCATCCTACGGTCTTATGTTGATAACAACTATATGGCTATTGAATATATTGCGATTTTGTCTCTCCCTGGCAGGGATCCTTACCCCTTTCAGCCTGTTAATCCAAAATTAGTACCATGTACTACCATCATATGGAGGTGGTACTACTGTGGTGGCTGACAGAAGTGCTCCAATTCATGCCTAGGCGAGGCTTTATTGATGTAAAGAAATAGGAGTAGGCGCGCTTATATCCCGCTGCCAGTGAGATATTTACTGGCCCACTGTCGTTCATGATCTGGATTTATTTTCATTCTAGAACCGGACTGTAATTAACCGACTTGTTCTAGGATAGCTGCAGGCAACCTGATCTTGTTCTACCCAATTTTCTATTAATTACTATATGCTTAAATCGGGAAGGAGATCGCTCACGCGATTGTTGCATGGTGGCTAGTATGTATAGTAGAGTAGAGGATCACAAGTCAGATCACCTTCCTTTCCGAGAAGTAATAGTAGTAGCACTCTGCACGAGAGTAGTACCCCGGATTTCTATGAACGTGGGGGCGTGGTTAAGCGACACAGGTAATCACTCGTCTCGAGGAGTCTTTGTCAACCAGCATCTTCCATTCCAGCGCCGGTAAGTTCCTATGCAGAAAGCGTTGCGTGGATTAACACTAATAGCCAGTAATTGCTAGCGGTTAATCTGCGATTTATATGTTGACTGAACCTTCCGCCTCGCGGCTGAAGGTTTGCCCGTCTACAGCGGCTAAGTGGCACAGCCGATAACGCGTCTAGTGATTATGAGGAGTAGTCGCGCCATCAGTCTCTTCCCTGGAATAATCCATCACCATGCTGCAAGGGAAGATAGAAGAACTACATGTATTGACTAGTGTGTATATATATATCCATAACGAATCGGTAAATGCCCATCCATGTAGTTACGTTGTAAGGGCTAGATCTCGAGGCCTTATCCAAGTCTTTAAAGATAACCGCCGAGGCGCTATTCCAGCCAGAATACCCTTCACGTTGGGACCGATTTTGGGCCCAAAAGAATGAAGAGGTGGTCGCCGATAATATAAGCTGGCTCGCTAGTTCAGGAATCTCAAGGCCAATATAAGCTCTAATATCTCAATGTCCCGATGCTTTAGAGCGCGCTTCCGTGATTCTTTGATGACATTGGTAAACTAGACGAGACTTCCTTAGATCTGGGCTCATGTAGAAAGCTTGAACTGTTTGACCAGCTCGTAAAAATCGAAAGTACCGTCGTGGCTTCTAGTAGCAACGCTGTAAACCTTAAAAGCATATATGATTTGGGCCGGTAACGCAGTGTCTCCTCAACATCATCCGCCCGTCCTGTTTCTCTTCGTTTGCGCCAGAGTCGCCTCAAGCCATCAAAGGATACATGTACATGTACATGTAGGTACACTGTTTACCTTGATCAGTGCACCTTCGTCTCAGATCGAAATAAAGTTATCGCTGCTAGCAAGTCTCATCCTTTGGTCAACGCTCTTCCGAATCGAAGCCGTCATTATTCCCCGTGTCTCTCGTTTGTGTTTGGGAGACCGGAGCCTGTAGGAGACGCCGAGAACACGCCCAATAATTATCATGCTGTGTTCCATTCTGTCTTCAGTATGGTATGCAAATAGAATCTCCAATGAGACCAGCAATGTGAGATAATAAACATGCTAATTGATGCCTGCTCTGCCGTCGGCCTTGGTCCTCACAGTTGCCGGCTGAGGCGCTCATAGCTGGAAGCTGGACGCGTACCTATGTAGATACATGCATCTATTTTACAATCAATTCTTTATCACATTTCATCTCGGACCTCTCTATCCCTTGGACGGATGAAAGTTGTCAAATTCGCGACCACACTCTTTCAGCTATCACTAGCTTAATATGGCAATTGTTCGAAATTCTTGATTGGCTCTGTTGTTATTGCCAACCGTAAAAAGCAAGATAATTCCCTTACTAATTGGTGCACGGTCCAGGTCGCGAATTTGACAACTTTCATCCGTCCAAGGGATACACAATAATCAAATTGCCTACAGCACTAATGGTAAAATCATCTTTTGAGAAGTGGATACTTATGTAACAGTTATACTTATTGCCCACACACACACTTAGGCGCCTTGCTTCATGAATACTTACGGTTCCAACGACCTACACCCTCTCAGAAGCACATCACTCGTTGGTCTAAGCAGATTCAAATGGACGAATTACCAGCTATTCTTCTACAGCCTTCCTTCGCGAAAATTCTCTAAGGGCGTTAGTCACACTACGGTTTGCTAGCTATGGAATTTAATTTTTCTGCGCCACAGAATGCCAAGCAGCCACGCCAAGCAGCCACTCCCTGTCATCCTTTGCTTTTCCTTCTCCAGAATAGAGGGTTTTAGCTGCACAATTTGGACAGAAACTCGTGCACGTTGCAGCCAATAAGAAGTGCAGGAGTTTCTGTTCAAATGCTCGAGTTTCTGTCCAAGTTGTGTAGCTAAAACCCTCTAATATGTCACTCACAAGTCTGTTCGGCAACTGTTTTCTTTACCTGAGAAATATCGTGGAGAAATACTTTTATATATCGTTCACTGCTCTGGAGTTTAATTATCGGCAGTCGGTTACCCGAGACGGATCTAGATGAAATACGTACGGACGAATTCTTCGAAAGAAATAAATAGTATTTATAAAATATAATATATTCCAGTCGGGAAGATCCGTCGGTACTACCGAGTGCACCGGCTTCGATATCGGGTATGCAGTGTTCCTAGATCCTCCCCTATTCGGAGGTGACAAATCCGCCGCACATACACCCCTAGCTACTGTCCAAAGGGACAGGGCAGGTCAGCTCAAAACACTGGGCAGGAACACTCTCCGGCATTGTGTTCGGGAGTAATTCCGAGAAGGAAAATCACGATCTCCAGAAAAACGTGCCTATGTAGATCGGCCAGACCTGTTGCGGCTTGGTATGAGATTGACGCTGGGCCCTGGTTGTTATACGAACGGTGGGGAAACTTGACTGGTAGGATTTGATGGAGATGATGCAGGAGCTGATTACATACATGGAATTTTAGTTCTACTCCACAGACACAGATACCTAGAAGACGCACGGAAGGATCAAACAGGATTATGGAGAATGTCGCTAAATTATAAAGGATTTTGTGATGTCTCCTTCGACTCGAGACACGGACAAAACCCCTCATGTAGGGTTCCCAAAGAAAAGAGTGACTTCCTATCTGAGTTCTCACGTCTGCTGTTCCCTGTGTCCTTCTGCAGCCGAGAATGTGATAGCAATGGGTTAGAGTATCTATTTGGCAAAACTAATTCAGGGTGGGCTGCATAATGCCCTAGGCGGTACCTACATCATACATAAAGATCAATTCCTGGAACGGAATGCACTTGATTAATATTTGGGTCTCCATCCTCCCTTGTTACTTCGGGATATATGGCATCAGTTTCCCAATATACATATATTACAAAGCGGATATCGATGACTCGGTTTTCCAAAGCTTAATCTCTGACTGGCCAATGGAATTATGAAGTAGTATCCTCGATCGCAATTATTGGGGTGCGGGCAAAATTTACGTTATGTTTAAGAACCTCCGAGGTACTTGAGTTGTTGGCCAGCAACCCACAGCCTAGAATCATTAGTGCACAATCTCGGACCTCCTACGAACTGAGGAATAAAGTTAAATCTGCCAAGTGCACCCACCATGTATCATATGTAGTGCCAAAGATAGAATGAGGTGTTCTTGGACCAACAGTTATCGAGCATTTCGTAATCCGGGTTGTTCCTTGGTTTTACTTACTATTACACTCTTATATGTATTCAGAAACCAAAGAACTTCCCAAGATACTGACTAGACAATAATGTGGTTACATCCCCTATCGCGCGAAACTCCCTACAATTATCGTACGGTTTTGTCTCGTCTCCAAATATGCTAGATGCTTGGCCATGTGACAGCTACGTACCTACTGTTCCTTGGAAGATGATGTTTTCTACCTTATCAGCTTAAGGAATATCTGTGTTTCTGGGCAGCATTCTGAATAGTGTACCTGGTTGATCCCCGGTGCCAGAAAACCCTGGCCATTGGTCCAAAGCTCTTGCATACATGTGTATGTAGCTGGTGGTTGCAGTGGTGTGGTCAATATTTCTAGCTGGAGGCCTACCAATTTGCCGAAATGAGCCCTGCAGATTCGATTACTTTGCGTGCAGGCCACGCGCGGATGCTCCTGGCACACACACTCTCCCACACTCTGGGGCGGCGGCGGGCAATAAGCAAAAAAAAACGAGCACCGCTGTATATGTTCCGTCTGTGTTTCTCATTAGATCGCTGGTATTGATTTGCCATCCCAGACTTCATGATATGCCACTGCCCCCTACACCCCAGCGGCGGGTTTATAGATAAGTCCAGCAACCCCCCGGAAGAAATGACCTAAGCAAAAAAGTTTGAGAGCAATCAACAGGAAGTTTGTTTGTGTTTTTCGGAGACGTAAAGTACTCCAACGATGGTGGCAATCTCTACAATGCCAGTAACACGCCCTCAGCAATTTGTACTGGTCCCGCGCTATGAGGGTCCCGCCGACAGGAGCTATATAACGAGAAACTGCAACATCACACTGATAACAGTATCGTCGGCAGTGGTAATAGCGAGGATTTATACAAGGAAATTTATCTCGAATAGTTTGGGCTTGGATGATTTGGCGGCCTTTGTTGCGCTGGTGAGTTTGAATTTTTGGAGTTGGAGCGAGCAGCGCTGATTGGATTGGGTTATGGCAGGTGTTTGCAGTGACAACGGCTAGTTTAGAGCTTGATGGTATATTCACCTTCTTTTTTTGGAAGAAGCAAGTTAGAGTATTGGCTAAAATAAAACCGCGGGCTAGCTATCAACTTTGGAATGGGCCGACAAATCGAAGAAGTGGATCCGGCGGACTTAGAAAGGTTCTTTATGGTATAAGCCCAGAATGATATGTAGAAAATATTCATAAGGTTTTGCCAACTAACAAGATGGAAATAAAGACTCTTCCAATATTTCAACTAGTCACATTCAATGCTGTCTACTTCGTCCGATTATCAGGTGTTTTATTCATTCACCGCCTGATTTCTGGTGGTATGTCATCTCTAACGAAGAGTTATAATTACGGTCGAAATCAAACTAACAAAACTATCGGAAAATAGTCAAGGCTAGTATGGGAGTTTGGATCGCAACAGGAATATTAACGGCTCAGCACTTCATTTTCTTCTTCGTTTTTCTACTGCAGTGCCGGCCGGTTCGGTATGTACCGTTTTCCATCATAGCTGTGCCACAAGCTCACATAGACTACATAGGGCACTTTGGCTGCACGATCTTCCAAAGAAATGTATGAGCAGAGAGGCGGAAGCGCATTTAATGTATGCCCATAGTGGGCTTGGAATTGGAATTGATTTGGCACTATTTGCTGTGCCAATGATATTTGTGTGGAAGCATATCTGGAACCACAAAATGAGATTTCGGATGGCATTGCTGCTGAGTGTTGGTAAGTCTCATCTCTGGGCCGTATCATCGAATAAAACGACTAATGAAGTACTGTTAGGGTCGTTTGTCGTTGTTGCGGGGGTTATCAGGTTATCTATTATTACCACTGTAGACATGGGAACAAATACGTGAGTACACGTATGTATGGTACATCTTTGGTTGAACAGAATGCTAACTACCTTTCTCTATCTAGAACCTGTAAGCACCTCTAATCTAGCTTAAGATTCACTGTATAATGAAAACTAACAATGAATCCAGGGAACATAACCTTCGCTGCCTTATGGACGCAACTAGAGATACATACTGGGCTGATTATGCTCTGTTTCCCATCACTCAACCCGGTCTTCCGGCGCGTCAAACAGCGCATCACCGGCGCAACAATGACCACCAGCTTCAGCGGCGCCGGGCAAAAGGGGATATACCCAAAGCCAGGGCCGAGTGTGGAGTTGTACACAATCGGCCAATCAAGCGAGAGGAGGAACAAGATCGTACGGGATTCCACCCTGGATAACGAGAGCCAGGAGAGGATTATGCAACCTAATGTTATACATAAGTCAACGAATATAGAAATCTCCGTAGAGAACATGGCAGGAGGATCTATGGAAGATACTGGGATAAAAGATGGGGCTTCGGCGGTTTCTTACGAGCGGGGGGACAAAATATGAAACCTCTCGGGAGAGGATTCTGGGCGTCGGTGAAGGGTTAGGAATTCACATGTAATTACATTTATATTTCTTTTGTTCATTTTCTTTGTCAATGGAAGACCTGCTGTAATGAATTGAAGAAATAAATAAATAAAAAAACGAAGTAAACATTCAACATTCAAGTAATTGGATGGTATTATAAAGTTGGTACATTCACTCTATAGACATGTGTGATCAAAGTGCCTCCCCTTTCTGCACAAATGCAGGAACAAGAATCGACACCTGTCAGAGCTTTGCATCGGAATCTTGTTTTAAGTACGTACGTAAATCCATTAAACATGCGCATGCTCATACGCTTCCCAACCGTCAGAAACATCTCCCCATACCTGTTGAAACATATGAGCATGTACCTACAGCGGCGCCTTCATGAAAATAGTAATTAAGCAGCGATATGGGGGCCCGTCCCCGCAATATCAAGGACAGAAATCACATCAAATCCCGCCACTAACGATTAAATTTGACAGGTTGGGGTACCTACATGTACATACATACTACCACACCTCCCTTGGTTTAGCCGAAGCTTGTTTTCTGGTTTCGGATATATGTGGGTGCTGGGGTACACGAGGCAAGGCCGGCCGGCCGGTTGTTGTGGGATGAGGTGGTGGGGGTGGATAGTTTCGGGGGTGCCGGCGGATTGTTCGGGGTATTGTGTTTGTCCGTAGTAGATACAGGCAAAAGATAGCGCCCTTAGACGGCTCCAAATGATGGATTACTGCTCGTTTCGAGTCCGAAGTCTGATATCTTTGATTGCAAAAATGTGTATGTAGGTATTACCTATTGTATAGCGTAGCCTAGTCAGCTCTGAAAAGCGGAGGTCTTGACCGCTATTGCATTCCTGCCTTTGGCACGCGCCGCACTAACCCGGGAGAAAGAGGCATTTCTGAACATTCAGGAGAAAATCTCGGAGAATTCTCTACTGTAGGTACAAGCATTATGCTCATCCTGTCACAACATGCACAGGTTCCTGGTTGTACCACCTGCCTCGGCATTCTCCGGAGAGCTGGAGGTAGCGAGTGATGATATGTGAACCCATCATGTAGATACAAATCTACCGTCACTGCATGTACCGAGGCAGTAAAGTAAGTGTCGCTTAAGCTTAAGTAGAGTATGTCGGGATATATTCCTGTTGGGTACGACGTGCTTAAGCGAGGTGACTGATGTGGGGAATCAGCAGCATGAAGCATGATTGATCATGAGGAGGTGAGGGGGTTGCAGTTGAGTGTTCACAACGATTGCATCAATGTATCCATTGTGGCAGAACAGGAATTCTCAAGGAGGCCAACAATTGGTTTTGGCGGAGGGCATATTGCCGACTGAAGGGATAGGAGCTGTTGGGAACAGGTTGCAGCTGTTGTTTGAGGTGGTGGTCGATACTGAACGGTAGAAGATCTGGAGAGCATCCCATGCATATGCGAGTGTGATTGCCTGCGTGAAGGAGGAAGTTGTGAGGGCTTGTGATCTATAATTCCGCAAAAAGGTGGGACTCTCGAGGATAACAAGCTTTCGGTCGTGAATCTCAAGAGTCTAGGCAATGCACTCAGCTTGAGTGAGAGATGACTTGACTGAGATCAGATGATGGATCCTTGTGAGGGTTAGGGTTCCTAGAATGTAGGCAGCTTCACCCTGGGAGCTCGGTGTCCTATTGGCACTAGCAAATACTTTCATGCTCCAGTTTGCTACAACGACGCCCGCCCACTCCTCTCCTCTCCTCTCCTTCTACATCACCCATCCCTTCGAGAGTGATCAAATAATATCATCAGATTCCTCAACCTGTTTCCTTCACATCATTCGCTTGGGAAAGTAGCTCAAACCGAGAGAATTCCTAATTACCAAATTCCTCCTACTGTTTTGGAGGAAAGAAACCGGTCAGTTATATAGGTTGTCATTGCGAAGTTATGTTTGTATACAAGGAACAAGAATAGAGCATTCCATTAACGAACACGAAGAAATCATAGGAACCAGATGAAACTCTCCAATACTTCCACGGCCACCCAAAGTCGGCGATCTCCGCGTACATACAGTACCAAAAAGATGGATAAATCTCACACCATAAGACTGCCGTATTCTATTGAATACGGTATTCTTGGAGCACCTAAGGTACTCTTGGAGCATTTGTGCTGATAAGAGTATTGGCGGGGTATTGAGGGCGGCTAGTACAGCATTTATATGGCATTGTTTGGGATGCCGCATTTCTGCACTAGTACTTGTCTCATGTACACAAATAAAGTTATTCTCACGATGAAGCATCGCGAGAACCTCGATCACAACAATTCAATCCATCAATATCTCCGTGGATATTTATCCAGCATCAGAGGGTTAGATAGAGTTGGGAAATACTTTTTAAAATACTTTTTCTTTCTTTCTGGGATTTCGACCTATCGCAGTTCTGCCGGTGGTTCGTGCCACAATTTTCCTCAGAGCTGGTTATGGTCTGATGGTGATGATTACGCATGTGTGGTGGTGATGAATCATGGTGTTGAACTGCAAGCGGACAGTCACCTAGCAGGAGTAACTCAGGCATCATATTCCTATGGTAGTGCTGCAAATACCCTAACCATGATTAACAATGCTGCATTGAAAACTGTGCCGAGTTGTCTCCGTATTGGCCGAGCAATACGGCATTCTAACAAATACCGAACTACTGCCGTAGCACTACGGTATCGAAAACATCCCGATTTCTGGTACTATACGAGTTGATGAGTATACTTTTAGCGTGATGGAGCTTCGCCTATCAGAAACGCGCGATGTCATACTCACGCTGGGTGTAGGCGGATCGAGTACAAATCAAAACCATTTCTCTATCATTGAGACATCCAGCCGCAGCTGACCAGTACACTCAGAAGTTGAGATTACTAATAATACATACAGGTTTGGGTTACGGCGATGCCTGCCTCGGCACCCCCGTATCCGATAAGCGAACGAGTTGTAGGGTTTATAACAGGCCTAACGCCGTAAATTTTTGACAGACCCCTCGCACAATCAGTCAATCAAAAAGGCTTAGCATTAACAATGTCGAAAACCACTTCCCCATTCTTCGCAGGGCCTAAGACTGGTCCGTTGCCGACAACAGATCTGCTCTCTTGGATGTTTGATAACCAACCTTACGATTGTGATAAAAAAGTGAGCAAATATTTGGTTTTCTACCTCCCTATACATTGAGCACGGCGAGACTGATTTTTTTTTTTTTTTTTTTTGAATAGATATATATCGATGCAAGTGACACGACGAGGTTTATCACTTCTGCAATTGCGAAGAACATCATACGAAAACTTGCGAAAGGTTTACGGGATGCCGGACTAAACAAGGGAGATTGTGTGCTAGTGCATGCTTTTAACGACGTGAGTGTTCCGGCGGTTTCATGTGCTGATATAGGATGGTAATCCCGAGGCAACATAATACTGATCTTTAAAGATCTACTACTCCATGCTGGTGCTCGGTATAGTAGCGGCCGGTGGTGTCTTCACTGCTACCAATCCCGCATACACAGCCCGGGAAATGGAGCACCATATCAAATCCGCGAGCGCGCAGTTCATTTTCACTGAGCCAGAGATGCTCCCTACTGTTCTTGAGGTTGCGAACAAAAGTGATGTAAATATTAGGGATATTTGGATATTCCACCCCTTAAAGGATCAAAAAGTGCCAGCTGGGCAAAAATCATGGGAGGAGCTGTTGACAAAGGGGGAAAGTGACTGGGTACGATTTGATGATGAGAAGCTAGCGCGGGAGACAACCGCATTCAGACTATTTAGTAGCGGGACCACAGGGCTACCGAAGGCGGTGGATATATCGCATCTAAATCTTATGGCGCAGCATGTTGCAGTAAGCGAATTTATACCAAAGCCATACGAGGTTCGTAATGACGAGAGTTTGTTTGGTGCTCTGCTGACATTGGATAGCCGGTTTCCATTATACCTCTTCCCATGTTTCATGTGGCTTGTGTGCCACATGCCCATGTTGTTCTCTTACGGGCTGGTCGAACAGCCTACATTCTCCGCCGTTTTCACCTTGAGCTTTACCTCTCAACCGTTGAGAAACATGGGATTAATGAGCTTGGACTTGTACCGCCGCTCGCTGTATTATTAGTCATGTCGCCACTCACGAAAAAGTATTCGCTACGCAACATTAAAACTGTACTTATTGGTGCAGCGCCATTGAGTAAGGATATTCAAGCAAGACTGAAAAACACAGTCAATCCAGACAAGAACCCGTTAGTTAATCAAGTATGGGGGATGACTGAGAGCACCTGTATCGCAACCATGTTTCATAACATGGAAGACGATGATACGGGCAGTGTGGGAAGACTATTGCCAAATCTTGAGGCCAAGTAGGACTCATCCCCCGTTTCAGTAGCCATTTAAATCTAGTTAACGCATTTTCAGATTGATCGATGATGCAGGAAACGATATCAGCGCCTATGATACTCCTGGCGAAATTTGCTTGAGGTATTTTTCTGATGGATGCTCTTGGCGGAGTTGTGGCTTATTTTCTTTCATTAGGGGTCCCACAATGATCAAAGGTTACTATAATAACGATGCAGCGAACCGAGAATCTTATGATTCGGATGGCTTCTACCATACAGGTGATATTGGTCTTTGCGACGGCAAAACCAAGAAATGGTACATCGTTGACAGGAAGAAGGTAAACCCTGTAGGACCCTTGCATGGTGTGGGTTGGCATTAACAATTGTTATACTGGCTCTTATAGGAGCTTATTAAGGTTCGAGGCTTTCAAGTCGCCCCACCTGAGCTCGAGGGAATCCTGCTGGAACATCCCCACATCATTGATGCGGCGGTTATCGGAGTTGTTACCGAGACACATGGGTCCGAGCTTCCCAGGGCGTATATTGTTAGGCGACCTGGATCAAAGCTTGAGAAGCAGGAGGTCAAGGAATACGTGAAGGCAAAAGTGGCGTCGTATAAACGACTTGAAGGGGGAGTTGTCTTTTTAGATGCAATCCCGAAAAACGCAAGTGGTAAGATATTGAAAAATGCGTTGAGGGAACTGGCGAGGAAGGAGATGGGAGCAGTGAAGGCAAAACTGTAATTGTTTATTACTAAGGTATGGATTTAAGTTATTCAATGCTAGGCATCTATGAAATCCCTGCATCTCACGGCCCCTTAGGTCTTGGATGTTCTACTCTATAGCTACTCGCGGTAGGCATGAAGAACCTGAACATCGTTTTTCTGGTAGCAACCACTTTGACCCCTGCTAGCGCGTTTTTATGTTCAGGTTCTTGTTACCTGCCCCGAGTACATATATGCCTGCCGCCCCGATACCGATACTCTTATTTTCACGACAGTAGATCACATAAGGCAAATAGCCTATATGTAAATGTCACGTAAGTACCCGCCAGAGATCTGTCCCAAGCACTAGGTAAACAGGCTGTTAAATAAGTTGATTCCAAACCCTTACTTGATGGGTACCTACATATAGTTATGAAGACCATCACTAATGCTTCGTTCCCGAATAAAAAGTCAAGTCCCAAATGATCTCTCCAGGAATAACTTTACAACTGTCAACTTCGCAACCCCCCCCCCTCTCCGCCAAACAGACGTCTACTAAACCTTGCGTATACATACTTGAATCTTGATAAAAGGATCCTATTTATCTACTGCCTGTACTAAAGTATCACTACGTTGCCTTTCGCTTGACAGGAATACCACATCCAACCACACGGAAGATGCCTAGACCCAATACGTACTGCTATCTTACTGGTGTGCCTCATAGCCGTAATTTTCAAGGGAGGTGAACGGATTTTCATTTATGCATGACATAACGGATACTCAAGGTTTGTTTGATCTTCTATCCGCTAAATATCAGATTTGTTCTTATTTCCCAGAACAGTCCAGAGAGATAACTACATGTAGTCTCCCGGAACCCAATTTTCCGTTCACCTATGGCCTTCGTTATTTGGCCTAGTTAGTTGCATGCACTTATATCTCTCCCCTGAGTAGGATTGACAACAGATTTCACGAAGAATGGGGGTGCCGAAGAACTCTAACTTCTATACGTTACGTCCTACCCATTCTTCCCCACTCTATGCTTCAATACAGTAGAGTGCCCAACCCAAAATCTGGGATTGAAAGGGGTAGCCGCAGTCGGTGTTGCATGTTCAGGGGCCAAGCTCGTTAATTTGCCCTTATGGAAATGCGGGGTTGGTCCCGCTTCTTTTTTTTGACTAGTACAATTGATATGATAAGGCTAGTAATTAGGTTTCGCGGGAATTGCCGAGACGCAATCAGTTACTTGGGACGAAACAACATGTTAATTGTGGCTAGTAGTCCACTCATACCTGGTGTTGGTTATCTTTGGAACCTCGGTCTCGCAGTAATTTCTGTGGACGTACATATGTGGGCTGTGTGATGGTTTTGCAGTACCAAGTTTAGAGCAGAAGAGTATCAGGTACGTACAGACCTTCAATGGCAAAATGTGCTCTACCTACCTAATGAGGATTCTGGTCTCAGCCTGGAAGGGTCACAAAGACGTTGAATATCTCCTTTAACTCCTAGATCCAGAGACTTAGGCGTTAAAGATGTTCTATTGGTTGTTTATGCCGAGCTAGCTATGGCTGTACTCGTAGGGGATACATACTTGTCAGGCATCAGAAATGCCTTCTGGAATACTGCGATGTGATACGGAGTCCCAAACCCCTGGTACCCGGGATTCCCCTGGGGTGGCAAAACCAGAAAGCTAGATTGTTTATTCTCAGCTCGTTGTCTATTGGACGGACAGATCGTGCGCTTCCGATCATGATCTTCTGCAGGTTGGCACTTGCACATGGCTGGACGGAAAGCCATAAACCACGTTTTGCGATCGCGCTTTGGTGTAACAAACCACAACTCTAACCAGCCTTAACCTGGAAAAATGAGACTCATAACTTCCAAGTTGTGATAGTAAGACTATTCCACCCCTGAGGGTGCACAGAGTTTTCCAATTTACATACCTAGTAATTGTATTATTCGAAGGAGTAGTGCCATTTCAGGTGGGTGTAGATAAGTGGGTGTGGTTATACATGCTGATCCTATAATACTCATTAGTTCCCTCGTCTTTCCTTTCTCTCCAAGAACCCCTCATACCGAGTAATGCCCAGTCGGCATCTGATGCAGTCGAGCTGCACTTGCACTCGTGTCTGCAAAAATCTCTAAGTAAGACCCCCACCCCCCACCCCACTCACATGTAACTCTAGACTTTCAATATGTACTAACTATACCAACCTCAATAGCCCAAGTATTTTATAACTACTCGACTATTTATTCCGAAATCTTGGCTCTGTGTGATAGCCAATGGAGATCCACACGTTGCTGGAAAGGGCCAGTTTGGGAGATGACGAAAATCGCGGTCCAAGGTTACTAATTACGGGAATAACATTGATGGTAATAGCAGTTCTGGTCTTGAGTGGGAGGATATACTGTAGAGCTGTGTTGTTGAGGAGGATGGGTAGTGATGATTGGTGTATGATCTTAGCAACGGTATGCATTGACGTCGCTCAGAATGTGGGGAAGTTGATACTGATCTTATTATTATTTGTGGGAAAGATCGTTGCCATTCCAATCCTGGTTACAAATTGTATAGGTGAGAAATGATATTTTGTACCTGTCTGTACGAGAGTAGGAAACTGATAGTTCATGTAGGTGTTATGGGTGGAGTTGGGCGTCATACCTGGAAAACATCTGTAGAGGCACAAAAGATGGCAGTAAAGGTAAAAACACTCTCTCAGGCCTTATATTATCACCAAATTCTAATACCTCCGCAGATGGGTTATGTTGCCATGATGCACTACTTCCTTGCTCTTGGCCTGACCAAGTGCTCCCTACTCCTGTTTCTTATTCGTCTTGCCCCCAGTACTCGTCTTTCAAAGATATCTTGGGGGATATTCTACTTTGTCGTCGCATACACAATTGCTGCATTCATTCTCTCAGCTGTACAGTGCGTGCCTGCATCTTTCATATGGGATGTCATATCGGAGGGAAACAAAATCCATGCCGTTTGTCTGCCACAGCGACCACTCAACTTTTCGCTATTTCCAATAAACATATTCACAGATATAGTGATTTGGTTGCTGCCTTTAAGGACGATTTGGAGCATCCAGATGCCATTGAGACAGAAACTTGTGTTGTTGGTGATCTTCTCAATGGGTAGTATGTGAGTATTTTTTAAGATAAAGTGCGAAAACCCGATGTATGAAGAGATACTGATGAAAGTGATCGGGTAGGAGTGTTTTGGCCGGTATTCTGCGTCTCTCTAGCGTTGAGACGTCACTCACTACGACAGATCCCATGTGGGATAATATTAACCTCGGAATATGGTCGCTGTAAATACCGCCCCCACCTCTCGAGATTTCAATCTCAACTACTGACTTATTCTATAGAGTCGAAGTTCTGATTGGTATCATCTGTGGTTCCGCCCCTGCTATTAAACCCCTCTTCTCTAAATTCCTTCCCGGGCTCCTGGGCAGCTCAAACGCTATATCAGACAACAGCAACAACCCCGACCACAACAACCGCAGAAGCAAGAGCAACCGACATTCACGTCACTTCCCCGGCTCCCTCTCGAGGCAGCAGACAGCATATGCGCTTGGGTCCGTTAGTACCAGGCGCGGGAGTGTGATGGGAGATGGCAACACATCGACTGAGAGATTTGGACCGAGGACGAGGATTGAAGGACCTAGAACGGCGACAAAGTTGGATACCACTAGTGAGACAGCTAGCGAAGAGTATCTACGGGACGGGGATATAGAACCAGAGGTGATCATGAAGAGTACGGAGGTGCAAGTTAACTTCGAGGAGAGGGTATGACACCTGGAGAAATCAAGTGATGAGGGCAGATTTTAATGTCTTGTTTGTAAATACTTTGGAGCAGTCACGCTTATGTGAACTGTCATGTGTGTATTTTCTTTTATTTAACGTTTTCATTTGTTTATTCTTCGCGATCGATCATGATTCTAAAATGTTTAGTCTTCTAATTGAGTAAACACTGGTAGAAAAAGTGCAGGGACTTCATTCACACCAAATGATGCCTATCGAGTTTTCTAGCCCCATTACGTCATTGTAGAACATATTACTAAGTACAAAGAGTGACTAAGCCATATTTACTAGAGGTGCAGGTTTTGATTCCGAAGGGAGCTTTCCTACGTGTGGTGAGTAAAGGTCTTAACATCGTGTGATGCGTCGTGTTGTTCCTTTGTTCTCTGTATGTACATATGTATCTGCCATCACATTTCCGACACGGCCAAACTCTCTTTGGCGCACGCATCGTGAACCACTCGGCAGTCTTAGTGCCGATCTGTGAGTGACACGTGCGATATGGAAATGATCAGAATGTGGGTTTTCTTGGAGGGTTAGGTAGCAACGCCCCACGTACATGTTTGAGACGCTTGGCTACCCGGATAATTTGAATGAACCGGTTTTCAGATCTTTATTATATTAAAGTAGGACGCTGTTTAGTGTATGCGTTACGCTTTGCATACAATGTTTTGAGGGAAAGAAATTAAATGATCAATCTACGTGGATGTGTGTGGCATAGGCACCAAAACACATATTTATTAATGCTGGAATCGTTTCTTAGCTCATTTATTAATTGGTTTATCCATTTTAATCCCTTTCCCGATGCCTTTCCCCACACAAAACATAATACTGTCGGACCATACTTTTCCAATTCGAGAGATCCGATACGCATGGCTATGGAGCTTGAGGAATCCGTGTATTTCGAAAGACCATATTTTCTCACGCTTTCACCCTATCCTGAATGTAGTTTAACCATGGTAGGCGCACCAATTCTACAGTAGACTCTCGATATAAGGATATTTGATATAAGGATATACGTGGTATAAGGATACGGCTGGCTGGCCCCGAAATTTTTGTATGGGATATTAAGGATAAATGGCTGTAAGAATATCCTTAGTTTTCGGGTGATTTTTTGTATGGATATCCTTATAGAGAGAGATCTTGGCATTGGAAAATGCTAGAAAAAAAGGTTTTTACCAACACACGCACAGGTATATCTTGAAGTTTCAATTATCAGTTCTGAATACCGACTCAGACCCTCCAACATCCAGCTATACCCGCCCTTTTTGTTTGATATCCGTTGCCATGGAGCATATACCGCCCTCTCCTCGAGCTCTCACAACAGACATGGCCCCTAAGCAGAAGCAGAAAAGGCAGACCTTTACAGAGCAGCAAAAGAAGTCTCTATGCGACTGGACAAAAACTCAGCAAGAACTAAATGGTGTACACCCAGATTGGAAAGAGACGGCAAAATGGTTTTCAGATACGCACTAAGGAAAAGCAATAGCACAATCAAGCATGAGCACGATCCTGACTAAATGCTCAGCAGATTTTTTTGAACAATCCTTGTCAGCTGAACCTTGGCGATCAGATATCAAAAAGAGACGGGAAGTAAAATACCCTGAGTTAGATAAGGCTTTATACGAATGGCATATCGTTATGCAAAAGCATGTTCCTATTAATGGCATGGTGTTGAAGGAGAAGGCAAAAGATATTTTTGTCCAAATATATCCGGGTATGTCTATACTATTCTTGTGTAATTGACTGTTCCCAGTTTCTAACAATACCTAACAAATAAATCCTTTTAATACAGGCCAGGAACCGCCAATGTTCTCTGAGGGCTGGTTGTCAGTTTGGAAAAAGAGGCACCAGATTAAGCAATTTATACAGTATGGCGAATTGAATGATGCTGTCCAACACCATTGTGTCTTGGGTTTGGATGAAATGAATACCGTTCGGACGATACTCGAGAATTATAACCTACAGGATATATTTAACTTTGACAAAACCGGCTACTTTTTCCGTATGCAACCTGACAGACGCCTCTGCACTGAACTACTCGAGGGGTCAAAGAAAAATAAATTGAGAATTACTGTTGGATTTATTTGTAATGGAACGGGATCAGAGAAACTTCCTTTATGGATAATCGGGAAGGCCAAAGACCCTAGATGCTTTAAAAACCTCAACCGGGATAACCTTGGTGCCATATATCGTTTCAATCAGACAGCTTGGATGAAACATGATATAATGATAGAGTATTTGTATTGGTTTGATCGAAAGATGACAGGAAGAAAGGTTGCACTTCTGATGGACAATTTTTCAGCCCACGAGTTAGCAGTCAAACCTATCGGCAATCAGTTACAAAATACATGGATTATATGGCTTCCAGCAAACACAACTTCAGTTTGGCAACCATTAGACCAGGGTATCATACAATCTTGGAAAGCGCATACGAGACGACACTATGTACGGTACCTAGTAAAAGAAACAGAGAAAGTTGAAGTCGGAGTTAAAATCCCTGAAGTTACTTTATTGGAGGCAATTCAATGGGCAGTCGAGGCTTGGAATAATGATGTTAAATCATCGACAATATTCAACTGCTTTACAAAAAGCACTGTCAAATACTTCGGACCGACTCAGCTTAGGTCTGAAGGTGGCAGTGCTGCAAGGGATATGATCGATCTTGTTGCTGAAGTACGGGCTGATATGGAAATACTCTATCAAAACCGTTATATTCAGGAGCCGATTGATGTCGGGACGTACCTCAACCCAATTGAGGAGAGGGTAAAAGACACATCTGAAGATATAGAGGTAAGTTCATATCTCCTGACTCTTATTGAATGCATACTGTTACTAACAAATATGGTTCAAGTAACTTCTAGTCAAGCATCTTGCAGCATTATATTCCTGTCGATGATAGTGACGAAGTGGCATTAGAGGAAGAAAATGAAATACAACACCTCCAAATTACCTACGAAACCGCAATCCAGTACCTCGGACAACTACAATATTACTTTATGCAGATGGATATCACCGGACCCCCTTCAGCCAAATCTGATTTGATTGATATGCGGCGTAGTGTTGAGGCAGCACAGGTCGAGCAAAAGTTTCTAAAACCTCAACAAAAGCTTACAAGATTCTTTCAACCTGTAACGGCAGCAGAAAACAGCGGGTTCAGTAAGGAGTGAATACTTGAACCCGCAACTCATTTTCCCTTTATTGCCCCTTGAGACTCATAAATAATCTCGCTTCTGATAGGCTTAATTTACTAAAATACTTCTAAGTTCTCTCTTCTTAAAACTTCAATCAGATTTTCATTTGCTCTTGTATTTGTTGTTTGGGTGTTAAAAAACAAAAACTAGTACACCCGTACCCTTACTGGAAAACAGCGGGTTCATATTCCCCTTATTGCCCCTTGAGACTCACATATAATTTCGCTTCTTATAGGCTTAATTTACGAAAATACTTCTGAGCTCTCTCTTCTTAATACTTCAATCAGAATTCCATTTGCTCTTGTATTCGTTGTTTGGTTGTTAAAAAACAAAAACCAGTACACCCGTACCCTTACTTGAAAACCTAACCCTGAACTTGTTATAAGGATATATTGGCTATAAGGATAGTAGCTCCCGGTCCCGACCATATCCTTATAGCGAGAGTCTACTGTAGTACTGAGGCCGCTCGGTTTTGCTTAACGTTGGCCTTTCCTGTCTCGAGGTTTCGAGGGAGTGGCCTCGAGGTGTCTCGAGGCATCTCAAGACCCCCAAAATAGGAACTTTGGGTGATAATAGTGAGTCGAGACCTAAACTTAGTGCGATACCAACCTGAGTCTGTATTATATTAGATATACTCGAGTTTGGCGGCCTCGAGGCACCTCGAGGCCTATCAGATTGGTGGTTTCGAGCTTCCTTGGCCTTGTAAGCTTTCGGTATTGTCCGGCCTCGAGGTCATGGTCTCGAAACAAAGCCACAAGGCCGCTCGGCTTCGTGGACCACACTGGCCTCGATATGGCTGTGACAGATGTCGACATAACATGTTCGAACAGACCACCCATTGGGTTCGACCTCATTTGAAAAACGGAATATCCAATAAGAATGTGTACCTAAGCATTTTATGTATGCAGTTATTCTCGTTAATATATAGGCTTTACTTTAGACTATTAGGGCTCTCTAGGAGTCAATCATTGCAGAGGCATCAGCTAGCGCTAATCATGGATTATCACTCGTAAATATTCCTCCTCTAATTTTCTCCGTGTATTTTGTCTTTTCACGGCCTTATTACCGGTTCCGTTTTATATTTTCTCCAGATACCTTCCTGTGGGGTAGAGAGCGAACACGTAACCTTAAGTTTAGAAAGCCCACCAAAATGGGGTTTCTTTTGCCTTAGATCATACTCAATCCACTTCACAATTTTTAGAAAGCGCAACGTTGTCAGCTTTATTATCAAATAACAACACGCAGATCAATATCTCAAAGTTAACTGTGAAAAAGTGCGGTCCAGTATCAATGAATGAGTATTAAATATCTTGTGCTAGGCGTCCTGGTCTACGCACCCAAGAAAGCTTAGTGAGAGAGATCTAAGGTAGTGAGAGATGCTTGGCTACATGCTCGTTGTTAGAATACTATAATCTTATTAGCGTTCCTCTCGGCCGCCGGGGAAAGAACCAGAATCCCAAAGACCACCGGATCGCGTTATGCAGCCCTTCCAGCAACAAGTATTGCCCTATGACCTGAGCACTTCGTATGCGAACATATGTCTCAGGGTCCAGATAATTAATCGGATTCATTTCTATCGTTCCCTTGTATCTTAGTTATCCAGGTATTGAGAATTCACAATGATACCAAAGGTGTAAGAGGAAAGATGACATGTCGAGGTTTGATTTTCGGGACTTTTGATGTTTTCGACAGTGCTAGTAATTATATAGGTACAAGACTAAAAGGGTATTAATCGAGGTGGTCCTATAAATTCCTTCACCAATAAAGAGTGAAGACTCGGATTTCCTATCATGTGAACCATGTAATACATTGTGTAAAGTCTCGAGAATGGGAATATTTTTCAAATACCAGACCATCTGCAACCCCCCTCTTGTATCCTCCGGTTTTTAGAGGAGGTCCTTGACTGCGAAAATAGCCAGGACCAATTTTAAAACATACAACATCACTCGTATTTTCGATATTATCTCTTATCTGGATTTTTTTTATTTAATTATTGAAGTCTCCTTTGTGCTTCAGCAGGTTCATTTATTATTTATCTTAAAACCTCCCCGATATATCGCGCGCACATGTTGACCATTCAAAATCAGAGCTCTTAGCTGCGCTTATGTCGAGAGTTTGGTTCTCAATTTGTAAATTTCGCTTTCTCAAACCTGGTGACATTGATATTCAAAGGAATATTTGGCCTCACATCCGGTCACATATGTTGGTAGAGATGCGTTTCCATCGTCCAAGTCCAGTGAACCGTTGCATGCCTAAAGCCGGTACCACCCTGCCAAGTCCGAAATGTTCAAAACACCGCTCAAGAAGGTAAGCTCAACGTCCTGTGTGACCACTCAGAACTAATAGTGTTACAAAGTAGTCAAGCCACAATGGCTTTTGTGTTCTCCCAGAGGGTTTGTATTAGTTACGCTTTCTCATGGGTTGACTTTGTGCGGCGATCAATTCGCAAGGTCCGGATCTGGTGTTCGGCTCTCATTCGGTGAATAAAAGCAATCGCTTGCAATATAATACAAGGTCCTCTCAGATTCAGCGCGTAATCCATTATAATGCGTCCCTTGGGGGTTAGAAGCGTGTATTGCAACCAGATGACAGGCGGGATTCAAGCCTAAGTAGGTATGTGCCTATTCGATCCTCAATAATTGTTCCAAGTGCCTGTACCTACAGTGGGGGTTTCTCTGTCTCCTTCACAGTAGTATGGGATATTCCGTTGATGGTGCTCATTTGACGCAGTTTAGCCTCGACGGTTGCCAAGAGATGTCTCGCGGAGAAGCACAATGCTGCGTTGTTGATTAAGATGCGTAGGTTACTCCACTCTAGATGCTTTAGAATCAGAGCAGTAGCATAACGTCTGCTCCTGTTGTGAACGACTCAGGTTACTCTTTGCGTTCGTCCCATCTGTTGCAGTACGGTATCCTACCTGATAGGCGTATGTAGTTGTAAGCTCCTAGATCCTCCGCTCCTCCGGGGCACTCTTGGCAACCGTCCAAGACAGAGTAGAGACTCACTTTATGGAGCTTGCAACTGCGATGGAGCTGGAGTCCGAGTTGAGATGAGATGGAGCATGTGCCTAGGGTTGCATTCTCATTGGGTGGGTATGTCGAGTTTGAAAGACTGGGGATTTTGGTTCGGGCCCGAGCGAGTTTAGTAATGTGAATCGAGAAGCGAGAAGCGAGCGTGTTGAAATATCATGGCTGGAATTGAAGAAAGCTCCGCGATTGAGCAGTGATTAGATTGA
The DNA here is from genome assembly GCF_020137385.1 of Morchella sextelata. Classification (NCBI taxonomy): domain Eukaryota; kingdom Fungi; phylum Ascomycota; class Pezizomycetes; order Pezizales; family Morchellaceae; genus Morchella; species Morchella sextelata. The sequence continues at coordinate 1,407,110 of NW_025408635.1, forward strand.
ATTGATTAGAGTAGGTTCTCGGATGCGCGTCGATTTCCCGCGGCTCCGCCTCCCTCCCGATCCGGAACATGAAAAGTCACTCGGTTACTTGTCGTTCCTCAGATTACTCTGGAATACGATCACCCATAATTCTTTACCACTATAAGCCCCGCTACCGAACATTTCGAGATTTCAAGGGTTTGTATTTTATCTCCCTTTTACTTCAACCCACTCTCTCTTACCTCGATCTCAGAGTTGATTAGCTACTTGTTGTTAATGGTTCCCTAACCGAGGTAGGGTACAAAGTGATCTACAACTTTTGAAAGTGTCCCTGCATATGGTATTTAATTGCAAGTACGTACTCTAATCCATCATGGGTTAGGGTTCGAGTCAACATATACTCAAACTGACCTCGTATTTACCGTGGCCCTGGGGCAGAACCTTGTATGCAGCTGGCGATTCTTTCCCTTTATAATATTACTCGCTCTTGTGGTAGGTTCTGTCTAGTATGTATGTATGTAGGTACATGTAGGTATCTGGGGTGGACGATGGACGACTACATAGATAAAGAGTGAATAATACATGGGGATTATTTAGGGTTATATTGTATATAAGGTGCATGTTGGGGTTTATTTGATTGATTGGGGTTTGCTAAGGTTAATATAGAGCTGAGATTCATGCATCTACGATCTTCTGATCACCAAGATCACCACGCTGGCATCCGAGACTCCCGGACAGGACCAGAGCAAACGATTGTAAGTACTCGAGTACCGCTCTTTTCCACTTCCGTGATTCACGGAAAAAAACGGAGAAAAAAAGGCAGCATATATTGCGGAATGAGCGGAAGATGGGATGTTGTGATCTTGAGAATCATATGCATTGCATGCAAACTATCCCAGCTTATGCGTTAGACTCTGGAATACTTGAGAGTATGATATGTATTCCCTATTATACCAGAAGGGATCTTCCATGGAATATTCGCTACTAATCGTTTTTGTTCCTGCATAATTCCCAATTGGCGTGCTTATTCGAACCCCCCGACCGACCACAAAGATCCTGGAAGTACTCGAATTTAGATCGAGTAAGATCGAGAATCACCGCTTGCTCCAGATCAACTTTTTACCTACTTTCTAGGTATGTATGTAAGTACTATATCTCTAGAGTACCTAGATGTACCGAGCTCGAATACTCCACGTAAACGCAATTTACCAATAATCCGGACAGCGGGCGATCATCTTCCGCGAACACAACGGACCTTAACACCGGAAGTCGTGTTGATTGCCTTGCACTCCTTCTAATCTCGCGTCTGCGTATTTTTAGGTGCAAATGCAGGCACTGACTGGGGAAGAGCTGTGCGATTTGCATGTCCACCCGGAGATGGGCTTTGTAAGATCGTTCCAGTTGAGTAGGTAGGTAGTTCTCGAAGAAAATCTGTTTACTACCGGTACACCTCCCAAGACCTTCATCTCACCCACGGGTTTGGCCCACGGGGAAAAGGGGGGGGGGGGGGGGGGGTGTAAAAGAGGAAGATATTTTTAGTCTGGCGGTATTACCGCACCATTCTGCTGGGTGTTTCAATTGAGTATTGAAAATGTGTTCATTCTGCCGAATATCCACTGGAAAACAAAGAGTGCCAAAAAGCTTGTAGAGTCGGTGTGAAAAAGAAAGCCCAGCCATGATGTATGTAGAAAAGGAAGTGTATGTACACATATATACGTTTACAGCTACATACATACGTTGGATATTCGGATCCTCTGGAATGACTCTCTCGAGGCTTTTCGGCTCCGGCAATGTTTATTTCTCAACTGCATATACGCTCATGCCGGCAGGCGCAATCGCGAAGAGAAGCATCCACATTAGAACACCCATGAGTACATGTAGTGAGCCCTTGTTTGTCTTGTTCGTGAAGATTTTTCACCTCTGCCACTTCATCAGAACAAACCAGCTGAAGTCCAAAAGCACAAAGCAAATTCATTATGCTCCTACCTCGGTCACAGAAAAATGCTAGACGTTAGTCCATTTTAAGTTGGGAGAGAAAAAAAACGGACCCCTCGACGACGGCAGCTAGCCGCGTGCGTACGGGCCGTGACGTAACAGTTAGCCCAGGGTCCACGAACAACCACCTCCGGGCCCTGACATATTGACCTAAGTAGCTTCTTCACCTCTTTCCCTGGGTGCTAAATTCGGGAAAAAGGATCTGCTAAGCTATTTCCGCCTAGGCAGATCTTTCTGTTATGTTGAGCAGGCGCCACGAAAGATAACCGAGCCGGGCCTCACATCGTGGGACTTGAACTGATGCGTAAAGTGGACGCGAAAAGAGCGTTCCAGGGATAAATTCTATCCCAAAGGTGCGGCGCGGAGGAACGCCGCTTTTTTCCCCGCTCCTTTCTGCCTTTTCATGCGCAGTGGTGGTGGTGGTGGTGGTGGTAGTGCTGCGCTGTACTGGTGCAAGATAGGTCGCCGTAGGACATGAGGTTGTGTGTGAAAGAAGGACCTGGATGGACCCTTGGTTTGTTGATCCCCCGGGGGAGGGGGACCCCGAGGGTCCTAGAATAGGTATTCTAGAGTGCTGGACTGAGATCTTCTTAACTAAGCGATGTCCAGTTATTGGTTTCGAGTAAGTATCGAATCTGGAATCATCCACTCCTGGTCATGACTGGGTGTTTATTTTCATAACTCCAGGAGGTTCTTGTTGCATGTCGTTTGTTCCCCCAATCCAATTAACGATACTGCTGCACAAGGTGAATCGTTGAACGAAAAGTGTGGGTACTGCAATTGTAGTTGAGTAATCCTTGTGTTCCTTTGTCTGCAATAGAGTGAAACGATCGAGACAGAACAGGAAGAGAAGACAAGGAAGAAGAAGTACAGCAAGCAGGCAATAGTTGGATCCATGGAGGGAGCGGTGGGCACTGCAGAGTACCTACACCTGCTGGGAGTGGGAAAGAGGCTCTGCCCTTTCCTCTCTCCCCGTGGGTTCCTGGGCCCTGGCTGTTGGGTTGCAATTGGCCCTAGACGCGTACGGCGAATTAACCGACTGTAGATCATTGCAGGGGGTCATCGGCGTTCAAACCAGTAAACCATGCACACCGAGATCTTGGGGCAGGGGAGGCAAGAGAACGCGATCTCTAAAGGTGCACTACTAACTATAAAGACCCTAATCGAGGAGATGGGCCACACACGTGTCTCCAAATCAGTCCAGCTACACAGCATCAGTCCCAATTAAACCGGTGCACCAGGACCTAACCACTCACCCACCATCAAACTCCATCATACCAAGAACCCCCCAAGACACAGCTCAATCCCGTGTTCGGACGTATTTCCTAATCGGTGTATTGATGAAATTGAATTCTTGATCTACTCTCTACTCGAGTACATACAGCCTGCGAGTACCTGCTCTAGAGTACAGTCCTACCTCTACCGTCTACCACCGTACGATTCCTGGCATCGATGCCTCTATGTGATCCCAGCGCCGGCCTATGCCCAATTCGCTTGTTTATTGTCGGTTGGCATCATCCCAGTGTCCAGGTTAGGAGAAAAGCACTCCTCCTGAGGCGGAGAATAGTATAATTACTCGTCCACGTACTTGTAATCCAACTGGGATTGGTGACGAATGCTTTCATCCCCATCCAATATAATAGATATCAAGGTAGAATTGGGGCATTGCGCATGAAAGCCAAGGCAGTTGAGGTAAGTTTTTTCTTATTGCACTTTCATCGATCGTGCAAGTGCAAGTGCAAGATACCAGCTCTAAGACTCCACGGAAAAGCTGGTAGGTGTCTCACATATCACGAATTCGAACAGTTTTTGCAAGACTGTCTCACCCTGGTTAGCATTGTCCGAACATCTCGGGGGGAGTGTAACTTCTCGGAAAGCCTCAGAGAGAGCACTCCGAGTAGTGACGCTAGAGGGATATGACGTGCTCGATAATAGAGTAGAGGGAGTATGTATTTGCGAATAGTGGTACTACCTTGGGCGTCTGTTGTGTGATGTGTCTTGATGTCTTTGACGGACATTTTGACGTGACAGCGGAAGAAAAGCCGCTAGAATTGAGGGCTTGTCACACTGTGCCCCATTGAAGAAACCTCATCCTGGAACGCCTTGAATCCCCGTTAGCGTGGTGAGGTTTAAAGCTTGAGGTTTGGATTCATGAGGTATTCCCCTTCCTTAATTTGTTTGAAGAACTGCGTTTCACGAGTACATCAGCTGTAGAGTAATAATGTCTTCGTGGATGACTGCCGTACTGCACTAGAGATAATATTACTATTTATTAATCTACTACTACTGAAATGCTGGTTTCGAATTAATTGCCTTGTTTGAAGCAGTTTTAATCGAATTGCAGAACACTTGGTACCTGCTACTCTACAAGAGTATTGTGATAGTTACTATACAGTCCAGCCAGCCGCTGGCCATCGGTATGAAATCATGATGTAATTAACTCAGACAATTGCAACACCAAAGCACAGGGCAATTCTCACGATGGAGTGAGGTAGGTGCCGTGTCTAAGACATGAAAAAAATAACGCTGTCAATATGGTTCAACACCCTTAACAGTAAACTATTCGCGCTGCGCAGCTGCGGCGAAAGTTTCCCACGGGAAGCCTATGACCCAACCACAGAATAACGTGCCCAGGAGACCCTCGAGTGTCTGCGTTAGATTGCATCCAGAGGAACTTCCGTGCGCCGAGATCCATTGAAGGTCTTCAGCTGGAGATGGACAAAACCACCTCGGGGCTCCAACACCCCGTACATCCCGCAAGTAGTGCTTCGGCAGCTAACGATGTGTTGTCGGTAATGGGATCACTAGTGGGCTCCTACTGCCTACCCCGGAGTGGCTGCCGAGATTCCGAGAGCGGTCCTAGGTCGTTTCTGTCAATTTATTACGTGAAGGTTTCAGTGTTCTAACCCTGAACAATCAAGTTGTTTCCGTCCTCCCTTCCCTTTTTGGATTGTTACTACAGGAAAATGGAGGTGATTTCCTATTCGTGTAGAGCCTGGATTGTTCAATTGTGGCAGCCTAACTAGAGTGACTGTCTCCCGCCCCTCCGTCTCGGAAAATCTAACCTTGCTGAATATCTCCAGAGCTAAGGAACGGAGAGCCTGGGATGGATAGTACTTGGGCTTCTCCGATCTCCTCCCGGGTAGTTACAAGATGAGTTACGAGTTGCAATTTGATATATCGACTACGCCTCTCTTTGCTCTTTGACGCAATGGATGGAGGGGATGGAACGGGATTCTGTATAACTTGGGTAAAAAAGAAATTTCTATCCGTTAGCCAAGCTTTGCACAAACTGCATTAGAGATTATTGTGGAAATGATATTCGGTGTCTAAAATCTAGGTACTTGGCTTTCAAGCTCCTAGAACGGCCTGCAAAGACAGGAACGTACCTATGATGGGTCGAAAACATCTCGATCGAGCGCAGTAGAAAAGAAAAAAGGTCTCTACACCCTTCAATGAGCAGTTACAGGCCCGATCTGTCCTCATTTGACAATGCAGTGGTGAAACCCTCCCACCAAACTAGTCGTCCCCTGAAGATTTCTAGCAGGTATGTAGAGTTGGATTTCAAGAATTCAGGCTACAAGTCGGTGATGAGCTGTCTGTAAGTAGATATTACAATTAGTATTCCTTGTACGGTTCACCTTTTCTCGGCGTTTCATACGCTAAATATGCATCTTTTTTTATTCCTTTACTCCAGGCCACCCATTGAGAGCTAGTTTAGTCTCCGTTCCCCATCACGGAGTGCAGGTATGGAGGTATGGACTGGGACCGAGACTAATCTAATCCTTCCCCCAAACCCCTGCACCTTCAACATGACTTGCAAAGAAACTCTGCGCAGTGATATATATATATAAACCCCCTCCGCCCAGGACATAACGTTTCCCCAATTCGAACCTGCCATATCGACTTCCAGGCTACCTACTTAGCCATATATAGGCCTCCAACTGTAAGCAATTTATAGTTGCTCCTGCATTAGAGGTTTTCCATTTACAGATCAGCAATGGCCAATAACGACCGCGAAGAATTCTCTGAGAAGAGAAACTCCTCTTCCACCACAGAATCCCTGGAGGGCTCTTCAGTATCATCATCAACGTCATCATCAGTATCAGCTACACCGGCGCCTTCAATACATCCTGAGAGAGCAGATGGTCCCGATTTGTTGATTGATATTCCAGTCGCTCTGCTGGACCAGATTGATTTGGGAGCTTCGGGCGGTGAATCGGCTTTACCAACGCTGCAGAGAAGCAGGACAAATCCCTCGGGAGCTGCAGCAATCAGGATTAAGCAACCGTTTTTGTCCCCGTTCAAGGGTATGGAATACAAGTTTTTTTTTTTTGTTTCTTATACTGAGTAATTAATTGGTTGTTGAAACTAACATAATATTTATACAATAATAGGCGAATCTAGCAAAGAAAAATTCTCAAAGCACCGGAAGAGGAGATCAAGTCTACCTACATTCCCAGTCAAAGCCTTTATGTCCGAGAAGCAATCGCAGCCCCCATCCCCCAGCGAACGAGACGCCCTCTACGACCACCTTCGCAACTATTCTCTGGCTAGCTCTGTAAACTCGCCCTTCAACGATCCATTTTCCGGCGATGAGATCAGTCCCGTTGAGCCCGCCGTACACAAAGGCCCACACCCACATCCATATGGTGTTATGCCAGCGGGAAGGCCTCTCAAACACTCACCTAGCTCGGCATCTCGATTCCGTAGATCTAGTGTCCATGGAATGTGGGAAAAAGCGAAATCAAAGAAGGCAAAACTCGAGCGAGGGAAATGGAGTATGATCGCCTTTGAATACAGCTGCTACGCTTTCCTTGCGTTATGCATCTACTTCATCCTCATCGGACGGCCATTGTGGCAGGGTCTGACCTGGTACATGTGGTAAGTCCTATCATTCCCCTGTGGCTGACACCGCCACAACCCTGTCAACTAAACCACGAAACGAAAGAAAATAGGATAGCTTACTAACCACCATCCCTGCAGGCTCGTTGTGTCGCAAAAGTTTGCCCTGACCGCTGGTGTCGCGATCTTTGTGGGAATTGCCGTCTTCTATGCCTTCGCCCCGCTGCTAATCTTCTTTGAAGATGAAGTTGATGATGTTGAGACGCGCGATGTGTCCGAGACCGCCCTCATTATTCCATGCTACAAGGCGGCGACTATAATCGAGGCAACGCTCGTGGCGGCTAAGAAGGTGTTTCCTGCTCGACAGATTTTTGTCATTGCGAATGGGAACAGCCCCACGCCTTTGGATGAGACGGAGGACATCTGCAAGGTGCATGGTGTCAACCATATTTGGGTTCCTGTGGGTTCAAAGGTGAGTCTAGATCTCTTCCCTCTCCATCCTGGAGTGCATATGCACAATTTCCCACAAATAAACAAATCCCTGAATAGATGAGATCATGGATTTTATACATACATGTAACCTGGTGGTTGGGATTTTGTGTTGACAAATAAAACACAGATTGTCGCCCAATTCGCCGGCTGCTATGTGGCAAAATCGTTCAAATACGTTCTTCTCATCGACGACGACTGCGCCCTCCCCCCGGATTTTCCTGTCGTCACCCACCGCATGACAGATGCTGTCAAATGTATTGGTTACACCATCAAGTCGGTCGGCCCAGATTCCTCTCGCGGGACGATTGTTCAACAGGCCCAGGACCTTGAGTACAAGTTGAGCGGCATCCAACGTGAGTTCGCCGGCAAGATGGGCAGTGCAACGTTCCCACATGGTGCTATTAGCATCTGGGATCGCGAGTTCTTGGCAGAAGCGTTCAAGTACCATCCCGGTTTCTCTGTGTCGGAGGATTGGTTCCTGGGGCACGTGGCGAGGCTGCGCGGGTCACGGATCTTGATGTGTTCGCAAGTGTTTATCGAAACGGAGACGCCGACAAACATTTTTGTTGCGACGGGGTCACGTGGAGGCTTCGGGGAGATGACAGTGTGGAAGCAGAGGTTCCATCGGTGGAACTTCTTTTTTGTCAGTGGCATCTGGTACGATATGAAATACATTATCTGCAGCTGGAAGCTGGGGTGGTGGGAGTTTGGCGCAAAGATCTTTGTCTGGCAGGAGGTGTATGAAACATTGCTGTACCTGTTGACGCCGTTCATCCTGCCGATTTCGTTCATGGTGCGGCCGTGGTTTGCGCTGTGGACCTTTATCGGTGTGATTGGATTGTATGCAGTGCATGCGGCAATCTTCAACGCGATTCATCTGAGGAGAAAGAAGGAGATGGTTCCATGGATGGCGGTGCTGTACTGTGTCCCTTACAAGTTGATTCTGACATTCATCAACGTCACTTCATGCTACTGGGCAATCTTCAAATACGCACAATACTTTGCCAAGCCCCATCCCAAGGTCATCGAGGACGAAAAGTCTGTCGAAGTCGTGATGCGGATCTCTGAATCTCAGATCTTTGGCGGTAGCGTGTACGGAAGCCCCTACTCGCAGAGCTGGAACGAGAAGTCGGATGCCTACTCGATCGACAGCGAGCGTATATACTCGCCAGCACCAGCATTGAAGGAGCCAGTACCACCCTTCCGGGATCCTAAATACTAAAAAGAAAAGAAGAAAAACGGTTTCCTTGTGTATCCTTTCCTTTGTTTCGACGTTTGTTTACGACTGTCTGCCTCTCGGCGGCGGGTAAAAAAAAAAGTGTCCCATACTGTGACGGACTGGTTTATTTTGGCGTTTATTTTCCTTTTTTTCTTTGCAGCTGAATATATGCTTGGTTATGTTTATGGTTATGTATATAGTTGAGATGGATAGATGTACTATACGACAACACATTTATATGATACTGAATAGAAAAAGACTTCCGATATATGACTGGTGTAGGCCTAGCTGATTTTGCGACTTCTATATAAAGGTCGTTGCATGATTTGTGCTTAAGCATAAAAGCAAGTTAGAGAGAATGATAGCTACATGTATCAATGTATGTGAAGGCAATGCTATGATACGAAACTCTTGTCTTGGAGGAGGAAAATTGAGCTTCACATCACCAACTTGACAGCACCGTTTGTCAACCCGATATATGTTGAAGTTTCGAATCGCTTGATTCCTATTCTTGGTTCATTATTACGAAGACCGAAATCATTTGACTCTAGGTCAATGATACTCCGTGTAAAAGTAGTAATACCGCGGTCAGGCCTGCAGGCCTGGCTAGAGTGTCAGTTGTGCGTAGTGGGAATGGTCTGATCCTATAAGATCAGGCCATGGTAGACATGCCCACCGGTATGGGTCATATACAGAGAAGTCCTTCCATTATGTACGTGGCATCATGAAAATATCCCATAATCAGATGTGGGGCCGGAGGTCAAGAGCCTGGCTAGCTGACCAAGGTAGCCATGGCATCAAAACTTGGTATCCTCGCCCTAGTAATAGCACCGACAGGATTCGCTGACATAGATAGACCTCTAACCCTCCTCGGCCGAGCCGGTGTGCTCCAAATCAGGATCCTTCAAATCTTATGGTATGTGCTATTCTTAATTTAAGACGAAAGAATTATTAACCTGCAGGTATGTGCATAATATACCAAGTTTCTTCAGAGTTGAGCGGTTTCCATATGCAGCCATGATATATCACTCGACCAATCCTCAAACCCTCTGATACGCCTGGAACCGCTGGTTAACCTCAACAGCAGCCACCTCAGAACGGTTAGCGAAGGGTTGATAAGGGCGTCCGATCATTGTTACATGTACTATGGTGGAGTTGGCAATGGATCCAGCAACAAAATTATATTGCAGTTCCAGGTTTAGACCTAGATAAAACTGGGGCCGGTAAGTACCTACATGTTAAGGGTAAACTGGCCCCTTACTCCTTAGGTAATACAGTGTGAAAAAGAGGGATGTTCTCGGTACCGTATTAATAAATTATTATAGACTCACCATAGTATAACCGCTTTGAGAGAAATACTGTCCCCCTAAGATGGCTATATTCTTTCCTACCTATATTTGTTATAATTCAATAGTTACTGCAGCATTCTTGATAATGAATATTTTTTAGGAGCTAGTAGCACTCTAGTAGTAAGATCTGTTTTTCTATTTGACAAGTAGTAGCTTGGAAACTTCCAGGTCATCGAAATAGATTTTTTGTACAATAAAAATGATAGCCTTCCTGGAGATTCTAGCATATGTACATGTGTGCTAATGGGGGATACAACTCTTCATGAATTGTTCATGGTAAGTGATTTGTATCGTACCCAGCCCATACTTACCAGCAAGCTGCTCAGCCAGTATGTAGACACAGAGTACATGTAGTTGTAGATAATCCTAGGCTATATCTAGAATCATACCATTGGGTAATGATATGTATGTATGCCACTGTGACCGATACTCCTATAAGATATACATGTAATAGTAGGTTACACCTAACATTTGGATACTATAGTACTGTGACAGCACTACCGCACTCTTGTGAATACCTTCACAGCGACAAGACAGGTTCTCAATAGTATTACTACTGACTGCAAGGAATAGTATATTGATGTAAATAAAACATCCCTACAGTAGGCATACTGTCCTGTTAATCATTTCATATTTTGTAAAATTGAGACCTCTATCAGCATCTGATCACAATACTTCATTGAAACCAGATACTGTAGGATACTAATCAACTACAGCCTGGATCTTACCTTTATTTTTGCTATTATAGTACTTGTATTTCAGGTAGCCAGTTATTCTCGATTCTATTGCTCTGAGCATCTGCACTCTCTTTCTGAGCACTAGTGGAAACTCTTGAGATCAAAACAGTGTTCTCATAGTCAAATTCAACAATAATATTGACTACGAGTTCCAAGAATACATTCTTTCCGAATCATCTTCCTAGAAGACAGAGCACCAACACCAACAAAAACATAAGCGCCAACCCCAACACCAGAATGTTATCGACATCACCATTGGTACTGTCCGAGCATCTCCGAGTATGCCTGGAGTATTTAGATCATCAACGTTATATATTGAAGCAAATATTGAGTACAAGTACCTTCGAGTGCTTCTAGAGCATTCATGGGTGCTCTCGGAAATGTGATAAGCTCAAGGAAAAAGCTGATCGTACTCGGTACAAGAGTACCCCTCCCTTCACTCAAGTTCGTGAGAAATTCCTAACCACCTTCAAGTTCTCCTCTACCTATCACTTCAAGTTCTCCATTGCTTTCAACATTACCTGTTGAAATCTCATCCTTCAAGTTCCTGCATTTTCAAGAGATTCAACCTTTGCAATCTTTATAAATAAGATGGTATTTCTCTCTCCTAGTCCAATTAATTTAAGAACCATACTCACTACAATTATACATTAACATTATCGACTCCAAACACCGCTCAGAGCACTCCCGGTAGCTCCAAGAACACAAATTAACTTTCCAATAAGAAGCACTTACGTGACATAGACGAAGACGATAACGAAAAGATCCACCGAAAAACCAAGAAACACAAATCGTACTGAAAACATAAAGAACAGCGAAGTTACTCATGCCGTAAATCATCCCGCAAAACTGTCAAGTATATATTATAGGAGATACCAGAAATACCCTCGAGGCAGTCATCAGTGCTTTCAGAGTTCATGTAACGGCAACTATGCATTTCGGCTAGTGATAAATTGGGATACGAAGGGGAAGTATTGTATAGTGGGATTAGGATTTGTAATGGGGGTTTCTGTTATGTTCTTTTAGTTTCTGTTATGCGGAGGTATTAGTCATCATTGAATTAGGGTCGGATATATAAGGGGGCGTTGCTTTATGTTTTTATCTGTTTTCTTTCTTTCCTTCTTTCTTTACGCAACCTCTGCATTCTACTTGCTCGCTAAGGCTCGCAAAGAACTCTCTGATAACAAACCTCGCTTTAAAAACACTTTATTTTACTCCCTTCGGTTTACCCTGGTATACCATACCAGGTTGAGCCACTTCGTCCCAGATCGTACGGTCGCGTTTTGTTGTTCCAAGCGAAAGAAACCTACGAAAACTGGCTTCTAGCGAAGAATTCTCCAGCCTTGACCTCCCAAAGGGAAGGAAAAGAAACCTATCCGAAACATCACTTTACGCCGCCAGAAGAACTGGACATTCAATTATGTCGCAACAAGCCTCGCTCCAGTCCTTTTTTACCCAGTCTTCCCAGCAAGGGACAGCCCCTCCGCAGAACAGGAATACTCCGGTTCCTGACCCAACCCCATCCGGAGCTCAGGAACAAGAATTCTCCTCGACCTTTGCATCAGAATCCGACTACAACGACCCATACCAGCCGAGAATTGACTACCTCTACCCGAGCATTGTCCCACAGGACACTCACACCCAGACGGACCTGAACTATATTACCTGGGCCATCAGACATGCTACCAGCCGAATCTGCCCACCTTCCGACAGGATTGAAATCCTCGAAGAGCAAACGACTACACTCCGGAGAACAGTGGATACACTGAAGCACCAAATCGAGGCGCAGACAAATATGATCACCAATATGCACTCAGCGATCCATCTTCTCCTCAACAAACAACCACAACCGCAGCAACCGCAGCAACCACAACAAAACCAACAACAGCAACAACAGCAACAACAGCGAAAACCACAACAACCGCAGGGACAGAGAATGCCCCCTCCAGCGGTCCCCCAAACAGTTCCCCAAGCAGCGCCTCAGGCAGCTCCTCAGGCCCCCCCACCCCCCCAACAAGCCCCACCCCGTGGATGGAAAGCAGGCACCTGGGCCACCGTGGCCTCGGCACCCGGACCTGCTCAAGGAAATTTCCAGGTTGTTGAGAGAAGAAAGAAGTCCGCAAAGCCAAAAGCGGACCCTCTCTTCAAGCCAGAATATACCAAAATCAACAGAGAAATCATTGTTGAAACCACTGCCCCATCCGACGTCAATCCCTCCGAGATCAGGACCCTAGTCAATGCAAGAATTCAGGATGAATCTTGCCACTTCATTTCAGCAAGGAGAACACCCAAGGACAACTTTATTCTGGAAACAAAGTTTGTCACCCCAGCAACAAAGGCAATGGAATATGCCAAAGAAATTGAGGAGGCTCTCCTCACCCTACAAGTACCAGTCGCCATTATCCGGGCAAACTCCAAATGGTCAAAGTTCCTTATTCACGGAATCCCCACAACGGTCGGAGAAGGCGTCGAGGCAGGACAACTGGTAGCATCCGAAATTAGAAGCAATTATGGAGATAACTTCCAACTTGCCCAGGTTCCCCGCTGGATCTCCAGAGCAGAGACTCGAATGGAGAAAACCCACTCATCAATGGTCATCGCGCTCCCAGGACAAGTTACAATGGAAACACTAGGAGTTAAGTTCCTATCCCTCTTTAACCGAAGCTGCTACATCGAGGCCTTCCTCCCAACCTTCCCAGATACCCAATGCGCGAAGTGCCTCGAATACGGCCATCGCCAGGAGAAATGTAAGAACAATGGGAAATGCGGCCACTGCGCCGGAGATCACCTCACCAGTTTCCACCCATGCAATCAATGCCAGGGAGGATATAGATGCACCCACACCCCAATCAGATGTCTGAACTGTAAAGGAATCCATAAGGCCTCCGACCCAGCATGCCCTGAAAGAGTCAAACGCCGATTCCTTAACAAAGGAAAGGAAAACGCCCTACCCGCCCAAGACCCACCTGCCGCACCCGCCCAAGAGCCTATTTCAATAATCCAAGTACCAGCCACCGCCCCGGTCGGAGCCACACCCATTCCCGAAGACGACCAACCCATGACGAATAATGCCTAGGCTGCGAACAACCGCGCTCGCACACCAACTTAACTGTGCACGGAGCGAACTAATCACCAAGGCGGCGGTGGAAGAAGCAGAAACAGACTCGAGCATTTATTTCCTACTACTACAAGAACCATGGACCTCAACAGAAGGATACCCACCAGAATCAAATCTCTTTTACCTTTTTACAGCCAGTAATACCAACACGAAATGCGCAACATACGTCCGCAAACATGCCAACCTTAAACCGAAACACCACTACACACATGATAATTTCATAGTTTCGATTACGGTAGAAATCCAGACCAAGAAAACCCAAATCCTAAACATATACTCCCCAGGCCGAAGTGGCCCCTTCGCTCAAATAGCAAGTACAATCCAAACCCTTGATAACTGTCTAGTAATGGGAGACTTCAACTGCCACCATCAAATGTGGTACGGAGTAAATTCACATGAATACAGAAACAATATTCGAGCAGACCGCGCCAACGGCGCACGGTTAAAACGATGGATAACCCGACAGAAACTGACTCTCCTGAACGAACCAGGCGTCTTTACGCATTTCCCCAGAGACAGAGGGAAAAGGCCCACAACCATTGACCTTGCATTTGTAAAAGGCCCAACACTTGACCACAACCTACGATGGAGCACTGAACCCTACGGAGCGGGCTCAGACCACGGGAGAACCTCCGTCCACTTACACTTAGAAAAACCACCTTTTGTACCAAGACGAATGTGGCGACAAACAGACTGGAAGCTATTGGAGAACCATATGTCAAACATTTCCGTCCCTGCAGAGGCATGGGAAACCAAGGAACATACGGAACAAACTGTCGACTTCTTCCTAGAACTGGTTAAGTCAACAGTCAACATAGTAACTCCACTCTCGAAGGAAGGGGTAAGAGCCAACTCCTGGTGGTCAGATGAAATGAAGCAGATGAAGGCGAGAGTAAATGCAGCAGAAAGGAAGGCGAGAAACACAAGGAAACCCAACCACGCGGAGGAGCACCGGAAGGCATGCAGAGAATGGACAGTCATGATCCGGAAAGCAAAAACAGACCAGCGGGAAAAGACGATGAACGAGGCGAAAGGTAGTGAAGTCTGGAGAATCCTAAACGCAGGGAGGAGAAGAGACACAATCATACCAACAATACAAGGTGAAGAAACGTTTGCGGGGAAGTGTCAAGCTCTAAGAGCCCAACTTTTCCCCTCAAAATGGACGTCTCCCGACCACCCCCCCCTAAACATCAGACCCCCCTCTTTTGACCTTAGCAACACCTTTGACATAGTCACCCCCGAAGAACTTAATAAAGCAGTCGACTCCTGTCCAGCGCACTCGGCGACCGGCCTGGATGGCATTCCTTACACCTTTATTAAAGCAATAGTCAAAGCAAATACAACTCTAATCCAAGACATGTTCTCCGCCATGCTCCGGCACGGTGTACACCCAGCGGCATGGAAAATAGCTAAGTGTATCCCGATCCCGAAACCCGGTAAAGCGAACTATCATGAAGCAAAAGCCTACCGGCCCATTTCCCTTCTACAATGTTTCAGCAAAATCCTGGAAAAGATAGTGGCCCAAAGACTCTGCACCGCTGGAGAAATTCTAGGCACACTCTCAGCGAATCAATTTGGAGGAAGACCAACCATCTCAGCAGTCGACGCCCTGCTGAGAACCTTAACACCAATACAACAAAACCTATTACTGAAAAACAGTACCGGAGTCGCGCGGCGAGACAGACCAGCGATCCTAACCAATGATATCCAAGGAGCATTTAACTGCGTCGACCACCTACTCCTCGCGGAAATCATGCAACAACAAAAATTCCCTACATACCTAACAGAATGGTGTAAGGAATTCAATACCGGCAGAAAACTACAGTTTCAATTCAACCATGAGCTAGAGGAGCCACAGCCCTATGATTCTGGAGTGCCGCAAGGTAGCCCCATGTCCCCGGTGCTATTTATGATCTATGCTGGAGTAATCCTGGACCCAACAAGCAGCCCGAAAGAAATGGACACCACTTACATCGATGACGATGCGCTGGTGCAAATATCCAAAACACCAGGCTTCACAATCAAGAGAATGGAGGAACGAATGAGAGAGAGACTAATAAAAGCTGAGCCACTTCAAATTAAATACGACCCGGATAAATCCGACCTGATCTTCTTCCGGCCCACCACATCATCCATACAACAACCACGACTTTCGATCAAAATCAACAATACCAACATACACCCTAAGGAGAGGCTGAAATACGTAGGAGTCTGGATAGATCCGACCCTCTCCTTCCGGCCACACATCGAAGCAGCGATTGCAAAAGGCCTCAAAGCCCTCCACCAGATTCGGTACACCGCCCGCCTGCCAGGAATAACGGTTAAAACAATCCATCACATCATAACACAAGGCTTCCTCCCAAGCCTACTCTACGGATCCGAGGCTTGGTGGACTGGCGCAGACCACATTATAAGATCCCTCGAACCACTGTATAATGAAGCGGCTCGGATCATCACCGGCCTACCACGATGGACCAAAAGAACTAAACTCCTCCGAGAAGCAGGCCTACCCCCCTTAGAACATCTCCTGACATACCGCTCAAGAAAGTACGGAACTAGAATACTCTGCACCGACGCAACCCACCCTAACAACGAATCCCTGATCGAGCTCCTCCCATACAGAGAAGCAAACATCAAAGGAACAGGCCTACACCGAATCGCCTCCCTACTACTCCCATACCAGACCCCCGGAAATGCGAGAGATAAGTGGAACCAGAACAAACTACTACGCGATCACCTGTTGGAAGAATGGAACACACAACCAATACCGAACTACCATCATCGGGGGGAATTCCGCCCCCCTCCCAAGATAGCGAAACTCACCCTTACGGAAGCAAAGAAAGTATTTCGGATCCGGTGCCAAACCACCCGAATCGACAAACACGCAGTACACACAGACCCCGAACCATGCCAGTGTGGTATGGAAAACTCAGCGAAACACATACTTATGGAATGTCCAGCGTGGGCTCGAATTCGCACCCCTCTGATAGAGAAGATCCCCGGAGCGATGACCTGGGAAAACTGGATGTTTACAAACCTGAGAACGGACCTCATCCTACAATTTGCAAAACAATCTCAACTCTCGAAATGGTACGAGTCGGCGGAGGCGGAGGCGGACCTGGAAGAGGGGATGGAAGGAAATGATTAGGGACGGGATTAGGAAGGGCAGTTTCCTTTTACTCTTTAATTTTGTTTAATTTTTCTGTTTGAAAGATCCAGCGCTCGAGTTCGCTGAGATATGTTAGTTCTCCTTGTCGTCGGGTTTTCTGGTCGAGTGTTGTTCCAGAATTCCCTTGTTATTGTTTATGCTCGCTTGTGCTTGTTTTTGTCCTTGTTCTTGTTTGTTTGCGTTTGCGGTTGTTGTTTTTCCTTTTCTTCCTTTTGTTCGGTTCGGTTTGGTTTGTGTTTTAGGCGGTCGGGTCGGCGTGCGATAAGTCTTGTACTTCAAAGCAATATAAGTTTCTTCTTCTTCTTCTTCTGCATTCTACTCGCTCGCCTCTGGCTCGCGATAGGATTTCTTCCCCCCGAGATGGAGTTATACTGATTCTCGAATTGCTTCGGTCCCTGAACTTCCCTCGCTCGACACCCCCCATTCTTTGCTCGTTCGGTGCCCTCACAGGTCGCGTCCACCGTTCACCCCTCACCAAACCAGCGGCTACTCTCGAAAGCCGCCTTCGCCCCTCCTTACTTTCACTCATCGCACGAGTGATCCCACACGTTGGGTACGCACACTGTCAGTAATCTCCAGTCAGCGAGAACCTACTGCCAAAGCGCTCGACAGCCCGCGAAATTAGCCACCTCTCGGTCGCGAAACTATCGTCAAATTTTTTACCCGAGGTCCCGTGAACTTACCCCTGTTTATCGGCCTTAACCAGGCAACCCTTTTTACCCGAGGCGGCCCGCTCCCCTCACCCCAACCCAACCGGTCTCCGAGACCACCCTCAACACAATACGGTCGGCACTTTCGATTGCGACCCCCATACATACTGAGCCTTCGGCTCAACCCTTTTTGCATGTCCCCTCCAGAGGACACCACTTCAAACACGACTCGGGCACAGTCTTTAGCCGTTGCTCCAGGGACCGACGACCCCACCCACTCCTTACTTGACCTACCGGTCACCACTCTTTACTTCCTCCCTGTTTGACAAGCAGATGCTCGAGGACCAATACTTAACCCACCCCCCCTCGCTTTCACCCCTGACGCTGTTGCGGTTGGCTTTTCCTGCCTTCGTGCGAGTGGTTTCCCAGTCCTGTTAAGGTTCGTCCACAGATATGACACCGGGAACGTTGGTAATGATATCGTTTCGATTGAACACTACGTTTAGGATTGTGCTCGCTTATGTAGTTGACGGAGAAGTTTGGGGTTCAGTCTTACTACGGGGAGGTTTCTTTGTTGTCGCTTAGATTCTGCTTACCTGTACCACTTGTTATTTGCGCCCTCTTCGTGCGTCGTTTACTTTTATTTTATGTACGTAGTTCTAGTAGCTGCGGTAGTTAGTTTTTGTACTTTGTTTTTTGTTTTCGGGTTAGTCGGTGGAGGTTGTAGTCGGGTAGTTAGGTGTGCGATAAGCTTCGGCTTCTAAGCAATATAAGTTTCTTCTTCTTCTTCTGCATTCTACTCGCTCGCCTCTGGCTCGCGATAGGATTTCTTCCCCCCGAGATGGAGTTATACTGATTCTCGAATTGCTTCGGTCCCTGAACTTCCCTCGCTCGACACCCCCCATTCTTTGCTCGTTCGGTGCCCTCACAGGTCGCGTCCACCGTTCACCCCTCGCCAAACCAGCGGCTACTCTCGAAAGCCGCCTTCGCCCCTCCTTACTTTCACTCATCGCACGAGTGATCCCACACGTTGGGTACGCACACTGTCAGTAATCTCCAGTCAGCGAGAACCTACTGCCAAAGCGCTCGACAGCCCGCGAAGTTAGCGACCTCTCGGTCGCGAAACTATCGTCAAATTTTTTACCCGAAGTCCCGTGACCTTACCCCTGTTTATCGGCCTTAACCAGGCAAACCTTTTTACCCGAGGCGGCCCGCTCCCCTCACCCCAACCCAACCGGTCTCCGAGACCACCCTCAACACAATACGGTCGGCACTTTCGATTGCGACCCCCATACATACTGAGCCTTCGGCTCAACCCTTTTTGCATGTCCCCTCCAGAGGACACCACTTCAAACACGACTCGGGCACAGTCTTTAGCCGTTGCTCCAGGGACCGACGACCCCACCCACTCCTTACTTGACCTACCGGTCACCATTCTTTACTTCCTCGCTGTTTGACAAGCAGATGCCCGAGGACCAATACTCAACCCACCCCCCCTCGCTTTCACCCCTGACGCTGTTGCGGTTGGCCTCTCCTGCCTTCGTGCGCGTGGTTTCCCAGTCCTGTTAAGGTTCGTCCACAGATATGACACCGGGAACGTTGGTAATGATATCGTTTCGATTGAACACTACGTATAGGATTGTGCTCGCTAATGTAGTTGACGGAGAAGTTTGGGGTTTTATTCTTACTACGGGGAGGTTTCTTTGTTGTCGCTTAGATTCTGCTTACCTGTACCACTTGTTATCCGCGCCCTCTTCGTGCGCTGTTTTGTTTTACTTATGTACGCGGTTCTTGTAGCTGCGGTAGTTAGTTTTTGTACTTCGTTTTTGCTTTCGGGTTAGTCAGTGGAGGTTGTAGTCGGGTAGTTAGGTGTGCGATAAGCTTCGGCTTCTATGCAATATAAGATTCTCTCTCTCTCTCTCTCTGCATTCTACTCGCTTGCCTCTGGCTCGCGATAGGATTTCTTCCCCCCGAGATGGAGTTATACTGATTCTCGAATTGCTTCGGTCCCTGAACTTCCCTCGCTCGACACCCCCCATTCTTTGCTCGTTCGGTGCCCTCACGGGACGCGTCCACCGTTCACCCCTCGCCAAACCAGCCGCTACTCTCGAAAGCCGCCTTCGCCCCTCCTTATTTTCACTCATCGCACGAGTGATCCCACACGTCAGGTACGCACACTGTCAGTCATCTCCAGTCAGCGAGAACCTACTGCCAAAGCACTCGACAGCCCGCGAAGTTAGCGACCTCTCGGTCGCGAAACTATCGTCAAATTTTTTACCCGAGGTCCCGTGACCTTACCCCTCTTTATCGGCCTTAACCAGGCCACCCACTTTTACCCGAGGTGGCCCGCTCCCCTCACCCCAACCCAACTGGTATCCGAGACCACCCTCAACACAATACGGTCGGCACTTTCGATTGCGACCTCCATACATACTGAGCCTTCGGCTCAACCCTTTTTGCATGTCCCCCCCAGAGGACACCACTTCAAACACGACTCGGGCACAGTCTTTAGCCGTTGCTCCAGGGACCGACGACCCCACCCACTCCTTACTTGACCAACCGGTCACCAATCCTCAATTCCTCGCTGCCTGACAACCAGAAGCCCGAGGACCCACATCCGACCCACCCCCCCTCGCTTTCACACCTGACGCTGTTGCGGTTGGCTTTTCCTGCCTTCGTGCGCGTGGTTTCCCAGTCCTGTTAAGGTTCGTCCACAGATATGACACCGGGAACGTTGGTAATGATATCGTTTCGATTGAACACTACGTTTAGGATTGTGCTCGCTTATGTAGTTGACGGAGAAGTTTGGGGTTCAGTCTTACTACGGGGAGGTTTCTTTGTTGTCGCTTAGATTCTGCTTACCTGTACCACTTGTTATTTGCGCCCTCTTCGTGCGTCGTTTACTTTTATTTTATGTACGTAGTTCTAGTAGCTGCGGTAGTTAGTTTTTATACTTTGTTTTTTGTTTTCGGGTTAGTCGGTGGAGGTTGTAGTCGGGTAGTTAGGTGTGCGATAAGCTTCGGCTTCTAAGCAATATAAGTTTCTTCTTCTTCTTCTGCATTCTACTCGCTCGCCTCTGGCTCGCGATAGGATTTCTTCCCCCCGAGATGGAGTTATACTGATTCTCGAATTGCTTCGGTCCCTGAACTTCCCTCGCTCGACACCCCCCATTCTTTGCTCGTTCGGTGCCCTCACAGGTCGCGTCCACCGTTCACCCCTCGCCAAACCAGCGGCTACTCTCGAAAGCCGCCTTCGCCCCTCCTTACTTTCACTCATCGCACGAGTGATCCCACACGTTGGGTACGCACACTGTCAGTAATCTCCAGTCAGCGAGAACCTACTGCCAAAGCGCTCGACAGCCCGCGAAGTTAGCGACCTCTCGGTCGCGAAACTATCGTCAAATTTTTTACCCGAGGTCCCGTGACCTTACCCCTGTTTATCGGCCTTAACCAGGCAACCCTTTTTACCCGAGGCGGCCCGCTCCCCTCACCCCAACCCAACCGGTCTCCGAGACCACCCTCAACACAATACGGTCGGCACTTTCGATTGCGACCCCCATACATACTGAGCCTTCGGCTCAACCCTTTTTGCATGTCCCCTCCAGAGGACACCACTTCAAACACGACTCGGGCACAGTCTTTAGCCGTTGCTCCAGGGACCGACGACCCCACCCACTCCTTACTTGACCTACCGGTCACCATTCTTTACTTCCTCGCTGTTTGACAAGCAGATGCCCGAGGACCAATACTCAACCCACCCCCCCTCGCTTTCACCCCTGACGCTGTTGCGGTTGGCCTCTCCTGCCTTCGTGCGCGTGGTTTCCCAGTCCTGTTAAGGTTCGTCCACAGATATGACACCGGGAACGTTGGTAATGATATCGTTTCGATTGAACACTACGTATAGGATTGTGCTCGCTAATGTAGTTGACGGAGAAGTTTGGGGTTTTATTCTTACTACGGGGAGGTTTCTTTGTTGTCGCTTAGATTCTGCTTACCTGTACCACTTGTTATCCGCGCCCTCTTCGTGCGCTGTTTTGTTTTACTTATGTACGCGGTTCTTGTAGCTGCGGTAGTTAGTTTTTGTACTTCGTTTTTGCTTTCGGGTTAGTCGGTGGAGGTTGTAGTCGGGTAGTTAGGTGTGCGATAAGCTTCGGCTTCTATGCAATATAAGATTCTCTCTCTCTCTCTCTCTGCATTCTACTCGCTTGCCTCTGGCTCGCGATAGGATTTCTTCCCCCCGAGATGGAGTTATACTGATTCTCGAATTGCTTCGGTCCCTGAACTTCCCTCGCTCGACACCCCCCATTCTTTGCTCGTTCGGTGCCCTCACGGGACGCGTCCACCGTTCACCCCTCGCCAAACCAGCCGCTACTCTCGAAAGCCGCCTTCGCCCCTCCTTATTTTCACTCATCGCACGAGTTATCCCACACGTCGGGTACGCACACTGTCAGTCATCTCCAGTCAGCGAGAACCTACTGCCAAAGCACTCGACAGCCCGCGAAGTTAGCGACCTCTCGGTCGCGAAACTATCGTCAAATTTTTTACCCGAGGTCCCGTGACCTTACCCCTCTTTATCGGCCTTAACCAGGCCACCCACTTTTACCCGAGGTGGCCCGCTCCCCTCACCCCAACCCAACTGGTATCCGAGACCACCCTCAACACAATACGGTCGGCACTTTCGATTGCGACCTCCATACATACTGAGCCTTCGGCTCAACCCTTTTTGCATGTCCCCCCCAGAGGACACCACTTCAAACACGACTCGGGCACAGTCTTTAGCCGTTGCTCCAGGGACCGACGACCCCACCCACTCCTTACTTGACCAACCGGTCACCAATCCTCAATTCCTCGCTGCCTGACAACCAGAAGCCCGAGGACCCACATCCGACCCACCCCCCCTCGCTTTCACACCTGACGCTGTTGCGGTTGGCTTTTCCTGCCTTCGTGCGCGTGGTTTCCCAGTCCTGTTAAGGTTCGTCCACAGATATGACACCGGGAACGTTGGTAATGATATCGTTTCGATTGAACACTACGTTTAGGATTGTGCTCGCTAATGTAGTTGACGGAGAAGTTTGGGGTTCATTCTTACTACGGGAAGGTTTCTTTGATTGTCGCTTAGATTCTGCTTACCTGTACCACTTGTTATTTGCGCCCTCTTCGTGCGTCGTTTATTTTATTCATGTACGCAGTTCTTGTAGCTGCGGTAGTTAGTTTTTGTACTTCGTTTTTGCTTTCGGGTTAGTCGGTGGAGGTTGTAGTCGGGTAGTTAGGTGTGCGATAAGCTTCGGCTTCAAAGCAATATAAGTTTCTTCTTCTTCTTCTGTATTCTACCGGCTCGCTAAGGCTCGCAAAACTTCCTGACATTAAAACCTCGCTTCAAAACATTTTATTTTACTCCTCTTGGTTTACCCTGCTATACCATACCAGGCTGAGCCACTTCGTCCCTGACCGTAGGGTCGCGTTTGTTGTTCTAAGCGAAAGAAACCACAAGAAAACTGGCTTCTAGTGAAGAATTCTCCAGCCTTGACCTCCCGAAGGGAAGGAAAAGAAATTTATCCGAAACCTCACTCTACGCCGCGAGAAGAACCGGACACTCAGTCATGTCGCAGCAAGCTTCGCTCCAGTCCTTCTTCACCCAATCTTCCCAGCAAGGGACAGCTCCCCCACAAAACAGGAACACCCAGGTTCCTAACCCAACCCCATCCGGAACACAGGAACAGGAATTCTCCTCGACCTTTGCAAAAGAATCTGACTATAACGATCCCTACCAACCGAGCGTGGACTACCTCTACCCGAGTATTGTCCCCCAAGACACCCACACCTAGACAGACCTTAACTATATCACCTGGGCCATCAGACATGCAACTAGCCAGATCTGCCCACCCTCCGACAGGATTGAAATCCTCGAAGAACAAACAACCACACTCCGCAGAACAGTAGACACATTGAAATACCAAATTGAGGCCCAGACAAATATGATCACCAATATGCATTCGGCGATCCACGCCCTCCTCAATAAACAACCACAACCACAGCAACCGCAACAACAACAGCAGCAACAACAACAACAGCAGCAACACCAACAACCACAACAACCGCAGCAGAGAAAGAGAACGGCCCCTCCAGCGGTTCCCCAAACAATCCCCCAAGCAGCGCCACAGGCAGCTCCTCAGGCCCCCCCACCCGCACCTCCCCAACAAGCCCCACCCCGTGGATTGAAGGCAGGCACCTAGGCCGCCGTGGCCTCGGTACCCGGTCCCGCCCAAGGAAATTTCCAGTTTGTCGAGAGAAGAAAGAAGCCCGCAAAGCCAAAAGCGGACCCCCTCTTCAAACCAGAATACACCAAAATCAACATGGAGATCATTGTTGAAACCACTGCCCCATCCGACGTCAACCCCTCCGAGATCAGGACCCTCGTCAATGCAAGAATCCAAGACGAGTCCTGCCATTTCATCTCGGCAAGAAGAACACCCAAGGACAACTTCATCCTGGAAACGAAATTCGTTACCCCGGCAACAAAGGCAATGGAATATGCCAAAGAAATTGAGGAGGCCCTCCTCACCCTACAGGTACCGGTGGGCCACCATCCGTGCAAACTCCAAATGGTCAAAGTTCCTCCTCCATGGAATCCCCACAACGGTCGGGGAGGGCATTGAGGCGGGACAATTGGTAGCATCAGAAATCAGAAGCAACTATGGAGAAAATTTCCAACTTGCACAGGTCCCCCGTTTGATCTCCAGAGCAGAGACTCGAATGGAGAAAACACACTCATCAATGGTCATCGCGCTACCAGGGCAAATTACAATGGAGACCCTAGGAGTTAAATTCCTATCCCTCTTTAACCGAAGCTGCCATATCGAGGCCTTCCTCCCAACCTTCCCGGATTCCCAGTGTGCGAAGTGCCTCGAATACGGCCACCGACAGGAGAAATGTAAGAACAATGGGAAATACGGTCATTGCGCCGGAGATCACCTCACCAGTTTCCACCCATGCAATGAATGCCAGGGAGGATACAGATGCACCCACACCCCAATCAGATGCCTGAACTGTAAAGGAGCTCATAAGGCCTCCGACCCAGCATGCCCTGAGAGGGCCAAACGCCGATTCCTCAAAGGGAAGGAAAATGCCCCACCTGCCCAAGACCCACCGGCAGCACCCGTCCAAGAGTTGCTTCCAATAGTTCAAGTACCAGCCACCGCCCCGGTCGGAGCCACACCCGTTCCCGAAGACGACCAACACATGACAAATAATGCCTAGGTCCCGAAACACCGCGTTCGCACACCAACTCAATTGTGCACGGAGCGAACTCACTACCAAGGCGGCGGTAAAAGAAGCGGAAACAGACTCTAGCATTTATTTTTTATTATTACAAGAACCATGGACCTCAGTAGAAGGATACCCACCAGAATCAAATCTCTTTTATACTTTTACAGCCAGCAACACCAACACAAAATGTGCAACATATGTCCGCAAACATGCCAACCTCAAACCAAAACATCACTACACACACGATAATTTCATAGTATCGATTACGGTAGAAATCCAGAATAAGAAAACCCAAATCCTAAATATATACTCCCCAGGCCGAAGCGGCCCCTTCGCCCAAGTAGCAAGTACAATTCAAACCCTTGACAATTGCCTAGTAATGGGAGACTTCAACTGCCACCATCAAATGTGGTACGGAGTAAACTCACATGAATACAGAAACAATATTCGAGCAGACCGCGTCAACGGCGCACGGTTAAAATGATGGATAACCCGGCAGAAACTGACCCTCCTGAACGAACCAGGCGTCTTTACACACTTCCCCAGAGACAGAGGGAAAAGACCCACAATCATCGACCTCGCTTTAGTAAAAGGCTCAACACTCGACCACAACCTACGATGGAGCACTGAACCCTATGGAGCGGGCTCAGACCACGGGAGAACCTCCGTTCACTTACACTTGGAAAAACCACCATTTGTACCAAGGTGAATGTGGCGACAAACACACTGGAAGTTATTGGATAACCACATATCAAACCTTTCCCTCCCTGCAGAGGCATGGGAAACCAAGGAACACACGGAACAAACAGTCGAATTCTTCCTAGAGCTGATCAAGTCAACAATCAACATAGTTACGCCACTCTCGAAGGAGGGGGTAAGAGCAAACTCCTGGTGGTCAGACGAACTGAAACAAATGAAGGCAAAAGTAAACTCGGCAGGAAGGAAGGCGAGAAATACAAAGAACCCAAACCATGTGGAGGAACACCGGAAGGCATGCAGAGAATGGACAGTCATGATCCGGAAAGCAAAAGCAGACCAACGGGAAAAGACGATGAACGAAGCGAAAGGTAGTGAGGTCTGGAGAGTCCTTAATGCAGGAAGGAGAAGAGACACAATCATACCAATCATACAAGGTGAAGAAATGTTTGCGGGGAAGTGCCAAGCTCTAAGAGCCCAACTTTTCCCCTCAAAACGGACGTCCCCCGACCACCCCCCCCTAAACATTAGACCCCCTTCTTTTGACCTTAGCAACACCTTCGACATAGTCACCCCAGAAGAACTTAATAAAGCAATCGACTCCTGTCCAGCGCACTCAGCGACCGGCCCGGATGGCATCCCCTATACTTTTATTAAAGCAATAGTCAGAGCAAACACAACTCTAATTCAAGACATGTTCTTCGCCATGCTCCGGCATGGAGTACATCCAGCGGAATGGAAAATAGCAAAGTGCATCCCGATCCCGAAACCCGGCAAGGCAAACTATCACGAAGCGAAAGCATATCGGCCCATCTCCCCCCTACAATGCTTCAGCAAAATCCTGGAGAGGATAGTGGCTCAAAGACTCTGCACCGCTGGAGAGATTCTAGGCACACTCTGAGCGAATCAATTTGGAGGAAGACCAACGATCTCGGCAATCGACGCCCTCCTGAAAACCCTAACACCAATACAACAAAACCTACTCCTGAAAAACAGTACTGGAATCGCCCGGCGAGACAGACCAGCGATCCTAATCAACGACATCCAAGGAGCATTTAATTGTGTCGACCACCTACTCCTCGCGGAAATCATGCACCAACAAAAATTCCCCACCTATCTGACAGAATGGTGCAAGGAATTCAACACCGGCAGAAAACTACAGTTCCAATTTAACCATGAGCTAGAGGAACCACAGCCCTATGATTCTGGAGTGCCGCAAGGTAGCCCCATGTCCCCGGTATTATTTATGATCTATGCTGGAGTAATCCTGGACCTAACCAGCAGCCCAAAAGAGATGGACACAACTTACATTGATGACGATGCGCTGGTGCAAATATCCAAAACACCAGGCTTCACGATTAAGAGAATGGAGGAACGTATGAGAGAAAGACTGATCATAGCTGAGCCACTCCAAATCAAATACGACCCGGATAAATCCGATCTGATCTTCTTCCGGCCCACCACATTATCCAAACAACAACCACGACTTCCAGTCAAAGTTAACAACATCGACATATACCCCAAAGAGAGGCTGAAATACGTAGGAGTCTGGATAGATCCGACCCTCTTCTTCCGGCCCCATGTCGAAGCAGCGATCGCAAAAGGCCTGAAAGCCCTCCACCAAATCCGAAACACTGCCCGCCTGCCAGGTATAACAGTCAAGACAGTTCATCACCTAATAACGCAAGGCTTCCTTCCTAGTCTGCTCTACGGATCCGAGGCTTGGTGGACTGGTGCAGACTACATCATTAGATCCCTCGAACCACTATACAATGAAGCTGCCCGGGTCATCACAGGCCTACCTCGATGGACCAAGAGAGCTAAACTCCTCCGAGAAGCAGGACTACCCCCCCTTGAACATCTCCTGACTTATCGCTCAAGAAAGTACGGAACTAGAATACTCTCCACCGATGCAACCCACCCCAACAATGAATCCCTGATCGAGCTCCTCCCATACAGAGAAGCAAACATCAAAGGGACAGGCCTACACCGAATTGCCTCTCTCCTACTTCCATACCAAACCCCCGGAAATGCGAGAGATAAGTGGAATCAAAACAAACTACTACGCGACCACCTGTTGGAAGAATGGAATACACAACCAATACCGAATTACCACCACCGGGGGGAATTCCGCCCTCCTGTCAAGATTGCGAAACTCACCCTTATGGAAGCAAAAAAAGTATTTCAAATCCGGTGCCAAACTACCCGAATCGACAGACACGCAGTACATACAAACCCCGAACCATGCCAATGTGGTATGGAAAACTCAGCGAAACATATACTCATGGAATGCCCAGCGTGGGCTCGAAGCCGCGCCCCCCTGATAGAGAAGATCCCCGGAGCGATGACCTGGGAAAACTGGATGTTTACAAACTTGAGAACGGATCTCATCCTACAATTTGCAAAAGATTCTCAACTCTCGAAATGGTACGAGTCGGCGGAGGTGGAGGCGGACCTGTAAGAGGGGATGGAAGAAAATGATTAGGGACGGAATTGGGAAGGGTAGATTTCTCTTACTTTTTAATTTCGGTTTTATTTCTGTCTTGATGGATCCAGCGCCCGAGTTCGCTGAGATATGTTATTTCTCCTTGTCGTCGGGTTTTACTGGTTGAGTGTCGTTCCGGGATTCCCTTGTTATTGTTTGTGTTCGTTCGTGTTCGGTTTTGTTCTTGTTTGTTCGCGTTTGTTGTTTTTCTTTTCTTTTCTTTTCTTTCTGTTCGGTTTGTGTTTTAGGGGGTTGGTTCGGCGTGCGATAAGTCTTGTACTTCAAAGCAATATAAGTTTCTTCTTCTTCTTCTGTATTCTACCGGCTCGCTAAGGCTCGCAAAACTTCCTGACATTAAAACCTCGCTTCAAAACATTTTATTTTACTCCTCTTGGTTTACCCTGCTATACCATACCAGGCTGAGCCACTTCGTTCCCGATCGTACGGTCGCGTTTTGTTGTTCCAAACGAAAGAAACCTACGAAAACTGGCTTCTAGCGAAGAATTCTCCAGCCTTGAGCTCCCGAAAGGAAGGAAAAGAAACTTATCTGAAACATCACCCTACGCCGCCAGAAGAACTGGACACTCAGTCATGTCGCAGCAAGTTTCGCTCCAGTCCTTTTTCACCCAGTCTTTCCAGCAAGGGACAGCCCCCCCACAGAACAGGAACACCCAGGATCCCAACCCAACCCCATCCGGAGCACAGGAACAGGAGTTTTCCTCGACCTTTGCAACAGAATCTGACTATAACGACCCCTACCAGCCGACCATCGACTATCTCTACGCGAGTACTGTCCCCCAAACCACTCATACCCAGACAGACTTAAATTACATTACCTGGGCCATCAGACATGCCACCAGCCGGATCTGCCCACCCTCCGACAGGATTGAATACCTCGAAGAGCAATCGATCACACTCCGGAGAACAGTGGATACACTGAAACACCAAATCGAGGCGCAAACAATGATGATCACCAATATGCACTCGGCGATCCACTCCCTCCTCAACAAACAACCACATCCGCAGCAACCACAACAACAACAACAGCCGCAACAAGCGCAACAACCACAACAACCACAGAGACAGAGAAAGGCCCCTCCAGCGGCCCCTCCTGCAGCTCCCCAAACAGTCTTCCAAGCAGCGCCACAGGCAGCTCCTCAAGCACCACCATAAGCACCATCCCGTGGATGGAACGCAGGCACCTGGGCAGCCGTGGCAGCTGCCAACCCTGCCCAAGGGAAATTCCAGGTTGTCGAGAAAAGAAAGAAGCCCGCAAAGCCAAAAGCGGACCCCCTTTTCAAACCAGAATATACCAAAATCAACAGAGAAATTATCGTTGAAACCACCACCCCATCTGACGTCAACCCCTCCGAGATCAGGACCCTTGTCAACGCGAGAATTCAGGACGAATCCTGCCACTTCATTTCAGCAAGAAGAACACCCAAAGACAATTTCATCCTGGAAACAAAATTCATCACCCCGGCAACACAGGCAATGGAATATGTCAAAGAAATCGAAGAGGCCCTCCTCACCCTTCAAGTACCGGTCGTTAATATCCGGGCAAACTCTAAATGGTCAAAGTTCCTCCTCCACGGAATCCCCACAACGATCGGGGAGGGCATCGAGGCAGGACAATTGGTAGCATCTGAAATCAGAAGCAACTATGGAGAGGAATTCCAACTTGCCCAGGTTCCCCGATGGATCTTCAGAGCAGAGACTCGAATGGAAAAAACCAACTCATCAATGGTCATTGCGCTCCCAGGACAAATCACTATGGAAACACTAGGAGTCAAATTCCTATCCCACTTCAACCGAAGATGCCATATCGAGGCTTTCCTCCCAACCTTCCCAGACACCCAGTGTGCGAAATGCCTAGAATATAGCCATCGTCAGGAGAAATGCAAAAACAACGGGAAATGTGGCCATTGCGCTGGAGATCACCTCACCAGCTGCCACCCATGCAATGAATGCCAGGGAGGATATAAATGCACCCACACCCCAATCAGATGCCTGAACTGCAAAGGAATCCATGAGGCCTCCGACCCAGCATGCCCCGAAAGAGTCAAACGCCGATTCCTCAACAAAGGAAAGGAAAACGCCCCACCCGCTCAAGACCCACCGGCCACACCCGCTCAAGAGTTACTCCCAATAATTCAAGTACCAGCTACCGCCCCGGTCGGAGTCACACTCGTTCCCGAAGACGACCAACACATGACAAATAATGCCTAGGGCCCGAACCACCGCGCTCGCACACCAACTTAATTGTGCACGGAGCGAACTAACCACCAAGGCGGCGGTGGAGGAAGCGGAAACAGACTCTAGCATATTTTTCCTACTATTACAAGAACCATGGATCTCAACAGAGGGATACCCACCAGAATCAAACCTCTTTTACCTTTTCACAGCCAGCAACAGCAATACAAAATGCGCAACATACATCCGCAAACATTCCAACCTCAAACCAAAACACCACTACATATACGATAACTTCATAGTATCGATTACGGTAGAAATCCAGAACAAGAAAACCCTAATCCTAAACATATACTCCCCAGGCCGAAGTGGCCCCTTCGCCCAAATAGCAAGTACAATCCAAACCCTTGACAATTGTCTAGTAATGGGAGACTTCAACTGCCACCATCAAATGTGGTACGGAGTAAATTCACATGAATACAGAAACAACATCCGAGCAGACCGCGTTAATGGTGCTCGGCTAAAACAACAGATAACCCGACAGAAATTGACCCTCCTGAATGAACCAGGAGTCTACACTCATTTCCCCGGAGACAGAGGGAAAAGGCCCACAATCATCGACCTTACGTTCGTAAAAGGCCCGTTACTTGACCACAACCTACGATGGAGCACTGAACCCTATGGAGCGGGCTCAGACTACGGGAGAACCTCTGTCCATCTACACTTGGAAAAACCACCCTTTGTACCAAGGTGAATGTGGCGACAAACAGATTGGAAGTTATTGGATAACCACATATCAAACCTTTCCCTCCCTGCAGAGGCATGGGAAACCAAGGAACACACGGAACAAACAGTCGAATTCTTCCTAGAGCTGGTCAAGTCAACAATCAACATAGTTACGCCACTTTCGAAGGAGGGGGTAAGAGCAAACTCCTGGTGGTCAGACGAACTGAAACAAATGAAGGCAAAAGTAAACTCGGCAGGAAGGAAGGCGAGAAATATAAAGAACCCAAACCATGTGGAGGAACACCGGAAGGCATGCAGAGAATGGACAGTCATGATCCGGAAAGCAAAAGCAGACCAACGGGAAAAGACGATGAACGAAGCGAAAGGTAGTGAGGTCTGGAGAGTCCTTAATGCAGGAAGGAGAAGAGACACAATCATACCAACCATACAAGGTGAAGAAACGTTTGCGGGGAAGTGCCAAGCTCTAAGAGCCCAACTTTTCCCCTCAAAACGGACGTCCCCCGACCACCCCCCCCTAAACATTAGACCCCCTTCTTTTGACCTTAGCAACACCTTCGACATAGTCACCCCAGAAGAACTTAATAAAGCAATCGACTCCTGTCCAGCGCACTCAGCGACCGGCCCGGATGGCATCCCCTATACCTTTATTAAAGCAATAGTCAGAGCAAACACAACTCTAATTCAAGACATGTTCTTCGCCATGCTCCGGCATGGAGTACATCCAGCGGAATGGAAAATAGCAAAGTGCATCCCGATCCCGAAACCCGGCAAGGCAAACTATCACGAAGCGAAAGCATATCGGCCCATCTCCCCCCTACAATGCTTCAGCAAAATCCTGGAGAGGATAGTGGCTCAAAGACTCTGCACCTCCGGAGAAATCCTAGGCAAACTTTCAGCGAATCAATTTGGAGGAAGACCAACCATCTCAGCAGTCGACGCCCTATTAAGAATCCTAACCCCAATTCAACAAAACCTATTACTGAAAAACAGCACCGGAGTCGCCTGGCGGGACAGACCAGCGATCCTAACCAACGACATCCAGGGAGCATTTAACTGCGTAGATCACCTACTCCTCGCGGAAATCATGCACCAGCAAAAATTCCCCACCTACCTAACAGAATGGTGCAAGGAATTCAACACCGGCAGAAAACTACAGTTCAAATTCAACCATGAGCTAGAAGAACCGCAGCCCTATGATTCTGGAGTGCCGCAAGGTAGCCCCATGTCCCCGGTATTATTTATGATTTATGCCGGAGTAATCCTGGACCCAACAAGCATCCCGAAAGAGATGGACACTACATACATCGATGATGATGCGCTGGTGCAAATATCCAAACCACCAGGCTTCATAATTAAAAGAATGGAGGAATGTATGAAAGAAAGACTAATAAAAGCCGAGCCACTCCAAATTAAATACGATCCGGATAAATCCGACCTGATCTTCTTCCGCCCCACCACATCATCCATACAACAACCACGACTTCCAGTCAAGATCAACAACACCACTATATACCCCAAGGAGAGGCTGAAATATATAGGAGTCTGGATAGACCCGACCCTCTCCTTCCGGCCCCATATCGAAGCAGCGATCGCAAAAGGCCTGAAAGCCCTCCACCAAATCCGAAACACTGCCCGCCTGCCAGGTATAACAGTCAAGACAGTTCATCACCTAATAACGCAAGGCTTCCTTCCTAGTCTGCTCTACGGATCCGAGGCTTGGTGGACTGGTGCAGACCACATCATTAGATCCCTCGAACCACTATACAATGAAGCTGCCCGGGTCATCACAGGCCTACCTCGATGGACCAAGAGAGCTAAACTCCTCCGAGAAGCAGGATTACCCCCCCTAAAACACCTCCCGACACATCGCTCAAGAAAGTACGGAACCAGAATACTCTGTACCGATGCAACCCACCCCAACAATGAACCCCTGATCGAGCTCCTCCCATACAGAGAAGCGAATATCAAAGGGACAGGCCTACACCGAATCGCCTCCCTCTTACTCCCATACCAAACCCCCGGAAATATGAGAGACAAGTGGAACCAAAACAAACTATTACGCGACCAACTGTTAGAAGAATAGAACACACAACCAATACCTAACTACCACCATCGGGGGGAATTTCGCCCCCCCCCCAAGATTGCAAAATTCACCCTTACAGAAGCAAAGAAGGTATTTTGAATCCGATGTCAAACCACCCGGATCGACAGACACGCAGTACACACAGACCCCGAACCATGCCAGTGTGGGATGGAAAACTCAGCGAAACATACACTTATGGAATGCCCAGTGTGGGCTCGAATCCGTGCCTCCCTGATAGAGAAAATCCCCGGAGCGATGACCTGGGAAAATTGGATGTTCACAAACCTGCAAAGGGACCTTATCCTACAATTTGCAAAAAAATCTCAACTCTCGAAATGGTACGAGTCGGCGGAGGCGGAGGCGGACCTGGACGAGGGATAGAAGAAAATGATTAGGGACGGGATTAGGAAGGGCAGTTTCCTTTTACCTTTTAATTTCGGTTTTATTTTTGGTTTGATGGATCCAGCGCCCGAGTCCGCTGAGATATGTTATTTCTACTTGTCGTTGGGTTTTCTGGTTGAGTGTTGTTCCGGAACTTCCTTGTTTTTGTTTGTGTTCGTTTTTGTTAGCTTTTGTTCTTGTTTGTTCGTGTTCGGTGTTTTTTTCTTTCCTTTTTCTTTTCTTTTCGGTTCGGTTCGTGTTTTAGGCGGTTGGTTCGGCGTGCGATAAGTCTTGTACTTCAAAGCAATATAGGTTTCTTCTTCTTCTTCTGTATTCTACTCGCTCGCCTCTGGCTCGCGATAGGATTTCTTTCCCCCGAGATGGAGTTATACTGATTCTCGAATTGCTTCGGTCCCTGAACTTCCCTCACTCGACACCCCCCCTTCTTTGCTCGTTCGGTGCCCTCACGGGATGCGTCCACCGTTCACCCCTCGCCAAACCAGCGGCTACTCTCGAAAGCCGCCTTCGCCCCTCCTTATTTTCACTCATCGCACGAGTGATCCCACACGTCGGGTTCGCACACTGTCAGTAATCATTAGTCAGCGAGAACCTACTGCCAAAGAGCTCGACAGCCCGCGAAGTTAGTGACCTTTCGGTCGTGAAACTATCGTCAAATTTTTTACCCGAGGCTCCGTGACCTTACCCCTCCCTATCGGCCTTAACCAGGCAACCCTTTCTCAACCGAGACGGCCCGCTACCTTCACCCATTTCTATCGGTCCCCGAGACCACCCCTCAACCCAATACGGTCGGCACTTTCGATTGCGACCCCCATAAATAACGGAGTCTCAGACTCCCCCCCCCTCCTGCATGTCCCCTCCAGAGGGCACCACTCCAAACACGACTCGGGAACAGTCTTTAGCCGTTGCTCCTGGGACCGACGACCCCACCAATTTTTTACCTGACCAACCGGTCACCACTCCTCAATTCCTCGCTGCCTGACAACCAGATGCCCGAGGACCTATATTCGACCCACCCCCCCTCGCTTTCACCCCTGACGCTGTTGCGGTTGGCCTTTCCTGCCTTCGTGTGCGTGGTTTCCCAGTCCTGTTAAGGTTCGTCCACAGATATGACACCGGGAACCTTGGTAATGATACCGTTTCGGTTGAACACCATGTTTAGGATTGTTCTCGCTAATGTAGTTGACGGAGAAGTTTGGGGTTCTTTCTTTCTTACTACGGGGAGGTTTCTTTGTTGTCGCTTAGATTCTGCTTACCTGTACCACGTGTTATTTGCGTCCTCCTCGTGCGCGGTTTTTCTTATCATGTACGTAGTTCTCGTAGCTGCGGTAGTTAGTTTGTGTACTTCGTACTTTGTTTTTGTTTTTGGGTTAGCCGGTGGAGATTGTAGTCGGGTAGTTAGGTGTGCGATAAGCTTCGGCTTCGATGCAATATAAGATTCTCTCTCTCTCTCTGTATTTTACTCCACGAATATTATTCTTCTTCTACGCTACGTCATAGGGTTCAGTTTGATTG
Source organism: Morchella sextelata (assembly GCF_020137385.1). NCBI lineage: Eukaryota > Fungi > Ascomycota > Pezizomycetes > Pezizales > Morchellaceae > Morchella > Morchella sextelata. The sequence goes on from NW_025408635.1 coordinate 1,442,046, forward strand.
TCAGATGAAACAGAGCTACCCCATAGTCCATAGTTACGAATATCTTCTACCACGTTCTTGCCTCGGTTGTATTTCTTGGCATCATAGTTCCTTGCCTACAACATCATAATTTACCATGTCGGAACACGCCTCCATTGATTATCAACAACTCAACAATAACCTCCAAACCTTTTTTCAAGTGCACCCACAGGTCGACAATGTTGTCGGTACCGAAGCCTATACGCTGCTCCAACAGTGTCAACATGGTCTTGCTCAATATAAGACGGATTTACAGGAGGTAGAAGCGAAGGCTGAGAGGGCAAGAAGAATGTTCGAGCGAAATCTTGCTGCTGCCCGAGCTCAACAGGCTCCTGTTGAGGTTGCTGCCCCTAACGAAGGACCCATCGGAGACAATGATCTACCTGTACCCCCAGTACCACCGGCTACATGTACTATCTATCGGTCAGAAAAGCTTCCAGATCCTGAGGTGTTCAGGGGGGATCGTGATCGAGAAAGACTACACCTGTTCAAGCAACAAATAAGAATCAAGCTATTCGGAAATGCCGATCCCTACCACTGGCACACCCTACAGTCTAAGTTATCTTGTGCGTTCAGCAGATTGGAAGGCGTTGCTGCCAATCATTTTTACAGTATGTCGGAGAAAGAGGTATTACCTTGCCTTTTATGCTATGGTTTTATGAAATTTTGGATACAGCTTTGGGGACTCCGATCGAATGCGCACAGCTAGAAGGAACCTCCGGAATATCCGTCAATGAAATCGAACGTTCGCCGACTATTTTGCTGAGTTTCAACGGTATGCTGCTGAGTCGGGTATGGATGAAGTCTCTCGGATTGAAGCTTTGATGGAAGGTATTAATGCGGAACTCGATGAATCAATGATACACCATGAAACTCCTACGATGGTAGACGCCTGTGCGACACTTTTGCAACGGTTGAATAATCGCCGTCGAGCGGCAGAAGCTAAACGAGGAAATAAAAAGCCTTGGAATTTTGGTACTACTCCGGCCCCTCATCCCCCACCAGCGAATCCTGTTTCTGCTCCCCGTACTGCCATCCCAGTCGCCAATGCAGCTGCTACTGAAAACCATCCCTCGTTCTGCCCGGGAGGTGATGTACTAATGGATCTGTCTGGAGGACGTCGTCGCCCCTCCCCTGCCGAAAGAAATGCCCGCTTAGTTGAGGGCCGATGTTTCTATTGCGGAGGTGTTGGACACATGTTTAGGGATTGCCCCCAAGCGAAGGCAACTGGAAAGCAACATAGGAGGCCTATGATGAGAGGAGCAGCATTGACGGTGGAGGAGAATGATGGAAGCGATAATGAATCGGCAAAAGATTTGTCCCTGAACTAAGTGGCTTAGTACAGGGACCGTTTAAGGATTTTTCTAGGATGTGTATTTCTGGTTTTTCGGTATCAGAGGAGGAAATGGATGGAAATCAACTTGTAGTAACTTGTTCAATTTCACAGAATAAAAACTCCTTCATCCCCACCTACCCTCTTATTGATACCGGAGCATCAGAATATGCTTTTATTGAAGAATCTTTTGCACGCCACAACAATCTTACAATGACACTCCTTAAAATACTTCGCCATGTAGACGTTATCGATGGAAGACCTATTAAGTCAGGAAAAATTACCCATATTGTCGATGTCTCGCTAGACATTCATGGTCATCGGGAGACGGCGTCATGTTTTGTGACGAAGTTAGGACATTACCTGATTGTGATGGGGATACCTTGGATGCCATGACATGATGTTACGATTCGACCAAAAGAAAATCTACTGATTTTTGACTCTTGGAACTGTTGTCAACACTGTTCACTTATTGGAACTGCAGTTATCATTCATGGCATCTCGATTCCCTTACCAGAACTCCATACAGTCATCGTTTCAGCAACTGAAAAATCTACCATCGACATCGAAGAGTTAGTACCGAAGGAGTTTCATCATCGTCTCCATATGTTCAAAGAATATGACGCTTCAATCCTTCCACCACATCGACCATCCCATGATATTGAAATAGTGTTAGAAAAAGGCAAACGACCACCATATGGACCTATATATGGATTGTCTTAAATCGAATTGAAAGCACTACGGGAATATCTTGATGAAAATTTACCCAAAGGATTTATTCGGGCTAGTGAATCACCAGCGGGAGCACCTATATTGTTTGTAAAGAAAAGTGATGGAACTCTTCCACTTTGTGTTGACTATCGAGGCTTAAATGTGATCACAATCAAAAATCGATATCCATTACCATTGTTAAAGGAAACTCTGGCTAAGCTGTCAAGAGCACAATACTATAGCAAGTTGGATTTACGATGGGGATATAATCAAATCAGGATAGCGGAGGGAGATGAATGGAAAACGGCATTCCGGACGTGATATGGACATTTCGAATATACAGTGATGCCGTTTGGATTAGCTAATGCCCCTGCTATATTTCAACATTGGATCAATAATATTTTACGTCCCTATCTCGACCAATTCGTAACGGCATACTTAGACGATATCCTTATCTATTCCGAGGCTCTATCAGAACATAAAGAACACATTCAAAAGGTTCTAAAGATACTTGATGAGAATCATGTTCACCTTAAACCTGCAAAATGTGAATTTATGGTTCAGGAAACAAAATATCTCGGTTTAATCCTTACTCTGAATGGAAATAGAATGGACCCAAAAAAGTTTGTCGATGTTTTGGAATGGTCCACACCAACAAACCTTCATAATGTTCAAGTATTCCTAGGATTTGCAAATTTCTATCGACGGTTTATTTTAGGATATTCGAAAATTGTTGCTCCACTTACAACTTTGACAAAGAAAAACGTTAAGTTTGAATGGACGGATGAAAGGGAGCAAGCATTTCAAACTTTGAAAAAGATATTTAAAATGGCACCAATCCTAGCTCATTTTCATCCGGATCGAAGGATTGTCAAAGAAACCGATGCATCTGATTATGTTTCAGCAGGAATCCTATCTCAATGTGATGATGAAGGAATCCTACATCCAGTCGCTTTCTTCTCTAAAAAACACTCTTCTACAGAGTGCAACTATGAAATCTATGACAAAGAACTTTTAGCAATTATACGATGCTTCGAAGAATGGCGACATCACCTGGAGGGAGCTCAATTTCCAATTGAAGTTCTTAGCGACCATCGGAATCTTGAATATTTTAGGCTGCTTTTGGAAGCCGTCCAAATCGTGGTTGCAACGGGTCAAATTATGATCCTGGAAGAAATGTGAGTTCCGGAATTTTTTGTTGTTTGGATCCGCACTTTCAGGATCCGGGGAATCATGATTCCTGCAATTCTTTTTTTTTCCTGTTGCAACCCAATTCAATTCTGTGAGAGCTTTCTATCTCCGCACCAGACACAACCCCTCAAACAGCCTGAGAATCTGATTCTATGCCTACTACCCAACAACTAATGCCTCCAAAATCCAAAGCAGTTTGGGACGATGAAAAAGACAAGCTATTGTTAAAGCTTTTATTGAAGCAAATAAAAGCTGGCAAGCGGTAAGATAATGGTTTTAAGAAAGAGGCATGGGTACAGATAACTGCGGATTTCAACTCTGTTTTTCCGCCTGATTGTGAAAGAGAGCAGGTTAAAACCCGTGTTTTTGCAGTAAGTGGATATGAGCATGTATATTATTTCAGTTATAGATTTAATAAGAGTCATAGTTGAAAAAAAAATTGGATATTTTTCAAAAGCTTTGCGAGAATTCGGGTTTCGGTTGGGATTCTGAAAGAAAAATCCCGACCGCTCCTGACGATGTCTGGGATACATATATTCAGGTGTTTTTCTTATCTTCTAAACAGTACTATCTACAGATGCTAATGTGTAACATACAATAGTATCATAAAGACGCAAAGTAATTCTGATACAGAACTTTACCGCACCATGATATGTTATACGAAATATTCTCAAAATCGGTTGCGACTGGCCTATTTGCTTCTGCTACTACACAATCTCAATCTAGTGCTTCTTCATCTACATAACCAGTTTCTACCGATGATTTTGAAAACCAATACACGGATATAAACGGTAAAAAGTCAGATTAAGATGATCCTCTACATATATCTGAGTCACGGCATAGTACACCTATTCCTACGTTCAGTCGGAAACTTGTGAGAACTGAAACGGAAAGCTCATCATCAATTTCAGCCCAAACATACAATACAACTGCAAAGAAACCACGGACTGCTACACATGCTGCAGCGGAGGGCTTGCATGAGCTTGCAAAAGCTTTCAAAGATGCCAAACAAATCTGTGCACCACCGCCTATTACCAAACTCGAACAAGTATTAGACAGAATGACCGAATTTGTTGAAGAAGGGAAATGGTCAGAAGAGGATTATATGATGGCATATGAAATAATGTGGAAGGATGAGAGGCATGCAATCTTTTTCTGTAGTGCACCAGAACATATCAAATTGGGCTGGGTCAAAAAGAATAAATCAGTGTCGGATACAATAGATAGGGTAGAAAACACTGCAGAGGACGTATAAATATACCCATCCGTCCCTGTTGCAGATGTACCTAATATAATCGCGCCATATTTGATCGGCAATTTTGTCTCTTGCTTTGCTTGCTAAATCATGTTCAGATCTTGTAGGTGGCCGGATCGTTCTTCCTTGATCACTCAAACTGTTGGACCCATAATCAAGTCTTTCATTCTCCAAATCCATCTCATCCAATGCTAAATCAAAAAAGGGATCCAAACCATCAAGGCTATGCATTCGTATAAAGTTGTGTAAATAGTAAAGTGCTTTCACCAACCGCACCTGTATCTCAAGCTTGTACTCACATTGAGTCTTCAAAACTGGAAAGCGCTTCTTTAATACACCAAAAATTCTTTCCACCGCATTACGCAGGGAAGCGTGTCTTAAATTGAACAGCTCTTTCGCATTCTCTGGTCTTTGTTTACCTTGTGCAAACTCCTTCAAGTGGTAGCGAACACCTCTATAAGGAGTGAGAAAGTGCGGAGTCAAACCGTAGCCAGAGTCAGCTAAATAATCTTTATTGCCAGTGTTCGGCATAGTAAAACGTTTCGTCAATGCGTCTTTAAGGACTTTGCTGTCATTCACTGATCCCTCCCATCCAGCAAGAAAATATTGGAAAGTGAGATCAAAAGAGCAGACAGCGAGAATATTTTGAGCCATGAAACCCTTACGGCATCTATATGCTGCTGCTGGAACATTAGCTCCAGCAATCCGAACGGCCATCAAAGACCCGTCAATTGCACCTATGCAGTCTTTAAATACGGATAGAATTTAGGATTGCTGGTAATCTCGATTGGAGTTGGTACGTCGCGAGATGGTTCAGTTTCGGTAGGTAGCGTTATGTATTTTGAACTCATATCATCAAGCGTATTCAAAACTTTGTTCAAATATCTATTTACTGTTTCCCCCGAGTGCTGGAAATGACTTGCTGTAACGCGAGTAACAGCGGAGTTCGTTACCATATAGGTAAACATAAGAACCTGCTGTTCAACAGATACAAAGCGGGAATCGCTCAAGTAACCTCCTTTCCTAAAAGCCTGGCACAGTGAATTAAAAACAGGTCGTTCCATTCTCATCTCCTCCCGGAAAAACCTGGGGTTATTGCAATCCAAAACTTCTTGGGTCCACTGCTCTCCAGAAAGCTTAGAGGTATTGAATGGGTCTCTTACTAAAGGAGCCAAAACTGTCGTGCTGTAAATTCCTCCTAACAACAAGAGGAGGTTTTGCTCAGAATCGGAATCATCTGAATTCATTCCAAAATGTATCGGGGCCGAATAGCTGAAGGTTGATAAAAATAGGTAGTGAACTCAGAACTAGTGAGCCAGAGGGTAGCACAAGAGGGTACTAGTAGTGGGGCAATACAGTAGACGAGTAGCGGGGCCAGACAGTAGGCGAGTAGCAGAGCCAGACAGCAGGGCCAGACAGTAGGGGAGTAGGAGAGCCAGACACTTAGAGGTTGCAGGCTAATGCTGAGGACGCAGATGTATAAGTCGAAAGGGTCGAGGTCGCGGGGTCGCGGGTCGCGGGTCACGGATCGTGAGGTCACGAGGTCACAGGTCGCAATACTATAACTCTAGTAGTTTTATTAGTTTGATATATTAATCAGGTAGGATTGTATCTCACTTGAAATAAAGTATGACGGATGATAAGTGGTGATTGTGACAGATAAGTGGTCATGGTGACGGATAATGGATGGTGATGGTGGATGGGGTTGCACTGACCGTTTGGCTTACCAAATCACACTTTGAGCGGATTGTATTTTGCAACCTCCAAATCGAATTTTGCGGGGATCGTGGTTGCTACGAGACAGTGCCTCCAAACGGAGCCTTATGACAACAAAATTGTTAAATCATCGACAAGCCCGTTGGTCCGAGTTTCTCTCATGCTTCGATTTCGTTATACAATTTCGGCCAGGAAAACAAGGAACGAAACCAGATGCATTGACTAGGAGGTCAGGTGATCTACCTAAAGAGGGGTATGAACGGTTGACACATCAGAGTCCAGTGATTTTGAAGCGAAAAAATTTGGATACAAAGCTAAGTTTGTTCGCGGGTTCTTTGTCAAATAAATCCACTGAAGGAGCGTCCACTGTAGAGGAGTTATTTTCAAAAGCTTACCAAGTTGATAGTTTTTCAAACAAGATCCTCACTATGCTTCGGCATGGTGTTCGCCACTCGAACAAAATTTCGTTTGCTGAATGCACGGAGTATAACAACGTTCGGCTACTTTATCGAGATGCACTATATGTATCAGAGGACAATGACCTTCGGCTAAGGCTCCTAAAAGAACACCATTACAAACTATCGGCAGGTCATCCAGGCAGAGCAAAGACATTAGAACTTCTAAATCGAGAATATTATTGGCCACAGATGCGAAGATATGTCGATCAATATGTTAGGAATTGCAATGTGTGCGCCCGTAGTAAGGCGCTTCGAAATGCACCTTATGGAGTACTTCGCCCGATGCCAATACCTGATGGACCGTGAGCGGATGTATCAATGGATTTTGTTACCGATCTCCCTGAGAGCGACGGATATAATTCAATTTTAGTTGTGGTGGATAGATTAACCAAAATGCGACATCTAATACCAACGACTAAAGAGGCAGATTCAAGGGAAGTAGCGAGGCTATGCATCGATAATGTTTGGAAGCTACATAGACTACTTAATACCATTGTATCTGATCGAGGAACACAGTTTGTTGCGGAGTTTTGGAAGTCGCTTTATGATCGGTTGGAAATATCGTCGAGATTCTCTACCGCATTTCATCCTCAGACAGATGGACAAATGGAAAGAATCAGTGTCGTAATGAAACAATACCTTCGAAGCTATGTATCTTATCAACAGGACGATTGGGCTCGATTGTTATCAATGGCCGAGTTTGCGACAAATAATCATGTTTCGGAAACAACAAAAGTCTCTCCTTTTTATGCCAATTCGGGAAGAAATCCAAGGATGACTTTTGGTCCTTTGGAACATTCTCGAATAACGGTAGAGGATCAAGCTAATCGTATTGTAAAAGAAATAAAGGATGTAGTGGATTTTCTAAGAGAAGAGATGTTTCGGGCGCAAAGGATACAAGAAGAGTCAGCTAATAGGAATCGGACTCCAGCTCCTCGTTACTATTTAGGAGATAAAGTTTCCTATCGACACATCATATTCTAACAAAGTGGCCTTCTATGAAATTCGACTGGAAACGTATTGGACCTTATAGCGTTAAGCGAATCGTCAATCCCTATGCTTACAAGTTGGCACTTCCCCGCTCAATGAAAATTCATCTAGTATTTCATGTTTCGTTATTGTCACCCGAAGCAAATGATCCTTTACCAGGACAACAACAATTACCACCAACTCCGGTTGAAATCGAAGGGGAGGAAGAATGAGAAGTTGAAGATATTTTGGATTCGAGGAAACGAAGAGGAAGGCTTGAGTATTTAGTACGATATGTAGGATATGATGAAGCCTCCTGGCAACCACTATCGGAGCTTGAACATTCACCTGATATCGTCAAACAATTCCACGAGTGTTATCCAGGGAAGCCCAAGCCTACCAGGAGGTAGGCATTAGAGGGGGGCGTGGTCTGTAACGGCAACTATGCATTTCGGTTAGTGATAAATTGGGATACGAAGGGGAAGTATTGTGTAGTGGGATTATGATTTGTAATGGGGGTTTCTGTTATGTTCTTTTAGTTTCTGTTATGCGGAGGTATTAGTCATCATTGAATTAGGGTCGGATATATAAGGGGGCGTTGCTTTATGTTTTTATCTGTTTTCTTTCTTTCCTTCTTTCTTTACGCAACCCCTGCATTCTACTTGCTCGCTAAAGCTCGCAAAGAACTCCCTGATAATCAACCTCGCTTTAAAAACACTTTATTTTACTCCTCTCGGTTTACCCTGGTATACCATACCAGGCTGAGCCACTTCGTCCCCGATCGTACGGTCGCGTTTGCTGTTCTAAGCGAAAGAAACATACGAAAACTGGCTTCTAGCGAAGAATTCTCCAGCCTTGACCTCCCGAAAGGAAGGAAAAGAAACTTATCCGAAACCTCACTCTACGCCGCCAGAAGAACTGGACATTCAGTCATGTCGCAGCAAGCTTCGCTCCAGTCCTTTTTTACCCAGTCTTCCCAGCAAGGGACAGTCCCCCCGCAGAATACGAATACTCAGGTTCCCGACCCAACCCCATCCGGAGCACAGGAACAGGAGTTTTCCTCGACCTTTGCAACAGAATCTGACTATAACGACCCCTACCAGCCGACCATCGACTATCTCTACCCGAGTACTGTCCCCCAGGATACTCACACCCAGACGGACCTGAACTATATTACCTGGGCCATCAGACATGCCACCAGCCGGATCTGCCCACCCTCCGACAGGATTGAAATCCTCGAAGAGCAAACGACTACACTCCGGAGAACAGTGGATACACTGAAACATCAAATCGAGGCCCAGACAAACATGATCACCAACATGCATTCGGCGATCCACGCCCTCCTCAGTAAACAACCACAACCGCAGCAACCGCAACAACAGCAGCAACAACAACAACAGCAGCAACACCAACAACCACAACAACCGCAACAAAGAAAGAGAGCGGCCCCTCCAGCGGTTCCCCAAACAACCCCCCAAGCAGCGCCACAGGCAGCTCCTCAGGCCCCCCCACCCGCACACCCCCAACAAGCCCCACCTCGTGGATGGAAGGCAGGCACCTGGGCCACCGTGGCCTCGGCACCCGGTCCCGCCCAAGGAAACTTCCAGGTCATCGAGAGGAGAAAGAAATCCGCAAAGCCAAAAGCGGACCCCCTCTTCAAACCAGAGTACACCAAAATCAACAGGGAGATCATTGTTGAAACTACTGCCCCATCCGACGTTAACCCCTCCGAGATCAGGACCCTTGTCAATGCAAGAATCCAAGACGAGTCCTGCCATTTCATCTCGGCAAGAAGAACACCCAAGGACAACTTCATCTTGGAAACAAAATTCGTCACCCCTGCAACAAAGGCAATGGAATATGCCAAAGAAATTGAGGAGGCCCTCCTCACCCTACAGGTACCGGTCGCCGTCATCCGCGCAAACTCCAAATGGTCAAAGTTTCTCCTCCATGGAATCCCCACAACGGTTGGGGAGGGCATTGAGGCGGGACAATTGGTAGCATCAGAAATCAGAAGCAACTATGGAGAGAACTTCCAACTTGCCCAGGTTCCCCGCTGGATCTCCAGGGCAGAAACTCGAATGGAGAAAACCCACTCATCAATGGTCATCGCGCTCCCAGGACAAATTACAATGGAAACACTAGGAGTTAAATTCCTATCCCTCTTCAACCGAAGCTGCTACATCGAGGCCTTCCTCCCAACCTTCCCGGATGCCCAGTGTGCGAAATGCCTCGAATACGGCCACCGCCAGGAGAAATGTAAGAACAATGGGAAATGCGGCCACTGCGCCGGAGATCACCTCACCAGTTTCCACCCATGCAATCAATGCCAGGGAGGATACAGATGCACCCACACCCCAATCAGATGCCTGAACTGCAAGGGAATCCATAAGGCCTCCGACCCAGCATGCCCTGAAAGAGTTAAACGCCGATTCCTCAATAAAGGAAAGGAAAATGCCCCACCCGCCCAAGACCCACCCGCCGCACCCGCCCAAGAGCTACTTCCAATAATCCAAGTACCAGCCACCGTCCGGTCGGAGCCACACCCGTTCCCGAAGACGACCAACACATGACGAATAATGCATAGGCCTCGAACAACCGCGCTCGCACACCAACTTAACTGTGCACGGAGCGAACTAATCACCAAGGCGGCGGTGGAAGAAGCGGAAACAGACTCGAGCATTTATTTCGTACTATTACAAGAACCATGGACCTCAACAGAGGGATATCCACCAGAATCAAATCTCTTTTACCTTTTTACAGCCAGCAACATCAATACGAAATGCGCAATATACGTCCGCAAACATGCCAACCTTAAACCAAAACACCACTATACACATGATAACTTCATAGTATCGATTACGGTAGAACTCCAGACCAAGAAAACCCAAATCCTAAACATATACTCCCCAGGCCGAGGTGGCCCCTTCGCTCAAATAGCAAGTACAATCCAAACCCTTGATAACTGTCTAGTAATGGGAGACTTCAACTGCCACCATCAAATGTGGTACGGAGTAAATTCACATGAATACAGAAACAATATTCGAGCAGACCGCGTCAACGGCGCACGGTTAAAACGATGGATAACCCGGCAGAAACTGACCCTCCTGAACGAACCAGGCGTCTTTACGCATTTCCCCAGAGACAGAGGGAAAAGGTCCACAACCATTGACCTTGCATTTGTAAAAGGCCCAACACTTGACCACAACCTACGATAGAGCACTGAACCCTACGGAGCGGGCTCAGACCACGGGAGAACCTCCGTTCACTTACACTTGGAAAAACCACCTTTGGTACCAAGACGAATGTGGCGACAAACAGACTGGAAGCTATTGGAGAACCACATGTCAAACATTTCCATCCCTGCAGAGGCATGGGAAACCAAGGAACATACGGAACAAACTGTCGATTTCTTCTTAGAACTGGTCAGGTCAACAGTCAGCATAGTAACACCACTCTCGAAGGAGGGGGTAAGAGCCAACTCCTGTTGGTCAGATGAAATGAAACAAATGAAGGCAAGGGTAAATGCAGCAGAAAGGAAGGCGAGAAACACAAGGAAACCCAATCACGTGGAGGAACACCGGAAGGCTTGCAGAGAATGGACAGTCATGATCCGGAAGGCAAAAGCGGACCAGCGGGAAAAGACGATGAACGAGGCGAAAGGTAGTGAAGTCTGGAGAATCCTAAATGCAGGAAGGAGACGAGACACAATCATACCAACCATACAAGGTGAAGAAACGTTCACGGGGAAGTGTCAAGCTCTAAGAGCCCAACTTTTCCCCTCGAAACGGACGTCCCCCGACCATCCCCCCTTAAACATCAGACCCCCCTCTTTTGACCTTAGCAACACCTTCGACATAGTCACCCCTGAAGAACTTAACAAAGCAATCGACTCCTGTCCAGCGCACTCGGCGACCGGCCCGGATGGCATCCCTTATACCTTTATTAAAGCAATAGTCAGGGCAAACACAACTCTAATTCAAGACATGTTCTCCACCATGCTCCAGCACGGGGTACACCCAGCGGAATGGAAAATAGCAAAGTGTATCCCGATCCCGAAACCCGGTAAAGCAAACTATCATGAAGCGAAAGCCTACCGGCCCATTTCCCTTCTACAATGTTTCAGCAAAATCCTGGAGAAGATAGTGGCCCAAAGACTCTTCACCGCTGGAGAAATCCTGGGCACACTCTCAGTAAACTAATTCGGAGGAAGACCAACCATCTCGGCAATTGACGTCCTCCTGAAAACCTTAACACCAATACAACAAAACCTACTACTGAAAACAGTACCGGAATCGCCCGGCGAGACAGACCAGCGATCCTAACCAACGACATCCAAGGAGCATTTAATTGTGTCGACCACCTACTCCTCGCGGAAATCATGCACCAACAAAAATTCCCCACCTATCTGACAGAATGGTGCAATGAATTCAACACCGGCAGAAAACTACAGTTCCAATTTAACCATGAGCTAGAAGAACCACAGCCCTATGATTCTGGAGTGCCGCAAGGTAGCCCCATGTCCCCGGTATTATTTATGATCTATGCCGAAGTAATCCTGGACCTAACCAGCAGCCCAAAAGAGATGGACACAACTTACATTGATGACGATGCGCTGGTGCAAATATCCAAAACACCAAGCTTCACAATCAAGAGAATGGACGAACGAATGAGAGGAAGACTAAGTAAAGCCGAGCCACTCCAAATTAAATACGACCCAGATAAATCCGACTTGATCTTCTTCCGGCCCACCACATCATCCACACAACAACCACGACTTCCAGTCAAAGTTAACAACATCGACATATACCCCAAAGAGAGGCTGAAATACGTAGGAGTCTGGATAGATCCGACCCTCTTCTTCCGGCCCCATGTCGAAGCAGCGATCGCAAAAGGCCTGAAAGCCCTCCACCAAATCCGAAACACTGCCCGCCTGCCAGGTATAACAGTCAAGACAGTTCATCACCTAATAACACAAGGCTTCCTTCCAAGTCTGCTCTACGGATCCGAGGCTTGGTGGACTGGCGCAGACCACATTATAAGATCCCTCGAACCACTATATAATGAAGCGGCCCGGGTCATCACCGGCCTACCACGATGGACCAAGAGAGCTAAACTCCTCCGAGAAGCAGGCCTACCCCCCTTAGAATACCTTCTGACATACCGCTCAAGAAAGTACGGAACCAGATTACTCTGTACTAATGCAACCCACTCCAACAATGAATCCCTGATCGAGATCCTCTCATACAGAGAAACAAACATCAAAGGAAGAGGCCTACACCGAATCGCCTCCCTCTTACTCCCATACCAAACCCCCGGAAATATGAGAGACAAGTGGAACCAAAACAAACTATTACGCGACCAACTGTTAGAAGAATGGAACACACAACCAATACCTAACTACCACCATCGGGGGGAATTTCGCCCCCCCCCCAAGATTGCAAAACTCACCCTTACAGAAGCAAAGAAGGTATTTCGAATCCGATGTCAAACCACCCGGATCGACAAACATGCAGCACACACAGACCCCGAACCATGCCAGTGTGGGATGGAAAACTCAGCGAAATATACACTTATGGAATGCCCAGCGTGGGCTCGAATCCGTGCCTCCCTGATAGAGAAAATCCCCGGAGCGATGACCTGGGAAAATTGGATGTTCACAAACCTGAAAACGGACCTTATCTACAATTTGCAAAAAAATCTCAACTCTCGAAATGGTACGAGTCGGTGGAGGCGGACGCGGACCTGGAAGAGGGGATGGAAGAAAATGATTAGAGGCGGGATTAGGAAGGATAGTTTCCTTTTACCTTTTATTTCTTGTTTCGTTCTTTTTTGATGGATCCAGCGCCCGAGTTCGCTGAGATATGTTATTTCTCCTTGTTGTTGGGTTTTTCCGGTTACGGTCTGCTCTTGAATTTCCTTACCGTTGTTCGTGTTCGTTTTATTTCTTGTTTTGTTCGTTGTTTTCTTTCCTTTGTTTTGTTCGGTTTTGTTCGGTTTCGTTTAGGCGGTTGGTTTGGCGTGCGATAAGTCTTGTACTTCAAAGCAATATAAGATTCTTCTTCTTCTTCTTCTGTATTTTATTTCACGAATGTTATTCTTGTTCTATGCTACGTCATAGAGTTCAGTTTGATTGTCAGATAAAACAGAGCCGCCCCATAGTCCATAGTTACGAATATCTTCTACCACGTTCTTGCCTCGGTTGTATTCCTTGGCATCATAGTTCCTTGCCCATAGACCCACGTTATAGTTCACCCCGATCTACTAGACCTGAAAACAAAACCGCGTACCTCCAACAATCTGGACTGAACTCCGGACTCTGCCAAATACTAACCTAGTAGCCCCATCGGACACTAAAGGGATCTTCTCGAGTAACTGAGGAGCAACCCTAACTGATTCCAACTTCTTTCCTGACTTTGGTTGCGTACTCTCTGAACCATACATAAATGAGAATCAAGAACCAGCAACAGGCGCAGCAACAGGCCCAGCAACAGACCCACTTGCAGCAGTCTCCATTACCTCTTCAGCATCGTCCACTGCTTCTCAACACGTACCAGTGATGCACCAGAAGTTCTTGTACAGATGACTTTACTTAGGATTAGTGCTACCCCACTACTACCCGCTAGTGCTCCCAAAAGAATATTGCCCGGAAGATCATAATCTCAGGTCAAGTTCTCACTCAGTCCAAGTCTAGTGCAGTCCACTCAATAGGCCCAGCAGCAATAGGCCCAGCAATAGGCCTAGCAATAGGTCGCTCAATAGGCCCAGTAGCCTCTACTACTCCCTCACTAGCATCCATCAATGCTCCACTGAACGCTCTTGTACCGAAAACTCCTACATTCAAGCCCTGATGCCCCTCTCAATTATTTTCTAGTGCAAGTCTGTCCGAACTAATAAACCACCCCTCACTAGTTCAAAAGAGATATATTGGACCCAAGCCATCGCAGATTGTCCAAGAGACATGCCCAAGTCCAAGGGCATTCATGATGACTCAAGGAAGCAAAGCTAAGATGAGTTTTGGTTTACACAACCTACGTAAAGTATATACCAGCATCCACAACAGTCTAAAGGCGGAAATGCAAAACGTAGGTTGGGTCAATAACAATAAGTTCAGATTGGCTGCATTTAATGCCCTATGCCTTTAATTAATGAGCCTGCCCTCCCTCAATGGTTTTGTGCCAATTTGAACTGGGATTGACTCCGATACCCGTAGAGTACTAGTGAGTACTCTACAGTGGCTCATTGTGGATGTTGATATGAAGGATAAGGTATTAAGGGGATAGGGAGACCATCAGTTCAAAGAGGCTGCCAGTGATAGTGATTATGATGATGACCGCGGTAGTCAGGCAGCTAGAAGATGCTCTCGTAAAAGGAAAGAGCGTGCAATACCCTCAGAACTCGTGCAACCTTCCATAATGGTTACTGTAGATGACCTCAATACTCTAGGGGCATTCTTTATCCTTGTCCACCAATTACATAAAACTGAAATGATACCTTGAATGAACCTTCCTTCATCGGACTTTTGACCAAGGTAACTTTCCCCGAGTTATGCAACTTGATTCTGAAGCACACCGCATCCGCTAGAGCAGTTAGGACTATTTGGGGGGCAATTGAGAACGTCTCCCCGGTAGTTGTTCCTCCTGTTCGGCCGGTGGAGGTACACATTATGGATTCAGAGTAGCTTAAAGGTTGGTTGAAGAACAGTAATGCTAGGCCTTGGAGGATATTGGCAGTATTTCACAAAGTAGTCTCAGGTGCTAACCTGGGTGGTGCGGAATCACCCCCATCAAACCCGGCTTTCCTGCATATTGAGGAAGATAATTATAGCATGATCGATATTCCTACAGGGGATTCGGATTCCGAGGAGGGAAAGCACCAGATAAATGCCAAAGAACTGAGGGTATATATACCTAGAACTGATGCCAGTAATCAAAAGCTAATTCAGACTCTTGTTAGGCTTCACGATAGATAGCAGGATGCTATCGATGGTTTAGACCCCAAATACCTTAAAAAGTATTTTTTGGTGTCGTGGTTGCTGACCCAAATTTCTTACAGAAGATGATCTGGACACCTACCGGGATAGTATTCAAGAGAGTTGCTATCGCACTCACTGCTGCTGGTGCTGGAGGTGATGGAGGTGATGGAGGTGATGGAGGTGGAGGTGGAAGTAGTGGTGGTGGTGGTCTAGGACCTCCTCCTCCTCTGGGTAGAGCTGGTGGTGGAAGACCAGCTGGGGGTGGTGGTGGTGGAGGTGGTGGGCCAGCTGGAGGCGGTAGCGATAGTGGTAGTAGTGATGATGACGGGCATTATTAGTACCTTTTGGTATAATCTCTAACTTCCCTTCCTGCGCAATTGTCACTAACCTTTTAATAGTTGTTAGGATTACTCTCTGAACATTCGCCATAGTTGCTGAAGTGTGGTACGATTTGGTGTTTTGGATTTCCCTTTGTATATCAATGGTTGGGTTATATCGGATAAGATTAGATTACATTACATTCGATTTGATTAGTCCAGGTGGTAATTGCATTGCTTTTATTTCCAAGTTGAATCAAACTCCTAGATTGCTCTCAAAGCATTCGGTACTGCTTCAGAAAGTGCAGTAAAATGAGTAATGATAAATGATGTGGTTGAGTGCAGAAATAACGGTAACACCGGATGATCTCTGCCATATGAAGATTAGCGGGGCAAATTTTCTCGCCAAGATTTTTTCTTAATTGAAGATATCGCGAGTGCTTCTAGAGCACTGCGGATATTCCTACCAGTCATCAGAATGGTTCCCACCAAGCACTACTCCCGTACAGCACCTATTGCACCAAAGCATCCACGACTTCCAATATGACGTAAAGAAGATGGAAAGATTGATGAGTCTGAGATATATTACCGACCATTCACTCCACTGCCAGCCCGCACTTGGAGTAGTCAATCAACTACCAACTCTCAACTAACTCGGAAAGGTCTTCTCTGTGCTTCCAAAATCCCCACTGGAAAGTGCAGTCCTCGGAGGGTAGAATTTCATCTCCCTGAGGATTATACTGACAATTTTGAAGCGCAAGAGGAGCCTAAGTCAATTGAGGAACCTGAGATGGAAGAAATAGTTGATACTAACCATTCAGACTATGATGATACTCCGGAGAACAACCACGAGAGCTCTGAAGAGGATGAGAATGAACTGGAGGATGAACCTCAAGCCCCCCTCTATCTTCCACCCAGAGGTCTCGGACCGTCGGAAAGAAACCTCATACAGTTCAACCAATCACTGCTAGAGCACTGAGCAATGCTCGGATGAAACCAACTGGAGCAGTAGCGGATATCATTGCTTCTTCCGACACCTCGGTACCTGTGGTACAGGTTCGACTCTATCTCGCTCATTGATGCTTTTTAACATGTAAGCATTAATGGCTAACGATTCAGAGGGGAACTCGACGGAGCACAAAAGTAATACGTAAACAAGGGAGAGCAGGACCGACTTCAGCACCTAGCCAGGATGCATTTCAGGTAGCACTCCCAGCATCTCAGATAGCACCGTCAATACCTTCACAGTCTGGGCCCTCTACACCTGTTTCTCCTCATGAGTATACCACTTCTAGCCGCCATATCGATTATTCCTCGATGCACTCTCGATATGGGGAGTCGTCCCCTACTTACTGGCCATATCGTTCTTTACTGCTTAGCGAGGTAATTGGCGAGCATTCTGTGAGCAGTTGTCAGATTCCTTCAAGCCAACTTCACGGTCAAGGTCGGTCACAAAGAGGCCACGAAATCAAGTACCTTCCCTCATCTAGGGAGGAGGACGAGAGTGCTCCGATGCCGGAAAGCGATGGTATTTTGCTTCCGGGAAGCAAGGTTAGTATTTCGGGGGATACTCACAACATCTTTGAGAACACTGGCAACATTGTTTCGAGCCAATTGACCCAGAGGTCTGTGGTCCTTAACTCTAGGAGTGGAAATGTACTGTCAGTTCAGGCTCACAGGATTGAGAAGGAGTGTAACGTGTTAATCGGGGAGCATACTGTTCACCATGAGCCCTTTCCACCTGCAGCAAGACTTGCGATACTGGTAGTGAGCATGTGGGCAACTACAATTCGCCGAGTGGGGTACAGAGTATACCTTGATAAAGTCATTATTAAACAGGTGAGTGCCCCAAAGGGATTATGAGTGCTCTGGAAGAATAATTGAGAACGATAGGTCAGAAGTCTGCACTCCCGTGTTCGTTCCCACTTGATGCACGAGGTGAAAGGGTGCCTGGTAGGCTCTACAATATATGGGCTTGGAAATCTTGTGGGCCCCGATACAAGGGCGGCTCAAGTAGAATATCTTTTGAGAAGTGATCGTTTCTTGAGCTCCCAAGACCATTACGAGGTATGGTAAATGCCGAGAGAGTACTCGGGATAGCAGCCGACAGATTCTAGACCTACCGACTGTACTTCTCGGCTCCGGAAATTATCGATATATTGTATTTTAAATACTTCGATGAGGTAAGAATGCGAGGGGTTATGTATCCGGAATTTCTAGAGTGGATAGCTCCTACCCTTATTTACCTGATATTGACGGCGATCTGGCATGGCATTTGGGTGTAGTCAATAGGGAGTTGCTCGAGGCATAATAATTTTTAGTCGCAGAATGAAAGTTTTGTGAATAGGTATGGCCCGATGCCCTCATTGATATGGTGAGTGCCTTGGGAGCATTTGCGGATGCTCCTAGTACTATACGGAATTGCCGAGCTGACATTCAAACTCCAGTAGAAATGTTTAACAGGATGAGCAACACTTGGAAGGAGAGAATTAAACAGAACCGGGACGCAACTTTGGAGGTAATCAAAGATAACCTTCGAGAAAAGGTATGATACTTCTAGATGCTGGTAATGCGAGTGGTATTCTAAATACTAACCCTGATAGATATGAGATAGAAAGGGGGAAACTATTGAGGTGATACTAGAGGAAGGTTTTAGCGAAGACGATAAAGCACTGGCTGCGGATCTTGCCGCATTCCAAGATGCTCAGTGAACACCCACGAATCCTTCAGTAGGTTGGTTGATTTCGACAGCGCCGAGAACGAAGTGATTAATGCCCAAGTTCACGGCATTGACACCGAAAAGGATGGAGAGGAGGAAGAAGAGGAGCCAGAATTACCTGTAGTGGAGGGTTACGAAATGGGTAGGTAGCAAGATGTGTGAGGGCTAAAGGAGATAGTGGGGGATTTGTTCTTTTCCGTATATTGTATTAGGGTTAGTTAGGGTGTTAAATAGCATATTGTTTTAGTATTAGGCAGAGAATCACGGTGATGAATACACCAATTCTAAAAGTGTAATAGCGATTGCCCTGGAGGCAGTAGAGATCATTGTGTGGGTGGTTTTTGGGAATCTCATGGGGGAATTATGAATATCAGAGGCCGGTAAGGCGGAGAGGTGTATGCTTGAAGAGAATGAGGCGCCGAAATATAGGAATCGGTACGTCGGGTGTGAGTCAGGTTTCACAGCACCGATTCGGCAACGTCAGGAGGGGTCAGGGTAATTATTCTATTCCAGGGCCCACTGGAGCAGTCGGGAGTACTCCAGGAGCAGTCAGGATATACCAGCGAGCAACTGGCATTCTCTGGCAACTGGACTGACGTACGGGTTGAGCCGAATACGAGAATCAGATGTCAGGGCACATTGGGCAGACTAGTGTGAGCTGTACTGGACAACCATGTGCCAGAACATGTCAGGAGTGCTTGCCGTATCTCTGGAGAGGTAGTTTACCTACTGAGCACCTTTAGCACCCTGAGCGCCTCGGGCATCTGATAAAGTCTGCAGGTTTGCTGATGTACTTCGGCATGAGCAAGAGTTTTATACCATTGATTCAGCCAATTATGCTAATTCCGAAGAAAGTGTAAATTTACTCCCAGTGGAATACCTACAGAATCTCAATCTTGCATCACTCCCACCCTTCAAGCTTTAGTTCAAGATAGATGCATCCATTATCCTACTCAGAAATCTTTACCTAAAAGAATGATTGTGTAATAGTACTCAAATAACTGTTACAAGTATGGAGAGATAGTGTATTGAGATTCGAATACTAGTACACACTGCTATGAACATGGATAAAGGTATAGACTATAGTTGCCAAGGAACACAACTTGAGTGAGGATGTGAATGTAGACTATGGTCAAAGTAATATACTGTAAGCTCCCTTTGTATATCATACTAGAGAACTATGGCTATGAATTATGGACTGTAGAAATACATGAGAGGCGAACCCGTATCTGGATATGGTATCTGAATTGGTGTAATATGGTATGAGAATAGTATTGTAAGCTAACAATACCAAGAGAATGAAGAAAGTTGTATAAAGAAGAGAGAGAGAAACAGAACATCAACGAAAGCCAGAACCCCTTGATATATCCAATAACCACGGTCCGAATCTGACTCATACCCTCATATAACAGAAATCCATAGGACCCAAAGGAAACCCATATCACTAATCCTAACCTCGTTGCCAAGTACTTCCTCTTTACGCCCTAACACAATATCTGCCCTAATGTCAATATGCCGTTACAAATACTGAGTGGTGAATTTGATGGGGTGGTAAACATAATACCCCACATTAAACTCTCTACAACTTAAGGAGAACTGCCTTTTATTCTTATACGCAAGCAACTACCTGTTCACTTATTATTTGCAATGACCGTCAATAAAGCGCAATCGCAGTCTTTGGATTTTGTAGGGGTGAGTTTGCGCGAGCCAGCATTTACGCAATAACAATTGTATATCGCACTATCTAGGATAATAGATGTTGAGGGTTTGAAGGTGTTGCAGATTGTAAAGCGCGGGGTGTTAACTAATAATGTGGTGTATCCTGATGTGTTGTTGTGATTCCCATTTGTATTTTAGTTCTATTAGCCTGTACATTAAAGATGTGTTTATACTCAATGAACAGTAAGTTACAATTTACAATTGTCCATTATGCGAATGTAATTCCAACTCGCAATATGCCAGCAGCCCTTACATACAACAAAACTATCAAAGTCCTTACACTCCGCAATACCGCAAAAGTCGTTATGAGCTGCATTCAGCTCACAATCATCATGAATCGCAGTACGCTCACCTTCGTTAGTAACCATATTACGAGTACCGTTGTTGCAAACTGCAATACAACTACGGTGACCTACGGCCCTTACACACTGCAATGCACCACAGTACACTCACTATAATTGCACCGGTATCATTAGTAAACAATCATAAGCTGATATATGCCTCGAGAGGTTCAGGAGACACTCTCAATAGACCTTGTAGACTCATGGGAGACTTTGGACATATATGATAGTTTGCGGATAGTTGCGTGCCTTATTACGTCTACCATGCTTGTGAACTATAATATATCTACGGTCTTTATACACTTTAATGCGTCATATTAAACTCACCGTTATTATACGCCTCATTATATCCACCGTGTCAGTGGTTAAGTACTGCAATACTTCTATATTGCTTACACGCCGCAATAGGTGCACCATTATTTCACCCTGCCTTATGCCCACTATAGCAGTGGTTATGCACTACAGTATCCCCCATATTGATTGCATACTGTAATACGCGCACCGACATTACACGGTACTTTACGCCTATCAATGTACCACGATACTGGTGGTTATGCAGTGTAATACTCTTAAATTGCTTTCGCACTGCAGTATTTGCACCATCATTCAGGTTGGACTCCGATTTACGCATATACTCTATACGCGCTGCATTACACTTAGGGTAATTAGAGCACAAAATGGTAAATGTAGGTATGTGAGGCATCAGTGGAGTAAATGTTAGAGTAAACAGCGTAAATTCTAGAGTAAAGAGTGTCCTTAGTTTTGGTGAAGTGCAAGCGATTTATATGAATTTTCCCTATTTCCTCTTCAATTTTACAAAACTCCTAATCTAATAATTTCATAAGAGACCCAATCCTAGCTCAACACCTAGCCATATCTATACACTAGCTCTTTATACCTCTTGCACTCTTCCTTGTAATCCTACTATAACCCTTAAAGTCCTCCTCAATAGTTACACCTCTTGCTCTCCAATTTACGCCTAGAGCAGGGTGAAAAGTACACTTTGTACACTTATTTCCAAAGTGGCAGTTGGTGCAACTACCCTGGAAAAACCCATCTACAGTTACACAGTGAGAAAATTGCCCATTACCACCTGTACATAAATTACACTCTTCAACCTCAGGGTAATCCTTATATAAACCTAAAATAGCCTCAACATTAATCCCTCTCTGGGGGTTAATCTCTCTCTCATACCTCAAAAAAACCTGGTTAATAAGCTCAATAGCTAATAACCTTGTACTATTAATGGTGTTTAAAAACTATTTTTAACTAACTCTTCCATAACCTCAAATGAATAACGGATACCGGACTCGGAGCGTCAAGGTCGCCAAGGTCACCAAAGTCGTCAAGCTCACAGTCTGACTCGTCAGGCTTAACATTTTGCTTGGTGCGGCGCTGGGGCTTGGTGGAGCGCTGGGGCTAGATGGGTTGCTTACCAAGCAACTTGGTAGATGTCTCGGTAGGAGGCTCGGCATGGACCGGAGGCTCAACAATTAAGAGCTCAGGAGAGACAGGTGCAGCAGGTGCAGCAGGTACTTTAGAGGAGGTAGTGGAGGTAAATATTTCTTTAGGATAGGTAGGGAGGTAAGAACTGTTTAATGATGGGTGCAAATGAAGTGAAAAAATGATCTATTTATTTCGCTCTTACAGCTCTATTCACTGTGGGCATTCACAAAATACAGTCACTTACATTAAGGGCAAACCCAAAGAACTCGAAGACAGACTACGGCGAACTATGGCACACCGAACTCCCAGCATGACGATCCAGCGCTGCACTGAACTCCCAGCATGATGAACACCCTACCAGCACTTAGCAGTGAAATCAGCACCCTTCGCAGTTGCGAGGTGGCCCACTACTATTGTCATCTGTACTACTATCACTATGTTGCTAGGTAGATATTCGGTGGCACTATTCTCGTCGTACTGGGGAGTTAAACTAACTAGGGGTCCCAGATTTATTTTTATTTTTGCTGCTTTGTTACAGTCAACTGCAAAAGTCTTGATTTTCCTTTTTCGGCTTCCGCCAACATTTTTTAAAAAGGTCGAAAATTTACGAAAATTATATCATACCCTTAAAGGTTAGTTTAAGCCAAATCTTTCATATTTAAGAGATTATTGAAATACTAATACATAAATAGGGCTCACATTATCATAACGAGTCTCCTTCCTATGGCTCTGCCTGATCACGAAGTACACAGTTTAGAAGAACTCTTTACTTAATCCTCAACCATCGCATATAAAATAACATTTCATCTCATAGGAGACGACACGAGTTGGTTGCCTGTTGAGGACCGCATTGAGCACAACACTGAAGTTATATCCGACTGCCGCATATAATTTACTCTCAAAATAGTCTAAGAGAAGATTAGATCACTTTAAACCACAACACCTCCCATTTGACACTTTCTCAAAAGGAAAGTTGATATATTTCGCGCGGTCTTGGAATTTCATTGCGAAATTCGGCGAGACAGCCCTTAGACTACATGCGAGGCACAGAATCAAGCGCGCGGAAAGGCAAATTATTCAAAGGAAATACTCCGTTTTTCATAAGTTTCTACTTATTTCTCACTTTTATAAGCTACTATCCCTTTCTTTGTTATTGCTTTGTGCGAGGTGGAGGAAGTGGTTGGGAAGTTCGGGATAGTGCGATATTGTCATAGACTGCGGTCTGCATACAATTAATGAATTAAACCAAAAAAAAAAAAAATATTTGCGAAATGCGGCGGATCTTTTCAAAATTAAGCAGTACCAGATAAACCGGAAAAAAAAAATCAAAACTTTTGCAGAGCTAATCACTATAATTATCGAAGAGAATTTAAATTTAGTATCGCCAAAAGCATGAGTTTGCTCCATTTACAAAACGTGTAAACTTAAACTATAAAGTGAATCAATAGATCTACTTATGTATTTATCTATTTGCTTCCCCGTACTAATTTGATTCATTCACAGATTGGAGACCGTTACTTTCACAAATACATTTACAATGATTCATTTCCTACCTCAAAACTAACGAGAAAATTCGATTCATTTACTGACACATTATAAAACCGATAGAGTCACCGCGATAAATATTTAGTCAAAAATGGTCAAGTTCTAGCTGGCATTGGCCAGTCAACAACACGACCGGCCAGTGAGGTAATAGGCATATTAGCCAAATTCGTAACTCGACGGAATAAATACATTAGGCTCTGTTCGGACCGACATGGTATTCAACACTGTAAGTGCCCGGATGGAGTTGAGATATTGCACGTTGGGTACTATAGAGGCATGAAGATACTAGAAACGGGAAATAAATACCTCCAGAGCTATTTGTTAAGATGATGGTATTTATAAGATGTTCGTAGTATTAAAACCAATAATTTGAGCCATCCGAACACTGAAATTCTACACTGACTTACACAACTTCCTGCTCGGGGTGAATACCATGGTATTGAGGCTATTGAGCATGCTATCGCAGTAATTTGTCTCAGCGGACTATCACACAAGACGTCAAAGTTGCCTTCTACAACGAGTATGAGGGAAGATTAGGGGGCATTTTCGAGACAAATGTTCAGATGGGGGATTTCCAACGTACTGTGTGATCGTTCACTGAGGCGAATACCCCTAATGCCGGAGAAAGAGAAGGTCGCGGGTAGATGAATTGTACAAAGTTGCCTACCTAGGTCTAATTAGCTCCCAACGAAATCAAAGATTATTCAGGCAAAAGCATCACAG
This sequence comes from Morchella sextelata, assembly GCF_020137385.1. Classification (NCBI taxonomy): domain Eukaryota; kingdom Fungi; phylum Ascomycota; class Pezizomycetes; order Pezizales; family Morchellaceae; genus Morchella; species Morchella sextelata. The sequence continues at coordinate 1,466,482 of NW_025408635.1, forward strand.
CCGGGGACCATATGATTTTCCAGCGTAGTCTTCGGCGGTCATTCAGCTTGGCACATATAAGCCCCGAAGTCAATCCCTTTTATGTCTTAACTTAGAGAGGGGGGCGAAGGGGATCCCGGATAGTGCCGAAGGCAATTCCAGTATCGAGCACCCCATGCATGATTGTTGGAAAGAAGTTGATATATATCTTCAATCCGTAATTATAATCCAAGTATTCGCAAAGTAGGCTTCATGATCAAAGAAGAACAGAAACATTCGGGGCCTAGCCAGCCTGCTGGCAACCAGTTGGTAGTCTAGGTTGGATTGACCGAATCTGATCTGGTTTAGTTGAAGGTGATATCGTTGCAATGGAAAAAGCAGAGTCGGGGCGGCTTTTTTATTTCAGTCGATTTGTTGACTTTGGGTGACAAATCTACTGGACAGGATATGTTGCGGAACACTCTGAATAAGTCAATATTTCACGAATAAGTCATTCCTCACCAAAATTTAACAAGTCGACCCCGTTGCTAAACGGGCCTTATCTGTTCTTTATTCGTCGTGAAGAATAGAGAACGTACTAATCCCAACAGTCGGCCAACAATATCCGCCCGAGAAGGGCTTTATATATATAGTGTTCCAGTGTTCTATTGTATTACGCTCTACATACGTCAGTATGGATCCTACATAGAGTAGGAGAAGGAGTTGGTGCATGATGCCAACTAGAAGAGAAAAGAAGAGGTGACTTATACATGTAATTATCGGCGGAAATGGCTGGGAGTTGATGGTGTAACCCACGGAGGTATTACATATATTTATGTACATGTAAATGAGGCACTACACGACCTCATGATCACATCATCTCATAAACGATATATATATATATATCATGTATATATATAGAGAGATATGGACTTTAGGTATACGAAAATTTTCAAGTTCGACCAGCCTCATTATTAAACTTCCAACGGATCCATAATATATCGCTTTCTAACCAGTCTTTCGCCTGTGCTATAAGACATCAAATCATGGGACGTATCACCTACACTCCTGGAGATCCGGAGTGGACTGTACCGAAGGATGTTGAAATCCAACTGAGGGGGCGGTGGAGCGGGATACCGTTGCTTTGCGACATGGACATAATATTCAACTTATCCCGACACTCAGATGTTGAGCTCCAACTAGACGCGTCGCTGATTGGAGGTTTCAACCCAACGGTAGCATATGATATTAGTTGTATGGCAATGATGGAAGACGTAGCTGGAGGTGTGTTGAAAATAGGCTTATTTCCGCCTTTCTTACTTCACTTGATCGATTGACGTACTCGGGCCAAATCTAATCACCTGGATAACTAATATAGTCATCATCGATGGAGAACTCTGTGTCGACGATAAGCCCTTCTGGACCCACAAGATCAAGGATCGTGGGGTATACGAAATCGCGTATAGTATGTCTCTTTCGCTTGTCCACCGGCCGTCGTGAGATTTCTTTCCTTAATTCTAGGTATGACTAATACTCCATATCACGCAGTCCGAAGGCCCCCCTGGCGGAATCCATTGCTCTGGATCCTCGACTCTTACCGAGGAACGCCCCTGGTCCAGGAGAAGGACATCCCGGAGCCAAACCCATACTGGGAGACCAGTGCCGCCTGCGTGCGCCTCAAGAGGCGAGGCCTGGTTACCGCCGGAAGCGATGATCAGGAGACCGACAATATGAGAAGAGGGGTTAATTCCTCCTCATGGACTCGTGTTTCATCTGATTTTATTCTACAGGCTGAAATGGAGGGGAGGTGGAGGGATGTGAGGAGGTGGACGAGGTACAATCCGGTGCCTGTTAAGGGCGGGCCGATAAGTACGGAACGTCGATTGAGAAAGGTGATTTGGGTAGTAGGCTTGGTAGAACTTTTTATGGTGACGTTCATCTTGGGTAAATGTTTATTTTGGACGCTGATGTGGTTCTTAACCTCTGTCCGACTAATATACGAGAGTACGCTCGAGTGGTATGAGACTCTTATATTAATATTATCGGCTACCCGATCGTGGGCTTTTCGCATTGCAAGGGCAGTTAAAGATAAATATCTCTAACTTCCATTCACCATAGCAGTCATGATCTCATGATCAGGTTGCGACTACAGGCTTGTTTTATAATTTACTCGGTGATGCGCGTTCGGGATCGAGCTCAGCTTGTCAGTAGCCAGATCTAGATATATAGATACATGTAGCTAGATAGTTAATTATCCCATCAATAATAACAACCGTTTTGTTGTGTACCGAATTAATTATCATGTTTACGCAACTGACAACCACATGCACACGTTAAAAGCATTATCATTATGGGATATAACTATATTGCACTCCTCCTGTATTATCTTGATTCAGATATTTATCTTCTTAAGATTATTTTCCTCCTGGTTGTGTTGCCAAAGATTTGATGCTGGATGGCCCGAATCCGCTAGCCTACGGTCGATGGGGATAATTCACTTGACTTCGAGGTCCGGTTGCGTCTAGTCTCGTACCCAGCCCGTTACTTAAGTACTTGCAGCAAGCTGCCCCAGTACGGACGAGCCTAGGTTGCGTCTAGCTCGCCTTTAGTGTGGTCCACGAGGCCTCGACGCTCAAGCTCGGCCTGGGACCTGCCTCGAGGAGCTCAAGGCACGGGGGTCAACGAGGCGAGCATGGTCGAGGCAAATCATTTTGCTCGCCTCGAGCTACTCGAGGTTTATGTAATCATGTATTAGTGGCATATATTCAGTGGGATTGGGGTTGGTGTTTCTAATAGGGATATTGGAATTACTCCCTACATTTTCATGCCAGTATTCTAATAAAATATGATTTTGACGAATCTAAATTTAAATCTAGGGATTATCTAACTCGAGGCATCACCTATTTCTCACGAGCAAGCAAAGGCATGAACCACACGAGGCAGAGGCGCCTCGAGGCACTTGTCTCTGCCTGCCTCGAGCAGCCTCGTGGACCACACTACTCACCTTACTTCTGTCGCGGGCTCGAGCAAAATCAAGTACTTTTACTGCGAACAGAGGAACTTGCCTTGATTGATCCCCGCGCCCCCGTATCGCGGTGCGCTCCCCTTTTAGCCAGTGGAGTCAACTTTGTGACTTTATCATACCACCCTTGATATATTTCGAGATCTCTGTCAATGTCAGTATGGTCTTAATTCTGAAGTTGTTTTTGGAATTTTCTGCACCATGGACAATTAACTACCGCAACAGCCCTGCTCAACCGCCGATTTAAAGGATTACGATTCATGACTCGTTTGATTTATTCACTTGTTCAGTTTCTGCTTTCCTTTCCCGGGACTTGACAGTTGACTGATTCATCCGCCTGATAGCAAGATGAAGTATCTTATATCGTGGGTGTTTCCCTGGATTATCCCCAAGAGCTCGGAATCATTTGTACCCATAATATATGAAGCCACAAATAGCCTCCAAACACAAGCTCGCCCCTTAACGCATAACCCCCCGGAGGTAGAAGCTATACAAAGCAATGCAACATTGCACGGCGCGTGCTCCGGGTTTCATAGGATATCACTCGGTCTCTTCGTCATGAATAGTCACTCGGCCTTTGACGAAACTCCACGTATTCCTCCGAGCTTGCTATATAAACACCAGAAATATCTAAAAACTGTGAGGCATGAGCTTATTAGTATCTATGCTAGTACGGTCTTGTTGGTGGAGCAAGGCGCAGCAGGCCTAGGCCCTTCTACGGCGGAGAGAGCAGGATATGCCGGCAAAGTTTGAGAGCGTTTAGAATCTATGCGGATGGATCCATCGCTAGCGCAGTACCGCGCGCTCTTATATTCCACTCTATGCCTGCCGAGTAGTGTAGGGTTTCTATACCTGAAAAAGACAGAGGTTTGGGTAAGGATGGAGTATAGGTTCATGGACTATCACTCGGTCATTATGACTCTGGCCGACATGGGGTAACTGTTTTATCTCGCCTTAGCTATTAGTATAGAGAAAACAACACATGTAAGAGGGAGTAGAGTGGAGCACTGCTTGCATGTTGTTATGCTGGTATAATGTCGCTTTGTACTTAGGGAGGCAGGGGAGGCGGGGGAGGGGAGCGATACAGAGGGCATTCCCCTACGCTACAGCTCCCTTCCGAGGTCTGATCTGCGTTCTCTGGTTCTCTTCATTTCCTGTGTCTGTCTATCATCGGATCTTGTCTCGGTGATGGAAGTTGGGAAAAGCGTCGAGCTGGTTACAGCGGTGGGCCCTAGTTCTGGGCTTAATCTTGCCATAAAGGGCCTGGCCTTGGCGAGATCTAAAGACATATACCCGACCTTCACCCAGTGAACTCGATGGTGGGGCCAATTCGGGCTATTTAGAAGGGACTCATCAGTTAACCATCACTAGTGCACTCCGGCCAGCACTACATAAAAGAATGAATTTACAGTGAATCGTTAATCGATTAATTAGCCAGTATATATATGGGCCAAAGCTACAGATACCACTCCACTCCCGGACATCAACTACGGGATACGAGCTACGGCTTGAGGTTGCCGTATTCCTTAAACCACCCGTCTTTCGACCCAACCTCACTCGTCAATATCGACGGCGTTGGTGCCGGAAATCTCTGGATCGAGGGTCGAGTTTGGGTCATGGAACATCACTCGTATTCAAGACACCTGAAATATTGGAAGCGCAGAGTTATCAAGGTTTTAGATAATTATTGTATAAGACGTACAGCGAAATTAACAACAAATCTACCCTCCGCCTTTAGTGACAAATACCCAGCACCAAACCCAGCGCCACCAGCTAGCTAGAAATCCATTCTGACGATCGAGGATCACGAGCTCACCACATCAACCACATCACACGGCCGCACCTCCGCCGCGAAAACCCAAACGGAGGTAATGACGTATCGGCCGATACAAATCCCACAGCTCCGTGTACACCGCGCAGCTGAGAAGACCACCTTCCAACCTATACGTACATCCTACATATACACCCTTATCCCTCACCCCTTGCATGCCCCTTACCTCCTGCGCAGCCCGGCGCCATCCCCGGATCCTCCTCGTCGCCGCGTGCGGCCCTTACCTCGCTGCGGCACGTCACGGGACGCGTCCTTATCTTGCATGCAAGAAACTCTTTGTTTTGCATGTGCTACATACCTCCGCCACTGGGCTACGAGGAGGAATCATGTGTTCTCACTCGTTCATTTGGCATCGGACGGTTTGTAGCTGCATGCGGCGAACCAGGTGGGCAAACAATGGAGGTGGGACGGGGGAGCCGTCATGTAGGTGCCCGCCGTCGGGTGGCTATAGATGGCAGCGGGAGCGCTGTATGCCCTCGCCCGCGCCGGCGGCGGATGGATGGTGGATGGTACGGTGCTCTAGAGTGCTTAAGATGTACTACTACGGGCGGACGGGTTCGTACACGGTCTGGGCTGGCGAACCACAGTCCAGAGCGCAAACCCGGGCGCGCACACACACGGCTCTTACTAGTATAGTAAATATATACGCATGGCTAGACACAGCAGTGATCTTCCGTCCCTGATCTCCCGGTAGATATATATATCCAAGATAGATATGCGCAGATTGTGTCCACCGTTCTGACAACCGGCTAGCGTGCGCCGTCAATCAGCACGCTCTGTTCCAGCCCTGTTTCGAACCCGGCTGGCCAATGATCTCACCTCCACCCCAGGAGATCGCGGGAAACACACACAGGCAAATAAGGGCCCAAATATAACCACGGGCGGGTATTATCATGATATAGCAGTGATATACTAGTACCCATCCAGAGTAGTAGAGTAACCTCAGACCTGCATAGGCAGCGTCGGATCAGCCATGAAACACTGCTGAACAAACACCTCAGACCGATGATCGCCGCAGCAAGCAAGCACACATGCAACTCAACTGGGAAGGAGAGGGTTTAGTAAACAAATCATTGCAACAGCTGGCGACGTGTCAAACAAAGCCCACACAGCACGGGAAACGAACGAAAACCCAAACCCTGGGGTGAGCGATGGATCGCTCACACGGGAGGTAACTAACGAAGGGGGTGCGGATGGATGGATGGATGGATGGATGGATGGATGGATGGATGCGGACGAGCAAGATCTTGCGCGCACGGGGCGGCTGGCTGCGGATCGGGAGGTCAGTCAGGACGGTGCTCGGTCGGCCAGCCGGCGCGGGGACGGGGTTGGTGTGGAGTGGCGATATCGATAGTGGGCGGTGGGCACGGTTGCGGGTCCCGAGGGGAAAAGGGAGAGGCAGAGGGAGAGGGATCGTCAATGGCAGTTGGGAGAGAGGGAGAGGGAGAGTGCGCGTGGGCTCAGTTTCACTGCCGAGACATGTGTTTGCATGCAGACAGAAACAGGCAGACGGGTTGGCGATTTGGAACTGCATCACGGGGAAGGGAAGTGATGCATACACAGTACATGTCGGTACGCAGCTAGAAGGGAGAAACCCTAACCCAGGAATCAAGCTTTTCCGCGAATGGGGGTGTCACATGGCCTGTCTCTCTTGTGCTCTAGTTTGGCATGTCTTGTGTGCCTGCCTGGAGACTGAAGAGGAGGGTTGTGGTGGAGATACATGCACCTACATCGAGGTGTTTGTGGCTGTGGTGGATCAGAGGGACGGTGGTAGGGACAGTCTGCATACAGGGCAGGCAGACAGGCACAGACAGACAGGGACACGGGGATAGTTGCACCTCAACAGAAATTGGTGTTTCTCTTGCTATCTCGAACTATCTCGACACTACATTCTACTCTCGGCTTGCTTGCAGGGCTGGAGGAGGATCGAAGAGGTGCAGAGGTGCAGAGGTGCAGAGGTGCAGAGGTGGAGAAGAGGCCTGTCTAATCCCTGCCCTACCCCAATCTCCACCACTTAGCTCGCTCTCGTCTCCGCGCTCTCTCCCCTCACTCTCTGCCTCCACCCCACCTCCCCTGCGAGTGGTCCCTGCGTCCCACCCCGGTCGGTCCGTCAGCCAGAGCGCGATTCATCCCGGCGTCCGTCTGAGCTGGGGGTGTGTGTGTTTGTCAGTCTGCCTGGAGACTCTCTGTGCTCTGAGTGGGCTCTTTACCGAGCGGTGAGCTTTTCGCCTATGTGCCCCCCACACTCAACGTCAACCGAGGGAGGGAGGGAGGGAGGGAGGGGCGATTGCGCGGAGAGAGCATTTGCCGCCAGGGAGGACAGAGAGTGTGGCCATGGTGGGATTGGGTGGGAGTGATAGACTTCAGGTGAAGACGATGATGGATAACAGACAGACAGACAGACAGACGGTGCAGTGTAGACACACAGACAGGCAGGGTTGGTGTCGTGCTTTGTGCACCGAGTGTCCTGGGAGTTTTCAAAGCTTGCATGTTAGGTTGCACAGGTTACACGCACACAAACCCGACCAGACACCACACGCAAGCTGCACTCGCACACCCTGACCGTTGCATGACATCACGCATTGGCTGGCGATCCCTTTCCCCCTCTGCTCAATGTTACCCCCCCCCCCCCCCCTTTCCCCTCTTGCTCAATTGACCTCACCCCCTCACGTCCAGAAGGAAACCTCTGCCCCGTAGTGTCGAATCAAGATCTTCACCTGTTTGGGGTGCGCTCTACATACCTATCGATCAATGATTTGAATTCCCCGCTCCCTCCTCCTCTGGTTCGAGCTCTCCCTTCTTTTCCCTCAGCCGATAGTGACGTTCTTCACCACCACCCCTCCAACCCAATGCTCGTCCATCCATCCCCCCTTTGGGCCTTTGGGAGCCGTGTAGGCGACCATCAAACCCGTATCCATCTGTAGCAGGCTCCATGGAGGGGTCTATCTGTCTGGCCGTGGTCTGTTTACGCCTCCACGTATCGGTGCAAGATCTGTCTCTCGCTTGCACATACCTGCATCCCGTTCCATGGGCCGCGAATAAACTGCTCGAGCGGCAAGCTTGACTGGGTGCCTCTTCCCCACCAATCACCGTGGCCCGCCCTGTTCAATTGCAGGCCATGGATGATGGGAGTGCCTCGTGGGGGAGTGGGAAAGGCTGGAGGAGGAGGAGAGCAGCCACCACCACCACCACCACACCAGCACCACCACTACTCTACATCGATCCAGCCGTGCGGCGCGGGCACTGGCAGCGGTGTAAACCCAAGGTCGGCGTCCCTCCTTTGGGGAGGGAGGGAGAGGGGGTTTTTCCTTGCTGTGCTGAGGATCCCCTCCACCGCCACCACTCACAGCTCTGATCCTGGTTGCCTTCTTTTCCTTCTTGCGCTTGTTGGTTTTTCCGACCTTGGCGTTAATCTTATTTATTCCCCGACGAACCCCCCGGCCTAGCTTGCTTGGTCCGTGTGCTGTGCAGTAGGGTGTGTGTGTTTCTTCTTCTTGACAAGCAGCCAAAAAAAGTACTACTATAGTCTTGGGTGGAGATATAACTTACACATCACAGGCTGGTTGTCTGCACCGTCCGCGTGGTTATCGCTTCCGCGCTAGAGTCAAACTTTTCGTTCGTTTGTTTCCAACCCCCACCACTACCCACCACCACCTCCCCCAAACCAGCGGCAGGAAGGCTGACTGGATGATCGCTGGCTGTGAACCCCACAGTTAAAACACATACAAACAGCTTAGTCTACCCTCAGTCTATCCCGGGAAAAGAAACAAGAAAATCTCCACACGGCTAGCCTGTCGCTCCTCGTCTATCTGGCACCACGAACACCAAGTCTAGGCCCCGCGATATATTATAAATAGACAGAGACCACCCCCGCATCCTGTCGAGGGGACTTTGCATGGGACAACTGCTTCACTGCACGGACGCAATACTTGATAGACCGCCTTGCCTCCTTCTGCTTCTGCTACAGCCTGATCTCCGTTGCATCATCATAGAGGCCCTTTTACCATCACCATAATCATCAGAATCATCATCCTCAGACCTCACGATACAGCTTGGATATTTATCAGCATCTTCAACATCATACCACTGCCACTTATCATTCGACAGACACCCATGTTCCGCCATGTCCCGCAATAATTCCGTCTCAACAACTGAAACCTCAAGCAGCGGCTACACCTACCCCTCCCCCCTCTACCCCCTCTCCACCACCTCAACGTCTTCCACCCAGACTTCGATTTCTTCCACAACGTCCCAAGAAAACCGCGTCATTTCCGACTTTAATCCCACCCTCCTGCTCTACATCCCCTCCCACGGGGGTCTGCGCGCCCGCAAGGCCAGCGCCGAGCTCACCATCCATGACGTAACCACGCATCTGCCGGGTTACAACCAGCACACAAACTCGATCCCCGACACCGTCACAATGGCGCAGATCAAGAGCGTTGTTGCTGCGCGCCGCTGGGAGTCCAGCGACTCCAAGGTGCCCCCCACGCTCGTGTCGCGCCGCAACGGAAGCCTTTCATCGCGCAGCAAAGTGCTGGCACCCGGAGGCATTGAGGCCGCAGAGTGGAAGGTGCCGTGGGATGTGATGAAGCCCGCGAACATCACGCTCAAGGGCAATGAGGACCGGCGGGTCGAGGTGTGGTGCGGGCGCGAGGATCGCAGGGCGCAGGTGTGGTCCGTGGGCAGGGAGAGGTTCGTGTGGCGCTGGCTGGAGAGCGGGGAGCTGGTGCTCGAGAAGGAGAGCGAGGAGATGGGAAGCCATCAGATTGGCGCATTCCTGTTTGCGGTAGGTTTTTCTGTTCTGATTCGTGGGTTTTGGTTGTGGACGAGTGCTGATCGTCTGTTGTAGCATCACTCGAAGAGTTCGTCGTTTGGCCCGCTCATGACCACCGGCGGTACGCTGATCCTGGATGAGCGCGGATTGTCGCGGACGATCGCGGTCACGAGCATGCTGATCCTCCTCAAGCGGGAGAGACAGCGGCGTAGCATTGGCGGGCGAACGTTCAGGGCCGAAACGCCAAAGGGTCGGCGTGAGAGCGTCTAAACAGCAAACGGCTCTTGGTGCTGATAATTCCTTATCTCCGATTTTTTTTCTTTTTCTTTTTTTTGCTTTCGGATCTGGGTTCTGGTTCGGTTTTGGTCTGGCTTGGGTGGGGGAGCATTTTCGGGGTATTTCTTCTTTTCCAGTTTCCATTTCCACGACTATTATTACTACTACTACTACTACTACTTTTGGGGGGCATATCATATCATATCATATCATATCATAGGAGGAGCGTTGTTTTTGAACTTTTGGGATCTTGGCGTTATTGTTTTTTTGTTTTTTTATTTCTTTTTTCTTTTCCAGCTGGCCTTTTTTTTTATTTATTTATTTTTCCGTCGTTTCTTTTCCTGTGCTGCGCTGGAAAGGGGAAAAAAAGGAAAAAAAGAAAAGGGTCTTGAACACTGTTTTCTCCGGCAATCGGGGGCCGCTGGTGCGGTCGTCTATCTGTGCATGCAGGGTGGGTGGGGTGATTGTCTGCCTATTCTCACTCTACTACCCCTCTTCCTCCTGCCGGACGCAGGACCTGTCTCTGCCTGTAGCTAGCTGCTGTAAATACTCTACCGTCAGATTGATTGCATACCACATCCGTCTGTCTATCTATCCTGTCCTCTCTCTCCCTTCTCTCCTTTGTTTTTTTTCTCTCTCTTCATTTCTTTTCTCGCTGGCCGCTACCTAGCTAGTGAGGGGGTGAGCTCGGTGCTGAATATAAAAATAATGACGCTGTCCAATCCAATCCAATCGCTGTGCCGAACAATGATTTGTTTTCTTGTGTTGAGCGGGGTGGAGTAGAGGGAGGTAGGTACACGTTGCCCGGTGGAGTCGTGGCAGGTGCTGGTGGGAGGTGGAGTGCGTGCGAGGCTTGGCCGAGTGATGGGGTGTGATGGGGAGTTTGGGGGGGGGGTGCGTGGGTGATGTAAGCGGGTTGATATGTAAGCAGAGGTAGGGTGTGGCGGTGGCTTGGAGGTAGTGTGGAGGGGGGTTGTGGCTTTTTTTTTGGGGGGGGGGGGGGGGGTTAATTCATTGGCTTTGTGGGGGATACGGAGAGGGAAGTATGTTGTAGGGATATCGATGTAGCGCGGGCTTGAAGTCGAGAGTTGGGTGGAGGGTCTGATGTGTGTGTGAGCAGTGCGGATTATCTGTGGATCATGTGCTTGTGCTTTTGTTAATGTTATATAGGTGGGCCAGCATGGGATGTCTTTTTATTTCTGGCCGTAGGAATAGAAGATGTAATAACTTATTAATGTATAGTATTCACAGAGTATCTGCAGATCTCAGTTATATACATGTATACAATGATGTTACTATAGCTCTTGGAGTGTTGCCTCCGATCCGGCTCAGCATGAGATCCCGTTGCAAATTTGCAATTGAGTCGGGTTGTGGCGGTGATATATGTTATGGCGGGGTATAGAAAAGATAGGACGAGCAGTGATCAGCTAGTAGTAGGGAGCACGAGAGGAGGGGTACGGTGAGTTGCGTAGATTAGATGCAAGTCTCCGATTTATATACCGGAGTATAGTGGGCGGGTTGATCTATTCTTTGCGCTGCTGGCTGTACTGCGGGTCTTTATAGGCTTTCGGGGTCTGTAATGCACTTCAAGTACACTACACAAGATTCTCGGCGTTGGCAGCTATGGTCGGTATCCGGCCTCCATCTACCCCGGGCCTAGTTTCGGGGGGTTTTCGAGCGCGAGACTGCTGTTACTCTGACGCCGGCGCGGCGCAGTGTGTTGATGCTTTGGCTTTATAACTGCAGGAGTGGATCTTCGAAGGCCAGCCAGCCCTCCTGTGTGTACGTCATCTGTAGCACTGTATCTCTATTGCTCTAATGGCGTGTGTAGCTCTATTGAGGCCCATTTGCGAGTAAAACCATTGCGGACCGGAGGTAATCATAGACTATCACTCGGTCGACTTATCAAGTGGATTGCGAGCGGGTCGTCTCATGGCGGTATGGTGGACTGTGGTATGGCTTGTATGGTAGGAGTAGGAGCTGGTGGGGTGGGGCGTTATAGTAGTGGTGCGGTCAAGGCTGGCTGGGTTTATTTTTGGTTAATTCGGTGTGTTGTTGTAGTTGTTGTGGTTGTACGCGTACGGGAGCGGTGATCGACGGATGGTGGGTCGGGCATGCAGCTAGATGGTTATACATGGCTGCGAAAGAAGTGTCTTCCCTGTCGATACGAAGTTAGGTTCAGGTGTAATGACATGTACTTCGGTACATATTACGACCGTCATAGATCGCGGGGCAAGTTGTATATATATTCTGGCCAGAGCTGTTGAATCTGGTCTCGGAGGGTGTTGTAGTAAGCTAGGTCCTAGGAATCCCTGAAAGTGTTTTTCTAACCATCTATAAAGGTAAGCGACCATGCTCTGGCGGTCATCTCGCGGATTCGTGGGATTGCGTAGTGGCCTCAAAACGGAATAATAACTAGTCTGTGGTTTGATATGCAAAACCTCTCCGAGAACGTCGTACTATTTATTATAGTCACACCCAGTAACAAGTGCCCGGGTAAATCTCTGGTGCGACCAAACACGCGCCAGGACCCAATATGGCGGGAGGCGTCTGTACGTGAGACATGATTCATCACTCGGAGTGCGTCGGTCGGGTGACTAATGACACAACATGTACGTGAAACAGCAGACTACTCGAATCAGAAAGATGAACCAAGAGTATTTTATGCAGTATTCGAGCGCGGGCGTCGGTTGGTATTGATCGGAAAGGGATGCATGTAGACTTTAACGTCCTTTTCATGTGGCCAGCTGGCAGTTTCGGCCATAGCTGCGGAAGTGTTGCATCTGAGAGCCTGTTTCTCTATACCAGGGTCATTATATATCAGAAAAACAAGCTTGAACGGTTTACTGATTCCTTGAGTGGATGAGGCAGGATAGGTTTATTTCATTATTAGTGAAAGCCCGAACTCTGATGGTGCAGTGTGACCACAATAGAAGTCCCCAAGGCGTTGTTTTTGACTGGGGAGATGTCCGGAACTGTGTTAGAGATGCCGCGCTGCGTTTTCTCTCGGGTTAATAGGTGGCTCGGCTATTCCGGTGGATTTCTAGACGTCGCTCGCCATGTATATCAGGCTTCTGCTTTAAAGCCCAGTCGTGCCAGCTGCTCTGTGGAGGACAAGCTTAAAGGTACTGCCTGCAGAGGCCGGGATTGATTAAGATCTATACTTCATTATCGAACTTGGAGTCTCATATCTGTATAAAAACCATGAAACCTCTGGGACAAGCTGGGATACGTGGATTCATAGTTATTGTTCTTCCTCGGTGACAGCTTTCGTGCGCCTAAGATTTCGTGATGAGGAAACGTTGAGATATTTGAGCATACAGGGAACTACGCGACCATTCTAAACAGCGCTAGGGAAATATCGCATATATACTGCCACTGGGGAAATAAGTATCACCCTCGGAATCGGTTTGCGATTTTCCCTTTCTGTGCCAAGTATTTATTGAGCAGTATGAGTAAATGTATATATATGCGCAGTTAGTTATATCAGATCTTCCGAGCTCATCGCGACAGCTATCACAATGAATCCATATACAGTGTATCTCTGGGTTTCTTTTCTCCGTTATATAAATTATACATGCATGCAGCCTTTCTACATCCCCGCACAGTTTGGCAGGTTCACTGATCAAGCAAATCAAGCCTCAGCGCTGCGATCATACAAAAAGAAGTTGGCATGTCCTCTAAAGCGCGAATGTGGCTCGCGATAGAAGGCAATCTTTCGATTTTTGAACGCAATCCGGAAAAGGTCCATGTACGGCCTGTAGACCTCGTCCTCATCGTTCAAGCTCGATGGAGGGCGAAAGACATCCTGGAGGACGCGGGTAGGGGCCAGAAACTCCTCTGCCGCGTAATCGGGGCACGCCAGGTAGCCCACGACAAGGTCCCAGCCCGTGCGGTCGGAGCGGTGTTCGAACTTGGGCCGGAATTCGCCAAAGTGGCAGAGACGGAGACTGTGCTCGCTGGACTCGGCTCCTGTTGTTTCAAAGATCAGTCATGAGTATCGATGTGACAAAGCCAGATATAACAATCATGCGCTCGCTCGTCTGTCTGTCTGTATTCAAGAGAATGGGAGCGGGGGAGCTTAATGGTCGTGCAGTATATATATATATATATATATATAAGTACATGTGCGTACCTTCCATCACAACACACGACACCTCCGCAGCCAGAAAGGAGTTGAGCTCGAGCATCAAGAGCAGCGAAGAGACCTCCGCGAGCACGCCATAAGACATCCTCGGCTTCAGCTCGGGACCCATCCCAAGCAGGCTCCTCAGGATCTTGCGGAACGGGTTAAAGTTGAGATTCTTGCTGTCGCGTGCAGATGTCCAGCTCTTGAGGGGCTCCTGCTTCTCCCCCTCCTCGAAAATCCACTCGATGAAGCCGCCGTAGAGACTCTCCAGCTGGGCATACCGCCAGTCGGGGTCCGCCGCATGGTACGGCGGGAAGCGCGTCACCCCATCAACCTCGTCGTCGGCAGTACCGTGACCCGGCCGCTTCCGGCCCCGGAGAGGCTCGAGAAAGGCCCCCGAGAAGAGATAGCTCATCACCAGGTATCTGGCGCCCGCACGGTAGAAGCTCTCCTCGCCGTGCTCGGTGATCCACTCGATCTGCACAATCTCCCGGAACCGGCTGAGCCAGCCCGCGAGCATGCGGCTGATCTGCCTGACCGTGAAGAGCTCGTCGAAGGTGGGGGGTGCCGCGGCGAGGCCCTCGCAGAAGGCCTTTGTGGGCGGGGCTGGGTAGCGGTTCTCGGCGAGGTCGAAATGGTTCCCTTCCCACTCGAGGGGGAGCTTGCTGGCCCGCGCGGCACGTAGGCAGTCGTCGAACATGAGGAAACGCCGCGAGGCTGCTTTGCGGAGCAGGGTTTGTGTGTTGGACGTGAGCAGGCCGCGGAGGGAACGGCATGTCGAAGAGAGGTTTATGATGTCGAGGGGACTGTCGAGGGCCTTGAATATGGCGAGATGGATCTCTGAAGGGACGGAGAGTAGGATCGACGACATGTTCGTGGCAGGTATGTACGTGTCTGCGCGCGTTGGGGCCACTGTGAGTTGGATCAATATTATCAGGTTCGAATTCCCCGTCAGAGGGTATATGTATGTATGGGGGAAAGTAGTGGGACTGCAAGTAAATATATATATATATATGAGAAGAACGACTAGAGCTCGAGGATTGGAAGCGTTACTCTATACTCAGCTGTCCGCGCAAGCAGGTGTGTGTGTAGAGACGACGTACGTGCCCGAGTGGATGAGTCGATAGCTATACAGGTAGGTAGAGCAGAGTAGCTACGTAGAGTATGTATGTATGTATGTAGCTGTAGGGATTTGATATACCCGGAATACCTACATCATATCATATCATATCCCTGGTCAAATACTCCACAATCATTGGCCATGGCAGCTTGGCAACCTAGAACCCTCCCATGGGGTACTTGGCAAGTTTCACTAATTATAAATATATGTATGCAGAGAGATAGAGCAGGTGTATGTAGGCATGCATATCTACTCTACACATCTCGTCCAAGGGAAGAAATGCGTGGAATTGGTTGCGGTATCGAGTCTGTCATTAGATCAATTGATGAAGCATGAAAACCAAGAGCGAGCGGGAGACCTCAGCGAAAAGCGGGCTCATATGAGTGTATATATATATGGGTCAAGTTGTAGGTAGCTACTTCGAAATCTGTTTTTGTCTTTCTTCGATCTTGATCTTCATTCTCCGCACCTTGATGAAGAATACAACTTACTGCTAATCCTGAGCATCCAAAATAAAAGAAAATAAAGAAAATAAAGAAAATAAACCCCCCTCCCCCCGGAATCGCGTGCAAACGTAAGAGGCGGCCAGCCAGCCAACAATACCACATAGCTGGTAATATACACATGATGTACATACACATACACATACAAAACTAGAGCGTCGAGCTCGCCAACCAAAGCCTCAGTATCTCCTGTTCCAACACCTCGACCACCTCCTCACGATGCCTCATCCGCGCCAACGAAACCATCGGAACAAGCTCGCTCTCATACCAGAAGCTGTCATGCCCAGGCACCTGCTTCGAAAATATCTTCTTGATTACATCTGTCCGCCCCGTTATGCACGCCAGGTTCAGGGGGTCGAACCCGCGCAGGTTCCTGGCCACAAGATCGCACTCCTCCTGCTCCAACAGAAACTCCACCACATCCCACCTTTGGCAGTAAAGCGCCAGGATCATCGGCGTGTCGTTGTCCCTATCCACCACGTTCACCTCCGCCCCATACTCCAGCGCAACCTTCAGACACTCCAGATGGCCATACTCCGCCGCGAGCGTCAGGCAACTGCTCATGTGGTGGTTCCTCGCGTTCGGGTCCGCGCCCGCTGCCAGCAGCTCGCGCAGGATCTCCACCTGTCCGGTGCGGCAAAGGTCGAAGGCCATCGGCGGATACCCCGGCAAAGCATCCGGCACCGCGCCGCGCGACAGGAGGAGACGCACCAGGGGGGGGTGACACCTGCGGACCGCGAGCCGCAGCGGGTTCCGGCCGTTATCCTCGGGAGGCGTGTGGGGAACACCGTGGTCGAGGAGGGTCTCCACGGCCTCGAGGGAGCCGTAACGACAGGCCTCGGCGAGTGCGAGCTCCTCCAACTCGGTCGCCTCGCCTGACGCGGGGGTGTGGGCGAGAATTGTTTTTACGAGCGGGACCTGGTTCTCCCTGGAGGCCCATACCAGCGCGGGGGTGTAGTCTTTGTCGGCGAGGGCATGGCGCAGCATGATGCGGGACAGGCTATGGTGGAAGGAGCGACATGTTAGGAGAAGGTGTAGAAGGGGGCCGGGGGAGAGGTTCTCGGCAATTGTGAAGAGGATCTCGTTTGGGACGGTGGAGAGCATGATATCTATTATATTGGACGTTAGGAAGTAGTACTGTAGTAGGTACAAAGTAGATGATGATGATGATGATGATGATGATGATTGGGGTGTGCAGCTCCTTCAGCCGTAGATATGTACTCCAGATGTATGTGTGTAGAAGAGATAAGATAAGGGAGCTTGCAGCGGATGCGGCAGGGATCGGCTGGCGCTTAACTCGGTGAGGGGCCGAGATACATAGTAAATACCTACATGTACATACAGGTATATACCGAGATGCATAGTAAATACCTACATGTACATACATACAAGTATATACCTAGCTACATGTTTATAGCTACATATATAAGGTCGTCTTCAAGGAATACATGTAGTATCTCAAACAGGCGCAAAGGGAGGAGAGCGTCGAGGTACGTACGTTGAGCAAGCATGAATCTTTAAAAGAAAATCGAGCCCCACCCCGGCCCCCACGGTAGACGTCCCCCTGATACTTGCAAGGGAAGTATATTGACTACATGCATGCTACCGAACGCGAAGTTAGTATTGTCGATACAACTTGCACTGGAGCTGATTCTAAAGACCAGCTGATTGCGGATAGGAGACATATATAAAAGAGATCTATACGTATGTACTTCTCTTGGCACCAACTTTGCCAACTTGCGTTTTCGACAAGGACATCCAGCTGTCTTGGGGATTTGGACTTGATTGGTCGGGTTGTTTACATGCAACCATACGGCTATGATGGTTCCCTCTGCAGCTGGGTATCTGTATATAAATGTAGGGTTACGCCGGCAACGCGGGGTGGATGGCTCTTCTTCGAACTTAGAAAACCCAATCGGGGAGAAGCTGGTAAAGTAGATACTTAGGTGAGCATAGCCTACTATATGCAGCGGGAGATAGGTAAGAAATCGAAACCCGATCATAATCAATCCCCCAAAAAAACAACACACCAAAATATACCGTCCGAGTGATAATATATGAAGATAGGTGCTCTGTATCTAAAGAAGCAGAATGTACTAGGTCACCACGCATGTACACTATGATATACAACGGCACGCAAGGAAGAGGCACATATTTCGCAAATGGAGAACGACGATTCATTATCTTGGACCACCAACTGGAACCAACTATCCATACTGGGATCTTCCAGGAGTGATAGCTAGCAAGCAGGTATATGTTCCGGGCGATTCGCAAATATGGCGGATTCGTGAATGGACTTGACAAATTCGCGAATGGACTTGAGGTATTCGTGAATGGACTCCTAGGCTCATACATCTGTGGCTGGACCAGTGTATTCGCGAACAGCCTGGGAAAACTGTTGTAAATTGTTCAAAACTGATAACTAACAATGATTTATATCAACCCCCGACGGCTGCTACAATCCCTGGAGACCTCTAAAAAAAAACCAGCAACCCTGAAGACAAAATCTAGAACAATAGCACCTTTAAGAGCTTTAGTAAGCATCAGTGACATCCAGTGGTCTCTATTAGCCTCTCAAGGGGGCGAGTAGCGAGTATTCTGCAGGGTACGAAGGAGGTAGTAGAGGTCGGTGGGGGAGCCTGCGATAGGGGCCCTGAGTGACTCTAGCACTAGTAAGGGTCAATGGGACAAGGGGAGCAGCAGCATAGTGGTCTTCTTGAGGAAAGAATAGGAAATGATATTATATAGTAATAGACAGCGTAGGTACAGAAGACATTGCGGATTAGAGGAAAGAAGAGAAAGAGAACAGAAGCGAGGGCGAAACCTCCTAATATACCCAAGAAAATCCCAGCGATAACAAATCCAGAGTGACTCACACCCTTGTGACCAACAGAACCTGATAGAACTCAATAGAACCTTTCTGACCAATCCAACTCCTCGTAACCCAGTATGTTAACTAATCGATCCATGAAACAGGGGTGACTTTACAAAGGCATTGAACTGTATACGAGGCTTAATCGACTTCCAATTAATGGCATAGTATGGGAGTTATACAAGGAGCATATTGAATTATATGGGGAGCTATCTCGAGAATTTCTATAAGTACAAGGATATCTTTTTAGGATTCTAAGCGTACAAGAGGACGGTTAAGGATGTGAGAAATCGGATAAAGGCTTTAAATGCCTCAGGTTCTCAGAGTGGTCATCGAGGTTTAGAGAACATTCGTGAGATACGAGAAAGTTCTCACTTCAACTTCATCAAATTGCACGTTTTCTCACCCTATCTAGAACATGTCGAGCGCTTTGGGAATATTCCCCAGTACACTACCGATATCAGCGAACTCGCCCATTTGGGTCATATAAAAGAGTCATATGGAGCATCCAACAAGGTCAATGCTGCAATGCAGATACTGAACTATATGGAGCGGCAGTTGGCGTCAGAGATTCGAATTCGGAATCTGAAAGACATTGTTGGAGGTCCTGAGAGCATTGACGACATCTTTTGGAACAATCGAGATGACCTGAAGGAGTTACTTGAGATTTTTAAAATCAAAAACCGGAAAAAAACTCCAAATGAACGATGCATAGTAGAAGGAGAGTTGCTTCTAAGGCGTCTTTGCAACCCCTCCACAAAATCAGAAAGACTGTTCAATATTGCGGATGGACTGCAAATAAGCCATACCACGTTATATCGCCTGATAAAGGAGCATCCAGAGGATGCGGGATGCTCTCAGGGCTTTGCTGGAAGCTCTGAGAGTATTTTAGAGTGCCGGGTGGAGATGTTTACATATTTGCAGGTTCCGATACTAATCTTCCAATGACTGGAGGTGTACGAGGTTCACAATATTAGGTGTACAGGAAAAGCGGCTTTTAGGAAAGGGAAAATAAAAAAGCATTGGGTATGGATATCCGTAGCATTCACAGAGGAGTGGGGAGTTTTTCAGAGACGCTTACTAGTACATGTGGAGGCTTTGTTCAAGTTGCGGGACAGTGGAGGGTGAGAACATAGACTATGTATAGTGGAGCTACTCAAGGCAAAGGATCATGATATCATTGATAGCTCACATGGGCTCTTGAAGGTTTGTAGGAGGAGGGGGAAGAGGATATAAGTCATTACTATTCGGAGTATATTGGGAATGGCCAATTTGTTTGAGGTGGAGACTGGTAATTGGTTGATAAATACTAAAATAGACTTACATACATGGAATGAATTTGGTTGAAAGCTTGCAAAGCTGTGAGGGCATTTGTGAGTGCTCTGGGAATGTTAGGCCCAAATGGACTCTCTAATTCAAAATTCGTTTCATTCTGCTATGTATGCAGATTGGAAGAAGGAGATAAAGTTTCGGCCACTCAGTATCTGAGTCTGACTATCCAGCAAGCTCGTTCCAGAAGGGCAATACCAGGCCAGGTTTGCTGCTTATACATGAACATTGAGTTTTTCAGATGAGTTGTACCATAGCCTCGACCTCAAGTGTAATTATCTCTTTCACGAATCGACAGAAACATACACCTCCGCCAAAGTTTGGCTAGTCTTCACCAGTATACAGGAAAGTGCTCGTATTAGTATCCCGCAACTAACCGCATAACGGCGTTGAGGATACCCACGTTAGATATCATTTGAGAGACTTGTGCCTTCCTATCCTTTGATGACGGCATCGTATCAATACAAAGGGGGCAAAGTGAGGGTTGCCTAATCTTTAGTTGTTATGACAAATGCTTCAACTCGATGAGCATTGGTGAGTGCTCTATGAGTATTGGTGAGTATTTTGGGAGCATTCCCGGGAGCATGCGTGACGCTATGAGAAAGTTCGCTGTCCCGTAAGAGCACTCAAGAAAATTGTGAGAGCTGTGGGAAGTGCTCACGTAGTACTACCGACGTAATCAAAGGAAGCAAAAGTTCCATAAGTGTTGTGGGCGGAGTCACTCTATTCTAGCATCTCCAGAGAGGTAGGGACTCTCATTTTGGTCCAGGTGAGCAGAGTGTTGGTGAATCTCCTCCGGACGTAAGTCATATCTCTTGATGGTGCTGGAAGGTTGAGTGCTCCTAGAGCGGAGCTGAGCGCAAGCTGCGTACACTTACGGTGGCAGATGCGGTAGACAATTGGGTCGTGGAATGCCCGACAGAAAGAAAGTGCTACACCTTGGGTAATACGCGAGCTTGCTGATGCACTCATCGTTGGTTAGCTATGTCGTCATCGTGAATATAGAAAATAGCGGAAAATGTATGGCGGGTTGCGTTTGGTAAACACTCTTCCAAGTGCTGGAGATCGTGCATGCACAGGATGGATAAGTGAATATAATATCAAGCTAAAGTAACCCTTAAACTGTCACCAAAATACTGATCCTGCAAAAAAAAAGCAAATTTAGTTTGGCCTTACTAACAGATCTTCTTAGCTTTCTCATTAAATAATAGATCGTACATACGAATTAAACTTCTATATCACTGGAGTCAGCAATTGACCAGTTAAGGGATTGGGGAGGTAAAATTATATCTAAAAACAAGGTTTCAATGCCTAGGCAAGCCAATAGAACTCTTCTCATTCTTCTAAAATAGTTTTACCTCAGACTGTACAGTTGCTTCGGGAGCAATGATGGACAACAAACAACGACAAAACCGTGAGTTTCAGCCAATCATAACACTTTATATCATCCTGGGCACTACTGTTTGACTGTACAAGAAACTCCTACTCATCATCTCACCAGTCTCATTGTTACTTCAAAGCCGACTGTATAAGGCTTTGAAATTAAGTGAGTGAACAAAATAGGATATTGACTGGTGAGGATTGGTTCACTTACTTAATTCTATAGGTTTATACTGTCATTCACATTTTTTGTACTAAGTATCATTTTGCATGGATTATTTACCTCTCCACACCTAAAACATTATACAATAGAGCTAGCTCTCCCTATATCTGAATTCTAGCCTACCTTAGGGCATTAAATCACACGACTGATAGTCTCGAAACCTTGCATAATACTTGGCTCAAGTCCTTTGAACCACGGACATTTTTTTTCTCAAATCCTAGATAGAATGAGATCAAGCCAAGTGTTACTTCATTTCTCTTATGCCCATTACTATGGACCTCTTCTTCCCTATATCCTGGGGTAGCGGGTTAGGAGAAGACGCTGATGGAATGTCAAATTCGCATAGTGGAAGAGGGGACTACTGCGGTATGTCTATATGCTACATGTGATTAAGACCGACATTGCGAGATAAGTTCTGAATACATTATTCAATCAAAACTTAAAATATTGTTTGTCCACATTAGAATTTCACCCTGAGTACAATATTCGGCCACCATGGTCACTTACGCTCCCTTCGCTTCAATACTATGATATTTCCATCAAATTCTAGCATAGATCACTCTCCTTCAGGACTACTACCTGCCGCTCACATACCGCTACTTCTTGGGATTGAGTCGTTGCTTCCACCACAATCATGGCTGCCAAACCCATTACCGATGCCCCAGACCGTACTATACTACAAAGTTTTCAGTATCACAAACCCCACTGAGTAGTTCATTGCAATTTACACTATCCCAACCACTTGCCAGACTCCCTATACAGCCTACCCACAAAAGAAGCAGAAAATAGAAGTAACGGAAGCAGGGGTTATTTGTATGGGAGAACGACATCAATCTATACAAATTACAGATTTTGCGTTGAGAGGTCTAGAGTATTTTTAGTGTAGGTGTGACAGTGTTGACAAGTTTTTTTGTGTCCGGCACTTGGTTTGAGTCCGATGTAAGGACCCATCAACAAGATTTGAGCTCTACCATTATGATTGCCCATAGAATTACCAATTCTGAGCCGATTGAGATGTTTTTGAGTATTCTGGAATGCTATTCTCTTAATTTATCATTCACTTCAATCAGACTTTCCCAAACCTGAAGAGCACTATTTCGAATTCATTATTAGTGTGGTGGAATTAAAAGTATTGGCCAGTACAACGGTACAGGATAATATAAGTTGGAGAAGTCTCAAGGGGACGAGTATCGAGTATTCCACATAGTACGAAGAGGGTAGTAGAGATTGGTCTGGGAACTCGCAATAGGGTCCTAAGGGACTCTAGCGTCGACAAGGGTCAACGGGACAAGGAGGCAGTGAAGCGGTGGTCTTCTCGAGTAAAGAAGAGGAAGAGAATATTATATAGTAATAGACAGGGTAGGTACAGAAGACGTTGCGTAAAGAAAGAAAGAAAAGGAAAAGAACAAGAAATGAGAACGAAGTCCCCTAATATACCCAAGGAAATCTTAGCTATGACAAATCCAAAGTGACTCATACATTAACAATCAACAGAACCCAGTAGAACCCAATAGAACCCTTCTGAGTAATCCAACTCCTCGTAACCCAGTGTATTCACTAATCGATCCATGAAAAGAAGCCAACAGCGGGAAGGGAAAACCATTGATCTTGATACTTTACAGGGTAAGGCTAGGAAGACCTAGTTTAGATTCTCTCAGGATGAAATACATCAGCTGGCTGGGTGCTTGCGAATACCTGAAAGAGTACACAGTAACAATCTGATTTTTGAAGACAAAATCACAGCTCTGTGCATGTTATTGGCACAGCTAGCTTGGCCCAATCGATTATCTGATTTACCTCTCAAGTTCAGATGGAAGCCAGAGAGAGTCTCTCGGACTGTGAATACACTTTTACAGTTCATTCACAATACTTGGAAACACATTCTTGGTTTTGATGAACAACGTCTTACTCCAGCAAAACTATATTCTTTTGTTTTAGCAAATCAGAGCCGTGGGGCACTTCTAGATAAATGTTTTGTTTTTGTTGATGGTAAACTCCGAAAGGTTACAAGACCAATTTACGGGCAGGAGTCTGCGTATAATAAGTGGAAGCCTTGTCACACTCTGAAATATCAGGCTATTGTCATACATGATAGTATAATGATACATTTATATGAGTCAGTTGAAGGAAGCAAGCACGATGCAGCTGTTTAGCAAGAGAGTAAAATGGCTGAAATATTAGAGAGATATGTACATGTACTTGACGGTACAAGTCTTCAAATCTATGGAGATCCAACATACGGTAACAGTGAGCATCTGATATCTCCCTTTCAGTGGACAGCAATAACTAGAGGTGAACAACTTTAGGATAAAGGAATGTCTAAAGTCCGGATCATTATTGTGTGATGCTTCAAAGAAGTGCTACAGATGTTCATGGCTCTGGACTTCTCAAGGTAACAGAAAGCCCTTCTGTCTTCTATCGGCCTTCAATATCCTGTGGTTGTTATATTACACAATGCGAATATTTGCCTTCACAATATAACGTGCGTCTATGGGCAAGAAACTATGATGCCAAGGAATACAACCGAGACAAGAACGTAGTAGAAGATATTCGTAACTATGGACTATGGGGTGGCTCCGTTTGATCTGACAATCAAACTGAACCCTATGACGTAGCGTAGAACAAGAATAATATTTGTAGAGTAAAATATAGAAGAAGAAGAAACTTATATTGCTTTGAAGTACAAGACTTATCGCACGCCGACCCAACCGCCTAAAACACAAACCGAACAACAGGACAAAAGGAAAAGAAACAACAAACGCAAACAAACAAACAAGAACAAAAGCGAACACGATCGAACACAAACAAAGGTAAGGAAATTCCAGAACGACATTCAACCAGAAACAACCTATCGACAAGGAGAAATAACATATCTCAGCGAACTCGGGCGCTGGATCCATCAAAACAAATTAAAACCAAAGTTAAAAAGGTAAAAGGAAACCACCCTTCCTAATCCCGTCCCTAATCATTTCCTTCCATCCCCTCTTCTAGGTCCACCTCCGCTTCCGCCGACTCGTACCACTTCGAGAGTTGAGAATTTTTTGCAAATTGTAAGATAAGGTCCGTTTTCAAGTTTGTAAACATCCAGTTCTCCCAGGTCATCGCTCCGGGGATCTTTTCTATCAAAGGGGCGCGAATTCGAGCCCACGCTGGGCATTCCATAAGTGTGTGTTTCGCTGAGTTTTCCATACCACACTGGCATGGTTCGGGGTCTGTATATACCGCGTGTTTATCGATTCGGGTAGTTTGGCACCGGATTCGAAAAACTTTCTTCGCTTCCGTTAGGGTGAGTTTCGCAATCTTGGGAGGGGGGCGGAAATCCCCCCGGTGATGGTAGTCCGGTGTTGGTTGTGTATTCCATTCTTCCAACAGGTGGTCGCGTAGTAGTTTGTTTTGATTCCACTTGTCTCTCGCATTTCCGGGGGTTTGATATGGGAGTAGAAGGGAGGCGATTCGGTGTAGACCTGTCCCTTTGATGTTTGCTTCTCTGTATGGAAGGAGCTCGATCAGGGACTCATTGTTGGGGTGGGTTGCCTCGGTGCAGAGTATTCTGGTTCCGTACTTTCTTGAGCGATATGTTAGGAGGTGTTCTAGGGGGGGTAGTCCTGCTTCTCGGAGGAGTTTAGCTCTCTTTGTCCATCGAGGTAGGCCCGTGATGATCCGGGCAGCTTCGTTGTATAGTGGTTCGAGCGATCTAATGATGTGGTCTGCACCAGTCCACCAAGCCTCAGATCCGTAGAGTAGGCTTGGAAGGAAGCCTTGTGTTATTAGGTGATGAACTGTCTTGACTGTTATCCCTGGCAGACGGGCGGTGTTTGTGATTTGGTGGAGGGCTTTTAGGCCTTTTGCGATTGCTGCTTCGATATGGGGCCGGAAGGAGAGGGTCGGATCTATCCAGACTCCTACATATTTCAGCCTCTCCTTGGGATATATATTGATGTTATTAACTTTGACTGGAAGTCGTGGTTGTTGTGTGGATGATGTAGTGGGCCGGAAGAAGATCAGATCGGATTTATCCGGGTCGTATTTAATTTGGAGTGGCTCAGCTTTAATTAGTCTTTCTCTCATTCGTTCCTCCATTCTCTTGATTGTAAAACCTGGTGTTTTGGATATTTGCACCAGCGCATCGTCATCGATGTAAGTTGTGTCCATCTCTTTTGGGCTGCTAGTTGGGTCCAGAATTACTCCGGCATAAATCATAAATAGTACCGGAGACATGGGGCTACCTTGCAGCACTCCGGAATCATAGGGCTGTGGTTCCTCTAGTTCATGGTTGAATTGGAACTGTAGTTTTCTGCCGGTATTAAATTCCTTGCACCATTCTGTCAGATAGGTGGGGAATTTTTGTTGATGCATGATTTCCACGAGGAGTAGGTGGTCGACACAATTGAATGCTCCTTGGATGTCGTTGGTTAGGATCGCTGGTCTATCTCGCCGGGCGATTCCGGTGCTGTTTTTCAGTAGTAGGTTTTGTTGTATTGGTGTCAAGGTTCTCAGGAGGGCGTCGATTGCCGAGATGGTTGGTCTTCCTCCGAATTGGTTTGCTGAGAGTGTGCCTAGGATTTCTCCAGCGGTGCAGAGTCTTTGGGCCACTATCTTCTCCAGGATTTTGCTAAAGCATTGTAGAAGGGAAATGGGCCGGTAGGCTTTTGCTTCATAATAATTTGCTTTACCGGGTTTCAGGATCGGGATACACTTAGCTACTTTCCATTCCGCTGGGTGTACGCCGTGCCGGAGCATAGCGGAGAACATGTCTTGGATTAGAGTTGTATTTGCTTTGACTATTGCTTTAATAAAGGTATAAGGGATGCCATCCGGGCCGGTCGCCGAGTGCGCTGGGCAGGAGTCGATTGCTTTGTTAAGTTCTTCGGGGATGACTATGTCGAAGGTGTTGCTAAGGTCAAAAGAGGGGGGTCTAATTTTCAAAGGGGGATGGTCGGGGGACGTCCGTTTCGAGGGGAAAAGTTGGGCTCTTAGAGCTTGACACTTCCCCGCGAACGTTTCTTCACCTTGTATGGTTGGTATGATTGTGTCTCGTCTCTTTCCTGCGCTTAGGATTCTCCAGACTTCACTACCCTTCGCCTCGTTCATCGTCTTTTCCCGCTGGTCCGCTTTTGCTTTCCGGATCATGACTGTCCATTCTCTGCAAGCCTTCCGGTGGTCCTCCACGTGATTGGATTTCCTTGTGTTTCTCGCCTTCCTTTCTGCTGCGTTTACCCTTGCCTTCATCTGTTTCATCTCATCTGACCACCAGGAGTTGGCTCTTACCCCCTCCTTCGAGAGTGGTGTTACTATGCTGACTGTTGACCTGACCAGTTCTAGGAAGAAATCGACAGTTTGTTCCGTGTGTTCCTTGGTTTCCCATGCCTCTGCAGGGATGGAGATGTTTGACATGTGGTTCTCCAATAGCTTCCAGTCTGTTTGTCGCCACATTCGTCTTGGTACAAAAGGTGGTTTTTCCAGGTGTAAGTGGACGGAGGTTCTCCCGTGGTCTGAGCCCGCTCCGTAGGGTTCAGTACTCCATCGTAGGTTGTGGTCGAGTGTTGGGCCTTTTACAAATGCAAGGTCGATGGTTGTGGGCCTTTTCCCTCTGTCTCTGGGGAAGTGCGTAAAGACGCCTGGTTCGTTCAGGAGGGTCAGTTTCTGTCGGGTTATCCATCGTTTTAACCGTGCGCCATTGACGCGGTCTGCTCGAATGTTGTTTCTGTATTCATGTGAATTTACTCCGTACCACATTTGATGGTGGCAGTTGAAGTCTCCCATTACTAGACAGTTATCAAGGGTTTGGATTGTACTTGCTATTTGAGCGAAGGGGCCACTTCGGCCTGGGGAGTATATGTTTAGGATTTGGGTTTTTTTGGTTTGGATTTCTACCGTGATCGATACTATAAAATTATCGTGTGTGTAGTGGTGTTTTGGTTTGAGATTGGCATGTTTGCGGACGTATGTTGCACATTTTGTATTGGTGTTGCTGGCCGTAAAAATATAAAAGAGATTTGATTCTGGTGGGTATCCCTCTGCTGAGGTCCATGGTTCTTGTAGTAATAGGAAATAAATACTAGCGTCTGTTTCCGCTTCTTCTACCGCCGCCTTGGTAACAAGTTCGCTCCGTGCACAATTGAGTTGGTGTGCGAGCGCGGTTGTTCGGGGCCTAGGCATTATTTGTCATGGGTTGGTCATCTTCGGGAACGGGTGTGGCTCCGACTGGGGCGGTGGCTGGTACTTGAACTATCGGAAGCAACTCTTGAACGGGTGCGGCCGGTGGGTCTTGAGCGGGTGGGGCGTTTTCCTTTCCTTTGTTGAGGAATCGGCGTTTGGCTCTCTCGGGGCATGCTGGGTCGGAGGCCTTATGGATTCCTTTACAGTTCAGACATCTGATTGGGGTGTGGGTGCATCTATATCCTCCCTGGCATTGATTGCATGGGTGGAAACTGGTGAGGTGATCTCCGGCGCAGTGGCCGCATTTCCCATTGTTCTTACATTTCTCCTGGCGGTGGCCGTATTCGAGGCACTTCGCACACTGGGTATCCGGGAAGGTTGGGAGGAAGGCCTCGATATGGCAGCTTCGGTTGAAGAGAGATAGGAATTTAACTCCTAGTGTTTCCATTGTGATTTGTCCTGGGAGCGCGATGACCATTGATGAGTGGGTTTTCTCCATTCGAGTTTCTGCCCTGGATATCCAGCGGGGAACCTGGGCAAGTTGGAAGTTCTCTCCATAGTTGCTTCTGATTTCTGATGCTACTAGTTGTCCCGCCTCAAAGCCCTCCCCGACCGTTGTGGGGATTCCATGGAGGAGAAACTTTGACCATTTGGAGTTTGCGCGGATGACAGCGACTGGTACCTGTAGGGTGAGGAGGGCCTCCTCAATTTCTTTGGCATATTCCATTGCCTTTGTTGCAGGGGTAACGAATTTTGTTTCCAGGATGAAGTTGTCCTTGGGTGTTCTTCTTGCCGAAATGAAATGGCAGGACTCGTCTTGGATTCTTGCATTGACGAGGGTTCTGATCTCGGAGGGGTTAACGTCGGATGGGGCAGTAGTTTCCACGATGATCTCCCTGTTGATCCTGGTGTACTCTGGTTTGAAGAGGGGATCCGCTTTTGGCTTTGCGGACTTCTTTTTCCTCTCGATGACCTGGAAGTTACCTTGGGCAGGACCGGGTGCCGAGGCCACGGCGGCCCAGGTGCCTGCCTTCCATCCACGAGGTGGGGCTTGTTGGGGGGGTGCGGGTGGGGGGGCCTGAGGAGCTGCCTGTGGCGCTGCTTGGGGAGCTGTTTGTGGGACCGCTGGAGGGGAATTCTCTGTCCTTGCGGTTGCTGTGGTTTTCGCTGCTGTTGCTGTTGCTGTTGTTGCTGTTGATGCTGTTGTTGCGGTTGTTGCGGTTGCTGCGGTTGCTGCGGTTGTGGTTGTTTGTTGAGGAGCGCGTGGATCGCCGAATGCATATTGGTGATCATGTTTGTCTGCGCCTCGATCTGATGTTTCAGTGTATCCACTGTTCTCCGGAGAGTAGTCGTTTGCTCTTCGAGGATTTCAATCCTGTCGGAGGGTGGGCAGATCCGGCTGGTGGCATGTCTAATGGCCCAGGTGATGTAGTTCAGGTCCGTCTGGGTGTGGGTGTCCTGGGGGACAATGCTCGGGTAGAGGTAGTCAACTCTCGGCTGGTAGGGGTCGTTGTAGTCGGATTCTGTTGCAAAGGTCGAGGAGAATTCCTGTTCTTGCGCTCCGGATGGGGTAGGGTCGGGAACCTGAGTGTTCCTGTTCTGCGAGGGGGCTGTCCCTTGTTGGGAAGACTGGGTGAAAAAGGACTGGAGCGAAGCTTGCTGCGACATGACTGAGTGTCCAGTTCTTCTGGCGGCGTAAAGTGATGTTTCGGAGAGGTTTCTTTTCCTTCCCTTTGGGAGGTCAAGGCTGGAGAATTCTTCGCTAGAAGCCAGTTTTCGTAGGTTTTCTTTCGCTTGGAACAACAAAACGCGACCGTACGATCGGGGACGAAGTGGCTCAACCTGGTATGGTATACCACGGTAAACCGAAGGGAATAAAAAATAAAGTGTTTTGAAGCGAGGTTTGATATCAGGGAGTTCTTTGCGAGCCTTAGCGAGCAAGTAGAATATAGAAGAAGAAGAAGAAACTTATATTGCTTTGAAGTACAAGACTTATCGCACGCCGACCCGACCGCCTAAAACACGAACCAAACAAAAGAACGAAAGGAAAGAAAACAACAAACGCGAACAAACAAACAAAAACAAAAGCGAACACGAACGAACATCAACATTTTAGAATAAGGAAATTCCAGAACGACACTCAACCAGAAACAACCCAACGACAAGGAGAAATAACATACCTCAGCGAACTCGGGCGCTGGATCCATCAAAACAAAGTAAAACCAAAGTTAAAAAGGTAAAAGGAAACCGCCCTTTCCTAATCCCGTCCCTAATCATTTTCTTCCATCCCCTCTTCTAGATCCACCTCCGCTTCCGCCGACTCGTACCACTTCGAGAGTTGAGAGTTTTTTGCAAATTGTAAGATAAGGTCCGTTTTCAAGTTTGTAAACATCCAGTTTTCCCAGGTCATCGCTCCGGGGATCTTTTCTATCAGGGGGGCACGGATTCGAGCCCACGCTGGGCATTCCATAAGTGTGTGTTTCGCTGAGTTTTCCATACCACACTGGCATGGTTCGGGGTCTGTATATACCGCGTGTTTATCGATTCGGGTAGTTTGGCACCGGATTCGAAAAACTTTTTTTGCCTCCGTTAGGGTGAGTTTCGCAATCTTGGGAGGGGGGCGGAACTCCCCCCGGTGATGGTAGTCCGGTATTGGTTGTGTATTCCATTCTTCCAACAGGTGGTCGCGTAGTAGCTTGTTTTGATTCCACTTGTCTCTCGCATTTCCGGGGGTTTGATATGGGAGTAGGAGGGAAGCGATTCGGTGCAGACCTGTCCCTTTGATGTTTGCTTCTCTGTATGGGAGGAGCTCGATTAGGGATTCATTGTTAGGGTGGGTTGCCTCGGTGCAGAGTATTCTGGTTCCGTACTTTCTTGAGCGATATGTTAGGAGGTGTTCTAGGGGGGGTAGTCCTGCTTCTCGGAGGAGTTTAGCTCTCTTGGTCCATCGAGGTAGGCCCGTGATGATCCGGGCAGCTTCGTTGTATAGTGGTTCTAGCGATCTAATGATGTGGTCTGCGCCAGTCCACCAGGCCTCAGATCCGTAGAGCAGGCCTGGAAGGAAGCCCTGTGTTATTAGGTGATGAACTGTCTTGACTGTTATCCCTGGCAGGCGGGCGGTGTTTCGGATTTGGTGGAGGGCTTTTAGGCCTTTTGCGATTGCTGCTTCGATATGGGGCCGGAAGGAGAGGGTCGGATCTATCCAGACTCCTACTTATTTCAGCCTTTCCTTGGGGTGTATATTGATATTGTTAATTTTGACCGGAAGTCGTGGTTGTTGTGTGGATGATGTGGTGGGCCGGAAGAAGATCAGATCGGATTTATCCGGGTCGTATTTGATTTGGAGTGGCTCAGCTTTAATTAGTCTTTCTCTCATTCGTTCCTCCATTCTCTTGATTGTAAAGCCTGGTGTTTTGGATATTTGCACCAGCGCATCGTCATCGATGTAAGTTGTGTCCATCTCTTTTGGGCTGCTAGTTGGGTCCAGAATTACTCCGGCATAAATCATAAATAGTACCGGAGACATGGGGCTACCTTGCAGCACTCCGGAATCATAGGGCTGTGGTTCCTCTAGTTCATGGTTGAATTGGAACTGTAGTTTTCTGCCGGTATTAAATTCCTTGCACCATTCTGTCAGATAGGTGGGGAATTTTTGTTGATGCATGATTTCCACGAGGAGTAGGTGGTCGACACAATTGAATGCTCCTTGGATGTCGTTAGTTAGGATCGCTGGTCTGTCTCGCCGGGCGATTCCGGTGCTGTTTTTTAGTAGTAGGTTTTGTTGTATTGGTGTCAAGGTTCTCAGGAGGGCATTGATTGCCGAGATGGTTGGTCTTCCTCCGAATTGGTTTGCTGAGAGTGTGCCTAGGATTTCTCCAGCGGTGCAGAGTCTCTGGGCCACTATCTTCTCCAGGATTTTGCTGAAACATTGTAGAAGGGAAATGGGCCGGTAGGCTTTCGCTTCATGATAATTTGCTTTACCGGGTTTCGGGATCGGGATACACTTAGCTATTTTCCATTCCGCTGGATGTACGCCGTGCCGGAGCATAGCGGAGAACATGTCTTGGATTAGAGTTGTATTTGCTTTGACTATTGCTTTAATAAAGGTATAAGGGATGCCATCCGGGCCGGTCGCCGAGTGCGCTGGGCAGGAGTCGATTGCTTTGTTAAGTTCTTCGGGGATGACTATGTCGAAGGTGTTGCTAAGGTCAAAAGAGGGGGGTCTAATTTTCAAAGGGGGATGGTCGGGGGACGTCCGTTTCGAGGGGAAAAGTTGGGCTCTTAGAGCTTGACACTTCCCCGCGAACGTTTCTTCACCTTGTATGGTTGGTATGATTGTGTCTCGTCTCTTTCCTGCGCTTAGGATTCTCCAGACTTCACTACCCTTCGCCTCGTTCATCGTCTTTTCCCGCTGGTCCGCTTTTGCTTTCCGGATCATGACTGTCCATTCTCTGCAAGCCTTCCGGTGGTCCTCCACGTGATTGGATTTCCTTGTGTTTCTCGCCTTCCTTTCTGCTGCGTTTACCCTTGCCTTCATCTGTTTCATCTCATCTGACCACCAGGAGTTGGCTCTTACCCCCTCCTTCGAGAGTGGTGTTACTATGCTGACTGTTGACCTGACCAGTTCTAGGAAGAAATCGACAGTTTGTTCCGTGTGTTCCTTGGTTTCCCATGCCTCTGCAGGGATGGAGATGTTTGACATGTGGTTCTCCAATAGCTTCCAGTCTGTTTGTCGCCACATTCGTCTTGGTACAAAAGGTGGTTTTTCCAGGTGTAAGTGGACGGAGGTTCTCCCGTGGTCTGAGCCCGCTCCGTAGGGTTCAGTACTCCATCGTAGGTTGTGGTCGAGTGTTGGGCCTTTTACAAATGCAAGGTCGATGGTTGTGGGCCTTTTCCCTCTGTCTCTGGGGAAGTGCGTAAAGACGCCTGGTTCGTTCAGGAGGGTCAGTTTCTGTCGGGTTATCCATCGTTTTAACCGTGCGCCATTGACGCGGTCTGCTCGAATGTTGTTTCTGTATTCATGTGAATTTACTCCGTACCACATTTGATGGTGGCAGTTGAAGTCTCCCATTACTAGACAGTTATCAAGGGTTTGGATTGTACTTGCTATTTGAGCGAAGGGGCCACTTCGGCCTGGGGAGTATATGTTTAGGATTTGGGTTTTTTTGGTTTGGATTTCTACCGTGATCGATACTATAAAATTATCGTGTGTGTAGTGGTGTTTTGGTTTGAGATTGGCATGTTTGCGGACGTATGTTGCACATTTTGTATTGGTGTTGCTGGCCGTAAAAATATAAAAGAGATTTGATTCTGGTGGGTATCCCTCTGCTGAGGTCCATGGTTCTTGTAGTAATAGGAAATAAATACTAGCGTCTGTTTCCGCTTCTTCTACCGCCGCCTTGGTAACAAGTTCGCTCCGTGCACAATTGAGTTGGTGTGCGAGCGCGGTTGTTCGGGGCCTAGGCATTATTTGTCATGGGTTGGTCATCTTCGGGAACGGGTGTGGCTCCGACTGGGGCGGTGGCTGGTACTTGAACTATCGGAAGCAACTCTTGAACGGGTGCGGCCGGTGGGTCTTGAGCGGGTGGGGCGTTTTCCTTTCCTTTGTTGAGAAATCGGCGTTTGACTCTCTCGGGGCATGCTGGGTCGGAGGCCTTATGGATTCCTTTACAGTTCAGACATCTGATTGGGGTGTGGGTGCATCTATATCCTCCCTGGCATTGATTGCATGGGTGGAAGCTGGTGAGGTGATCTCCGGCACAATGACCGCATCTCCCATTGTTTTTGCATTTCTCCTGGCGGTGACCGTATTCGAGGCACTTCGCGCACTGGGTGTCTGGGAAGGTTGGGAGGAAGGCCTCGATGTGGCAGCTTCGGTTAAAGAGGGATAGGAACTTAACTCCTAATGTTTCCATTGTAACTTGTCCTGGGAGCGCGATGACCATTGATGAGTGGGTTTTCTCCATTCGTGTCTCTGCTCTGGAGATCCAGCGGGGAATCTGGGCAAGTTGGAAGTTCTCTCCATAGTTGCTTCTAATTTCGGATGCTACCAGTTGTCCTGCCTCGGCGCCTTCTCCGACCATTGTGGGGATTCCGTGAATAAGGAACTTTGACCATTTGGAGTTTGCTCGGATGATGGCGACTGGTACTTGTAGGGTGAGGAGAGCCTCCTCAATTTCTTTGGCGTATTCCATTGCCTTTGTTGCTGGGGTGACAAACTTAGTTTCCAGGATAAAATTATCCTTGGGTGTTCTCCTTGCTGAGATGAAGTGGCAGGATTCGTCCTGAATTCTTGCATTGACTAGGGTCCTGATCTCGGAGGGATTGACGTCGGATGGAGCAGTGGTTTCAACAATGATTTTTCTGTTGATTTTGGTATATTCTGGCTTGAAGAGGGGGTCCGCTTTTGGCTTTGCGGACTTCTTTCTTTTCTCAACAACCTGGAAACTTCCTTGAGCAGGACCGGGTGCCGAGGCCATGGCGGCTCAGGTGCTTGCTTTCCATCCACGGAGTGGGGCTTGTTGGGGGGGTGCGGGTGGGGGGGCCTGAGGGGCTGCCTGAGGCGCTGCTTGGGGATTTGTTTGAGGGACCGCTGGAGGGGGCATTCTCTGTCCCTGCGGTTGTTGTTTTCGCTGTTGTTGCTGTTGATGCTGTTGTTGGTTTTGTTGTGGTTGTTGCGGTTGCTGCGGTTGTGGTTGTTTGTTGAGGAGAAGATGGATCGCCGAGTGCATACTGGTGATCATAGTTGTCTGCGCCTCGATTTGATGCCTCAGTGTATCCACTGTTCTCCGGAGTGTGGTCGTTTGCTCTTCGAGGATTTCAATCCTGTCGGTGGGTGGGCAGATTCGGCTGGTGGCATGTCTGATGGCCCAGGTAATATAGTTCAGGTCCGTCTGAGTGTGAGTATCCTGGGGGACAATGCTCGGGTAGAGGTAGTCGATTCTCGGTTGGTAGGGGTCGTTGTAGTCGGAACTTGTTGCAAAGGTCGAGGAGAATTCCTGTTCTTGAGCTCCGGATGGGGTTGGGTCGGGAACCTGAGTGTTCCTGGTCTGCGAGGGGGCTGTCCCTTGCTGGGAAGACTGGGTGAAAAAGGACTGGAGCGAAGCTTGCTGCGACATGATTGAATGTCCAGTTCTCCTGGCGGCGTAGGGTGACGTTTCGGAAAGGTTTCTTTTCCTTCCTTTCGGGAGGTCAAGGCTGGAGAATTCTTCGCTAGAAGCCAGTTTTCGTGGTGTTTCTTTCGCTAGGAACAACAAACGCGACCGTACGATCGGGGGCGGAGTGGCTCAACCTGGTATGGTATACCAGGGTAAACCGAGGGGGGTAAAATAAAAGTGTTTTTGAAGCGAGGTTAATTGTCAGGGAGTATTTGCGAGCTGGAGGCGAGCAAGTAGAATACAGAGAGAGAGAGAGAGAATCTTATATTGCATAGAAGCCGAAGCTTATCGCACACCTAACTACCCGACTACAACCTCCACCGACTAACCCGAAAGCAAAAACGAAGTACAAAACTAACTACCGCAGCTACAAGAACCGCGTACATAATAAAACAAAACAGCGCACGAAGAGGGCGCAAATAACAAGTGGTACAGGTAAGCAGAATCTAAGCGACAACAAAGAAACCTCCCCGTAGTAAGAATAAAACCCCAAACTTCTCCGTCAACTACATTAGCGAGCACAATCCTATACGTAGTGTTCAATCGAAACGATATCATTACCAACGTTCCCGGTGTCATATCTGTGGACGAACCTTAACAGGACTGGGAAACCACGCGCACGAAGGCAGGAAAAGCCAACCGCAACAGCGTCAGGGGTGAAAGCGAGGGGGGGTGGGTTGAGTATTGGTCCTCGAGCATCTGCTTGTCAAACAGCGAGGAAGTAAAGAGTGGTGACCGGTAGGTCAAGTAAGGAGTGGGTGGGGTCGTCGGTCCCTGGAGCAACGGCTAAAGACTGTGCCCGAGTCGTGTTTGAAGTGGTGTCCTCTGGAGGGGACATGCAAAAAGGGGGTTGAGCCGAAGGCTCAGTATGTATGGGGGTCGCAATCGAAAGTGCCGACCGTATTGTGTTGAGGGTGGTCTCGGAGACCGGTTGGGTTGAGGTGAGGGGAGCGGGCCGCCTCGGGTAAAAAGGGTTGCCTGGTTAAGGCCGATAAAGAGGGGTAAGGTCACGGGACCTCGGGTAAAAAATTTGACGATAGTTTCGCGACCGAGAGGTCGCTAACTTCGCGGGCTGTCGAGCGCTTTGGCAGTAGGTTCTCGCTGACTGGAGATTACTGACAGTGTGCGTACCCAACGTGTGGGATCACTCGTGCGATGAGTGAAAGTAAGGAGGGGCGAAGGCGGCTTTCGAGAGTAGCCGCTGGTTTGGCGAGGGGTGAACGGTGGACGCGACCCGTGAGGGCACCGAACGAGCAAAGAATGGGGGGTGTCGAGCGAGGGAAGTTCAGGGACCGAAGCAATTCGAGAATCAGTATAACTCCATCTCGGGGGGAAGAAATCCTACCGCGAGCCAGAGGCGAGCGGGTAGAATACAGAAGAAGAAGAAGAAACTTATATTGCTTTGAAGTACAAGACTTATCGCACGCCGAACCAACCGCCTAAAACACAAACCGAACAGAACAGAAAAGAAAAGAAAAGAAAAGAAAAGCAACGAACGCGAACAAACAAGAACAAAAGCGAACACGAGCGAACACAAACAATAACAAGGAAATCCCGGAACGACACTCAACCAGAAAACCCAACGACAAGGAGAAATAACATATCTCAGCGAACTCGGGCGCTGGATCCATCAAAACAAAGTAAAAGGTACAAAGGAAACCACCCTTTCCTAATCCCGTCCCTAATCATTTTCTTCCATCCCCTCTTCTAGGTCCACCTCCGCTTCCGCCGACTCGTACCACTTCGAGAGTTGAGAGTTTTTTGCAAATTGTAAGATAAGGTCCGTTTTCAAGTTTGTAAACATCCAGTTTTCCCAGGTCATCGCTCCGGGGATCTTTTCTATCAGGGGGGCGCGGATTCGAGCCCACGCTGGGCATTCCATAAGTGTGTGTTTCGCTGAGTTTTCCATACCACACTGGCATGGTTCGGGGTCTGTATATACCGCGTGTTTATCGATTCGGGTAGTTTGGCACTGGATTCGAAAAACTTTTTTCGCTTCCGTTAGGGTGAGTTTCGCAATCTTGGAAGGGGGGCGGAGATCCCCCCGATGATGGTAGTCCGGTATTGGTTGTGTATTCCATTCTTCCAACAGGTGGTCGCGTAGTAGCTTGTTTTGATTCCACTTGTCTCTCGCATTTCCGGGGGTTTGATATGGGAGTAGGAGGGAAGCGATTCGGTGCAGACCTGTCCCTTTGATGTTTGCTTCTCTGTATGGGAGGAGCTCGATTAGGGATTCATTGTTAGGGTGGGTTGCCTCGGTGCAGAGTATTCTGGTTCCGTACTTTCTTGAGCGATATGTTAGGAGGTGTTCTAGGGGGGGTAGTCCTGCTTCTCGGAGGAGTTTAGCTCTCTTGGTCCATCGAGGTAGGCCCGTGATGATCCGGGCAGCTTCGTTGTATAGTGGTTCTAGCGATCTAATGATGTGGTCTGCGCCAGTCCACCAGGCCTCAGATCCGTAGAGCAGGCTTGGAAGGAAGCCCTGTGTTATTAGGTGATGAACTGTCTTGACTGTTATCCCTGGCAGGCGGGCGGTGTTTCGGATTTGGTGGAGGGCTTTTAGGCCTTTTGCGATTGCTGCTTCGATATGGGGCCGGAAGGAGAGGGTTGGATCTATCCAGACTCCTACGTATTTCAGCCTCTCCTTGGGGTATATATCGATGTTGTTAACTTTGACTGGAAGTCGTGGTTGTTGTGTGGATGATGTGGTGGGCCGGAAGAAGATCAGATCGGATTTATCCGGGTCGTATTTGATTTGGAGTGGCTCAGCTTTAATTAGTCTTTCTCTCATTCGTTCCTCCATTCTCTTGATTGTAAAGCCTGGTGTTTTGGATATTTGCACCAGCGCATCGTCATCGATGTAAGTTGTGTCCATCTCTTTTGGGCTGCTAGTTGGGTCCAGAATTACTCCGGCATAGATCATGAATAGTACTGGAGACATGGGGCTACCTTGCGGCACTCCGGAATCATAGGGCTGTGGTTCCTCTAGCTCATGGTTGAATTGGAACTGTAGTTTTCTGCCGGTGTTGAATTCCTTGCACCATTCTGTCAAATAGGTGGGGAATTTTTGTTGGTGCATGATTTCCGCGAGGAGTAGGTGATCGACACAATTAAATGCTCCTTGGATGTCGTTGGTTAGGATCGCTGGTCTATCTCGCCGGGCGATTCCGGTACTGTTTTTTAGTAGTAGGTTTTGTTGTATTGGTGTCAAGGTTCTCAGGAGGGCGTCGATTGCCGAGATGGTTGGTCTTCCTCCGAATTGGTTTGCTGAGAGTGTGCCTAGGATTTCTCCAGCGGTGCAGAGTCTCTGGGCCACTATCTTCTCCAGGATTTTGCTGAAACATTGTAGAAGGGAAATGGGCCGATAGGCTTTTGCTTCATGGTAATTTGCTTTACCGGGTTTCGGGATCGGGATACACTTAGCTATTTTCCATTCCGCTGGATGTACACCGTGCCGGAGCATAGCGGAGAACATGTCTTGGATTAGAGTTGTATTTGCTTTGACTATAGCTTTGATAAAGGTATAAGGGATGCCATCCGGGCCGGTCGCTGAGTGCGCTGGGCAGGAGTCGATTGCTTTGTTAAGTTCTTCGAGGGTGACTATGTCGAAGGTGTTGCTAAGGTCAAAAGAGGGGGGTCTGATGTTCAAGGGGGGATGGTCGGGGGACGTCCGTTTCGAGGGGAAGAGTTGGGCTCTTAGAGCTTGACACTTCCCCGCAAACGTTTCTTCACCTTGTATGGTTGGTATGATTGTGTCTCGTCTCTTTCCTGCGCTTAGGATTCTCCAGACTTCACTACCTTTCGCCTCGTTCATCGTCTTTTCCCGCTGGTCCGCTTTTGCTTTCCGGATCATGGCTGTCCATTCTCTGCAAGCCTTCCGGTGTTCCTCCACATGATTGGATTTCCTAGTGATTCTCGCCTTCCTTTCTGCTGCGTTTACCCTTGCCTTCATCTGTTTCATCTCATCTGACCACCAGGAGTTGGCTCTTACCCCCTCCTTCGAGAGTGGTGTTACTATGCTGACTGTTGACCTAACCAGTTCTAGGAAGAAATCGACAGTTTGTTCCGTGTGTTCTTTGGTCTCCCATGCCTCTGCAGGGATGGAGATGTTTGACATGTGGTTCTCCAATAGCTTCCAGTCTGTTTGTTGCCACATTCGTCTTGGTACAAAAGGTGGTTTTTCCAGGTGTAAGTGGACGGAGGTTCTCCCGTGGTCTGAGCCCGCTCCGTAGGGTTCAGTACTCCATCGTAGGTTGTGGTCGAGTGTTGGGCCTTTTACAAATACAAGGTCGATGGTCGTGGGCCTTTTCCGTCTGTCTCTGGGGAAGTGCGTAAAGACGCCTGGTTCGTTCAGGAGGGTCAGTTTCTGTCGGGTTATCCATCGTTTTAACCGTGCGCCGTTGACCCGGTCTGCTCGAATGTTGTTTCTGTATTCATGTGAATTCACTCCGTACCACATCTGATGGTGGCAGTTGAAGTCTCCCATTACTAGACAGTTATCAAGGGTTTGGATTGTACTTGCTATTTGGGCGAAGGGGCCACTTCGGCCTGGGGAGTATATGTTTAGGATTTGGGTTTTTTTGGTTTGGATTTCTACCGTAATCGATACTATGAAATTATCGTGTGTGTAGTGGTGTTTTGGTTTGAGATTGGCATGTTTGCGGACGTATGTTGCACATTTTGTATTGGTGTTGCTAGCCGTAAAAATGTAAAAGAGATTTGATTCTGGTGGGTATCCCTCTGCTGAGGTCCATGGTTCTTGTAGTAATAGAAAATAGATACTAGAGTCTGATTCCGCTTCTTCTACCGCCGCCTTGGTGATAAGTTCGCTCCGTGCACAATTGAGTTGGTGTGCGAGCGCGGTGGTTCGAGGCCTAAGCATTATTTGTCATGTGTTGGTCGTCTTCGGGAACGGGTGTTGCTCCAGCTGGGGCGGTGGCTGGTACTTGAACTACCGGAAGCGGCTCCTGGATGGGTGCGGCCGGTGGGTCTTGAGCGGGTGGGGCGTTTTCCTTTCCATTGTTGAGGAATCGGCGTTTAACTCTTTCGGGGCATGCTGGGTCGGAGGCCTTATGGATTCCTTTACAGTTCAGACATCTGATTGGGGTGTGGGTGCATCTGTATCCTCCCTGGCATTGATTGCATGGGTGGAAGCTGGTGAGATGATCTCCGGCACAATGACCGCATCTCCCACTGTTTTTGCATTTCTCCTGGCGGTGACCGTATTCGAGGCACTTCGCGCATTGGGTGTCTGGGAAGGTTGGGAGGAAGGCCTCGATGTGGCAGCTTCGGTTAAAGAGGGATAGGAACTTAACTCCTAGTGTTTCCATTGTGACTTGTCCTGGGAGCGCGATGACCATTGATGAGTGGGTTTTCTCCATTCGTGTCTCTGCTCTGGAGATCCAGCGGGGAACTTGGGCAAGTTGGAAGTTATCTCCATAATTGCTTCTAATTTCGGATGCTACCAGTTGTCCTGCCTCGACGCCTTCTCCGACTGTTGTGGGGATTCCGTGAATAAGGAACTTTGACCATTTGGAGTTTGCCCGGATGGTGGCGACTGGTACTTGTAGGGTGAGGAGAGCCTCCTCAATTTCTTTGGCATACTCCATTGCCTTTGTTGCTGGGGTTACAAACTTTGTTTCCAGGATAAAGTTGTCCTTGGGTGTTCTCCTTGCTGAAATAAAGTGGCAGGATTCGTCCTGAATTCTTGCATTAACCAGGGTCCTGATCTCGGAGGGGTTGACGTCGGATGGGGCAGTGGTTTCAACAATGATTTCTCTGTTGATTTTGGTATATTCTGGCTTGAAGAGAGGGTCCGCTTTTGGCTTTGCGGACTTCTTTCTTCTCTCTACAATCTGGAAATTTCCTTGAGCAGGGCCGGGTGCCGAGGCCACGGCGGCCCAGGTGCCTGCTTTCCATCCACGGGGAGGGGCTTGTTGGGGGGGTGCGGGTTGGGGGGCCTGAGGAGCTGCCTGAGGCGCTGCTTGGGGAACTGTTTGGGGGACCGCTGGAGGGGGCATTCTCTGTCCCTGCGGTTGTTGTGGTTTTCGCTGTTGTTGCTGCTGTTGCTGTTGTTGGTTTTGTTGTGGTTGCTGCGGTTGCTGCGGTTGTGGTTGTGGTTGTTTGTTGAGGAGAAGATGGATCGCCGAGTGCATGCTGGTGATCATAGTTGTTTGCGCCTCGATTTGGTGCCTCAGTGTGTGTAACGGAGCCATTTCAACTGTCTGGTGTATGAGTACACACAGGGCCCGGTTACATGCTGAGAGTTATTGTTAGAAGCCAGTTGCACGGTGACATGCAAGTGCCGGCAGTGTGGTTAGCTACCAGCTGTTAGAGTAACTACATTCCGGGCACTAGGGAGAGGATCTATTCATGGGAGCAATGACTGACGAGTCTATGCCTCGCTAGTGACTAGAAGACCGGCCAGAGTGAAGCTCTGATTGCCCGGTGATCCTCTATATCCTGAGAGCATTGTACACCGCCGAAAGGCAGGGACTATGCTAGGGAAGTCTACAATAAGCGAAAGCTCTACAGCAATGATTAAGCTTACACCTGAGCGGCAGCTCATTCATGCAGGTCCTCGGTTGTGTGGCAACCAAGGCTGCAGGTGTTACAAAGGCTTTGACTAAGGGTGGTTGCCTTGGGTATCGGAAACACCTGCTGACGCTTAGAGAAAAGCGGGGTAGCGGTGGTATTGTTTCCGGTACTGAGGGAAGGCCCACCGGGAACTTAGTAAAGGAGTTAGGAGCAGAGAACAGAGGCCTTCGGAGTATAAGTACTCAGGTTCATTCTCGCCCTTCAGTCCTGTTCTCTCCAGTCTTCATTAGAAAGAAAAACCAAGTTCTTATCGGTAGCAGAGCCCTTAAAGATTATTGAGTTCTAGCGATAGAATCTTTGAATAATCTGCAACCTGATTGTCTATCTTGCACGGCCGTCTCTATTCTATACAAATCTATTTCTGTTAGAAAGGACCCCCGTTACAGATAATCTTTAAGGCTCAAGTCACCTTCAGATTATTCTTCCTCTACACAAAATGTCCGCCCTCTCGGCCCCAGATGCACCCCTTCAGATCGAATGGCAGCCGGTGCCCCTCCAGCTTGATGCCACCGGGCAGACACAGCTTGTTAAGAAACCCAGGACCGCTCTACAGGCCTATATTCCCGGCTGTGAGCCTGCCTGGCAGGATACCGATGAGGTTCCCTTACAACAGTTCTTCACAGAGCTTCAGACCTACCTCCAGCACAGCCTGCAGAGTCAGTTGAACCGAGGCAGTCAGGCACTGCTCATTGTACAAGAGCGCCAGGCAGCACAGAATGCTCTGATGGCAGAAGCTCTAGAGTACATGAGGTCGGAAGTCAACTCTGTTCAGGAAGAGCTCCGGAAGTATGCAGAAAGAGATGAACTGAATGCCGATGTTGATGCCATGGAGATTGAGTGGACAAATCCGGCCACTCCACCAGATTTTGTTGCCGAGATACAGAGAGCTCTTGATGAAGGAAGGTTGGTGGTGGGTAGACCAGCAACTCCGGCACCACTTTCAGTCTCCAGGTCCTCTTCCAGAGCAGCTACCAGGACAATGCAGCGGAAGACTAGCCCCTTTGCAGCATTTCCGGTCCGATCTACTAGGAGAGTCATCCCTATTGTGCAGCCAGCGGTGGGGGCTTCACCTTTACCACCTAGCCGCTTCGGTGGAACACATCCACTCCTTGGAGGAGCCGACCGATCCTTTGACTATGAAGGAGAGTTCTTCTCAGGTGCAGGCCGAGGACCTCCTAGTCCGCTAGCCAGGAACCCAGGAAGGTTTACTATGTTTGGGGCTGCTCAACCAGCAGCAACCTCACCACTGGCCAGCAACCTGGCACCAGTAGCACCTGTGGCCCCTCCTGCTGCGGCCACCGCTCCCCCTCCAGCTCAGGCACAGGGAGGAAGTGGCGGAAATCAGAACCCTCCACCTCCAGCAGCCCGCGCTCCCGCTCCAGGAGATTCGGATAATTCTGACAGCTCAGACCCGGAACCAGAAGGTGGTAACAGAAGAGATTGGCGGAAATACCTTAAGAAGAAGTTGGAGAAGCAACAGAAGAATCTGTTGGCAATGATGTCCCAGCAGTATCAACCTCCGACCACCTCCCACCCTTCTACTTCCACCAGAGCTCGAGAACCAAAGGCGCCACCACCCTCTAAGTTTCAGGGCAAGGCGGAGCAAGTGGAAACCTTTATCCGGCAATGTGAGAATGTGTTCTCCATTGAGAGCCTGTCCTTTACCTCTGAGGAGGTTAAGATCCGATATGCAGGCAATCTGATGGAAGGCGAGGCAGTGATCCGATGGTATGAAGCATACCACAATTCAATTGATCAAGCCTCCGCCAACCGCCTTGCTGGAATACCGGTGCAGTTGGATCAGAGATGGAAGCGCTGGGATTCCTTTGTGGATGCTTTTAGAGCTGCCTTCGGTGAAGCCATCTCTCGAGATGATGCTGTAGCCCAATGGAATACCCTTACCCACACAGCCCGAGGAGGAATTGATCTCTTCCTGAATACTATTATTCAGCTGATGTGGAAGACTGGCTATGAGGGTCAGTTGGTGGATGATAAGATCCATAACTCCCTCCTCCCGGACCTAGGCATGAGTTGGGCTCTTTTCAACCCCAAGCCAAAGTCCTTGATGGAGCGGATAGCTGCTCTAAGAGAGTTAGGGCATACCCATGAGAGGTACCAAGGGATGGCAGCTGAGAAAGCGCACCCTCGGACCAAGAAAGATCCTCCCGCTCAGAAGGACCAGCAGCCTAAGAGGAAAAGAGAAGCTGCGAGCTCCTCCGGACCTCAGAAGACCCCAGGACCTAAAGACAAAGCGGTGGAACTGAAGGGTATCCCGGGGGATATTCTAGA
The DNA here is from genome assembly GCF_020137385.1 of Morchella sextelata. Classification (NCBI taxonomy): domain Eukaryota; kingdom Fungi; phylum Ascomycota; class Pezizomycetes; order Pezizales; family Morchellaceae; genus Morchella; species Morchella sextelata. The sequence goes on from NW_025408635.1 coordinate 1,510,098, forward strand.
AGAAAGAAGGAAAGCAGAAGTATGCTTGAAGGTATGACCTTCCGGTACTCCCTATTGGTAGAGTGCATAGACTGACTTGTGCAATAGTGCGGCAAGTCCAGACACAAATGGACCGATTGTTGGTCCAAGGAACCTACTGTTGTCCGAGTGGCAGCAGTGAGAGTACAAAAGCGGAAAAGAGGGAATGGCAAGTCCAACTCTCAGAAGAAGGCTAAAGTGGCTGCTGTAGTAGCAGAAGATCCACTTATTGTACTCCCGGAGGTTACAGAAGATTTTGTTTTTCAGCCTGAGCAAGACTCGGACAATGAAATCATCTGGTAGAAAAAGTGTCTGTTTTAGTCTATGTTTACTAGTTTTCTTTTATATGGGTTTTCGGTTTCTATGCTTTTCTTGAATAAATTATGATTGTGTTTCCGCCTATTTGATTGCTTCAAGCACTCTGAGGATGGGTTTAAGACCCGAAACAGCTGGTCTGTCAGTGCTCTACCAAAGTTATATTTGCTACCAAGACACTTCCAAACCGCTGCTAAAAAGACTACTACACAATACATCTGCTATATTATCGCCGGGGAATAGAACCAAAGGATCCTTGATCTTAGTAGTGCCCGAAGCTATTAGCTATGTTGAAAAGACAAAGAGAACCAAGTCCGGAAACCGCTGTTAAGCAGAGAAGGTTGGAACAGAGGCTTCCCTCCTTACCAGTACATGGAAAAAGACCTATACTAAAGGCAAAACTGTCATGGACGGTCAAAGGAAAGGATGAAGGCGCCCAAGGGCATTTCCTGTTTGACACCGGTTGCACAGGAGCTATCCTCAACCAGAGTTTTGTCAGGAAACATGGAATTCCCTTAGTGCGGCGGGATCAACCTCTGACAATGTTTGATGCTCAAGGAGATGTCATGATGGGAGGAGGCGAGTATTACACTCACCCGGTCCGTATGACTATGGGAGATCATAAAGAGACACTCCGATGGGAGGTGGCCACACTGGAAGAAGGAATGACCGGTTACCTGCCAATTAGCTGGGCTAGGAAGCATAACCCGGACATTAATTGGGAACTCAACACCATGAGCTGGAGGAGTGACTACTGCAAGCAGAATTGTCTCCCAGCAGCCACCAAGATTGAACTGATCTCTCCATACCAAATGTTGGAAGAGGAAGAGACAGTCTATCAACTAGTTGGTTCAGTATGGCATGATGAGGACGGAGGTGATATTGCTGAGAAAATACACCACCTATACCGGGATTGGGCTGATGTGTTCAGTCAAGAGAAGATTGAGGAAATGCCGCCGCATTCCCATAATGATTTAAAGATCAAACTCTTGCCTGGGACCGCTCCCCCATTTGGCCCGCTGTACCCATGTTCCGCTCCAGAATTGAAGGCCCTCCGAGAGTACCTGGACAAAGAATTGTCTTCAGGAAAGATCTCTAGATCTAATAGCCCCGCTGCAGCGCCCATACTGTTCATTCCTAAGAAGGATGGGACATTGCGGATCTGTGTGGACTACAGAGGATTGAACAAGGTCACTGTCAAGGACAAGTACCCGCTGCCTATCATGAGTGAGCTCAGAGACAGGTTGTTCAAGGCCAAGATCTTCACAAAGATAGACCTGAAGAACGGCTTCAATCTGATCAGGATAGCTGAAGGTGATGAGTGGAAAACCGCTTTCAGAACTCGCTATGGACTGTATCAGTATAATGTGATGCCGTTTGGTCTATGCAATGCTCCCTCTGCTTTCCAGGCCATGATCAATGATGTGCTGAAGGAACTACTGGATGAAGGAGTGGTTGTCTATATCGACGACATCCTCATCTACTCGGAGACTGAGAAAGAACATGAGCTACTGGTCAAGAAGGTCTTACAGAAGCTAAGGGAAGCTAAGCTCTGTGCCTCGATCAGTAAGACATCCTTCCATGTCCGAGAAGTAGAGTACCTAGGCTATCACATCTCGGAAAAGGGAGTATCTATGTCAGAAGACAAGGTGGAGGCAGTTAAGGAATGGCCAATCCCTGAGAATATCAAGGCAGTACAGGCATTCCTCGGATTTGCAAACTTCTATCGCCGCTTCATTGAAGGCTTCAGTAAGGTTTGCAAGCCATTAACTGACCTCCTGCAAAAAGACAAGAAATGGTATTGGACGGCAGTACATGAGCAGGCCTTTGAAGAACTTAAGAGGCTGTTCACAACCGCTCCAATCCTCCTTCATTTTGACCCTAGTAGGAGAACGGTGGTCGAGACAGATGCCAGTGATTTTGCCAAAGGAGCGGTGCTCTCTCAGTATGGGGATGATGGGAAGCTACATCCGGTGGCATTCTATTCTAAGAAGTTCTCCCCTGCTGAGATCAACTATGACATTCATGATAAGGAAATGGGAGCTATTGTAGCCTCTTTCCGAGAATGGGAACACATGCTCAAATCTTGTGAGCAAGAGATCACGGTTTTTACAGACCACAAGAACTTGGAGTACTTTAATTCTACCAAGGTTCTCACTAGGCGGCAAGCTAGATGGTCTGAAGACCTCGCAGGCTACAATTTTAAAGTTGTCTACAGACCGGGAGAAAAGAATGGCAAGACTGATGTGCTATCTAGGCGCTGGGATCACCGCCTTGGAGAGGGAGGTGAAACTCTGCAGCCGGAGCCACAGATCTTTTTTAGGCCAGGTCAATTGGTTTTGGATCCTGCAAAGCTAGCGGCTCTCAGGGTAAATCAATTGCAGAATACATTCTTAGAGCGCCTATACACGGCTGCTAAAGAGGATAGTTTCTGGCAGGAATTGCACCGCTCCCTGGTTGAAAGGAAACCAAATTTGGACCAGAACTTGTCGGTCAAGAACGGTCTCATCTTCTACAAGAATAGATGGTACATACCCAAAGACAAGAAGCTTCAGATGGAAATACTGTCCGATACCCATGACTCTAAGGTGGCTGGTCATTTTGGCCAATTTAAGACACTAGAGCGGGTGAAAAATAACTTTTTTTGGCCCAACATGGATAAGGATGTTGAGGAATATGTCCGGAGCTGTGACAGCTGCCAGAGGAATAAGACCTCAAGACACAAAAAGTTTGGTATGCTCCAACCGTTGGAGATACCCTATCGGCCATGGACTTCCATCTCTATGGACTTCATTGTGGGACTACCGGAATCTAGTGGGTTTACAAAGATCTGGGTAATAGTGGACCGCTTTTCGAAGATGGCACACTACATCCCTCTTCCTACCCTCAATAAAACGGAAGATTTGGCTAAATTGTTCTTAAAGGAAGTTTGGAGACTCCATGGTTTACCTGATGACATAGTCTCGGACAGAGATAGTAGGTTCATCTCTCACTTTTGGCAATCTCTCATGAACCTCCTCAATGTGAAGCTGAAGATGTCCACATCTTTCCACCCCCAAACGGACGGTCAAACAGAAAGAGTTAATCAGACCCTGGAACATTACTTGCGGAGTTATTGTTCATATCAACAGGATGACTGGGCAGAACTCTTGCCTTTGGCAGAGTATGCTTATAACTCGGCGGTCTCTGAGTCTACCAAAGTATCGGCTTTTTATGCCAACTATGGATATGAACCCAGGACCAACTGGCCGGCCCCAAAGGAAGGAGTAGAATGGAACAATCCGGCAAGTGAGGTCATGATTTCTCAATGGGAATCTATCTGGCAGGCTATGAACGCCAGCTTGGGTAAAGCTAGATTAAGGATGGCCCGATGGTATGATGCTCATGCCCTGGCACCACCTGAAATCAAGCCCGGAGATGAAGTTATGTTGGACCGGCGCAATGTGCAAACAAAGCGGCCTTTGGGGAAATTGGATCAGAAGAAGATGGGACCCTTCAAGGTCTTAGAAGCTATTGGTACCCGTGCCTACAAGCTCTCTCTTCCCCCTCAAATGGGAATCCACCCGGTCTTTCATGTCTCTCTTCTAGAACCTTATAGAGCACCGGTAGATCCTGAGAGAAGAGTTCCACCACCGGAACCTGAGGAGATTGAAGGGGAACGGAACTGGGTTGTCCGAGGGGTAGCTGATAGCCGGGTCAATAAGAAAAGGAGACGAGTGGAATACCTAGTGCTGTGGGAAGGTTATGAAAACGAGGATGCTACATGGGAACCGTGGGAGCATCTCAAGAAGAGTGCTGAAGAAGCCCTTCGGGATTTCCATATGAGGTATCCTAAGAAACCCAAGGACAAGCGGATTGTTGGGGTGTAGATTATTTCCTTTGGGTTTTCATTTCCTTGCATAGCATGGAGTTTCTTGTCATATAGAATGAATGGTAATAGAATGGTTATAGATCTCGGAGACCAAGATCCTGGAAGAGGGGAGTGGTGTAACGGAGCCATTTCAACTGTCTGGTGTATGAGTACACACAGGGCCCGGTTACATGCTGAGAGTTATTGTTAGAAGCCAGTTGCACGGTGACATGCAAGTGCCGGCAGTGTGGTTAGCTACCAGCTGTTAGAGTAACTACATTCCGGGCACTAGGGAGAGGATCTATTCATGGGAGCAATGACTGACGAGTCTATGCCTCGCTAGTGACTAGAAGACCGGCCAGAGTGAAGCTCTGATTGCCCGGTGATCCTCTATATCCTGAGAGCATTGTACACCGCCGAAAGGCAGGGACTATGCTAGGGAAGTCTACAATAAGCGAAAGCTCTACAGCAATGATTAAGCTTACACCTGAGCGGCAGCTCATTCATGCAGGTCCTCGGTTGTGTGGCAACCAAGGCTGCAGGTGTTACAAAGGCTTTGACTAAGGGTGGTTGCCTTGGGTATCGGAAACACCTGCTGACGCTTAGAGAAAAGCGGGGTAGCGGTGGTATTGTTTCCGGTACTGAGGGAAGGCCCACCGGGAACTTAGTAAAGGAGTTAGGAGCAGAGAACAGAGGCCTTCGGAGTATAAGTACTCAGGTTCATTCTCGCCCTTCAGTCCTGTTCTCTCCAGTCTTCATTAGAAAGAAAAACCAAGTTCTTATCGGTAGCAGAGCCCTTAAAGATTATTGAGTTCTAGCGATAGAATCTTTGAATAATCTGCAACCTGATTGTCTATCTTGCACGGCCGTCTCTATTCTATACAAATCTATTTCTGTTAGAAAGGACCCCCGTTACAGTGTGTCCACTGTTCTCCGGAGTGTGGTCGTTTGCTCTTCGAGGATTTCCATCCTGTCGGTGGGTGGGCAGATTCGGCTGGTGGCATGTCTAATGGCCCAGGTAATGTAGTTCAGGTCCGTCTGGGTGTGAGTGTCCTGGGGAACGATGCTTGGGTAGAGGTAGTCAATTCTCGGTTGGTATGGGTCGTTGTAGTCGGATTGTGATGCAAAGGTCGAGGAGAATTCTTGTTCCTGAGCTCCGGATGGGGTTGGATCGGGAACCGGAGTATTCCTGTTCTGCGGAGGGGCTGTCCCTTGCTGGGAAGACTGGGTGAAAAAGGACTGGAGCGAGGCTTGTTGCGACATAATTGAATGTCCAGTTCTTCTGGCGGCGTAGAGTGATGTTTCGGAAAGGTTTCTTTTCCTTCCCTTTGGGAGGTCAAGGCTGGAGAATTCTTCGCTAGAAGCCAGTTTTCTTGGTGTTTCTTTCGCTTGGAACAACAAAACGCGACCGTACGATCGGGGACGAAGTGGCTCAGCCTGGTATGGTATACCAGGGTAAGCCGAGAGGAGTAAAATAAAATCTTTTTGAAGCGAGGTTTGATATCAGGGAGTTCTTTGCGAGCCTTAGCGAGCAAGTAGAATACAGAGGTTGCGTAAAGAAAGAAGAAAAGAAAGGAAACAGATAAAAGCACGAGACAACGCCCCCTTATATATCCAACCATAGTCCAATAATGAGTAATACTTCCGCGTAACAGAAACTAAAAGAACATAATAGAAATCTGCATTACAAATCCTAATTCCACTGCACAATACCTCTTTTCCTCGTTCCAGTTTATCACCTAACCGAAATATACAATTGCCATTACACACAACTCACAGATACCACAATACTTTGCGCAAAACCTTGTTGAAGAAAGAATTCCCATGCCTGAGTTTAGGGAACCCCCTATACTGAAGGAATAATTTCATTTATTCCGTCTTATGGCATGAGAGTTTTGTATAATTACATTCATAAGCTTTTCCCTCATCTGACTCTCTCAAGGGGGCGAGTAGTGAGTATTCCGCAGGGTACGAAGGAGATAGTAGAGGTCGGTGGAGGAACCTACAATAGGGGTTCTGAGGAACTCTAACATTGGTAAAGGTTCAACGTGACAAGATAAGCAGCTTTCATGGATCGACTAGTGGATATACGGGGTTATGAAGAGTCGGATTAGTCAGAAAGGTTCTATTAGGTTCCACCGGGTTCTGTTGATCGTTAATGTATGAGTCATGTTGGGTTTGTCATCGCTGGGATTTCCTTGAGTATATTAAGAGGGGTTTTATTTGTATTTCTCGTTCTTCTTTTTCTTTCTCTTCTTTCTTTACGCAACGTCTTCTGTATCTATGCTGTCTATTGCTATACAATATTATCGTCCTCTTCTTTCTTTAAGAAGACCACCGCTTCACTTCTCCTTGTCCCGTCGCACCTTACCAACGCTAGAGTCCCGTAGTACCCCTATTGCGAGTTCCCATACCTTCTCCTATTACACTCTTCGTTCACTGCGGAATACTCGCTACTCACCCCTTGAGAGCAGCAGCGCGGTGGTCTTTTTGAGTAAAGAAGAGGAGATAATATTGTATAGTAATAGACATGATAGGTACAGAAGACATTACGTATCAAAAGAAAGAAGAGAAAAAGAACAGAACCGAGGATGAAAACCTCCTAATATACCCAAGGAAATCCCAGCGATAACAAATTCAAAATGACTCATACCCTTGCGACCGACAGAACCCAATAGAATTCAATGGAACCTTTCTAACTAATCCAACTCCTCATAACCCAATGCATTAACTAATCGATGCATGAAAGAATCGTGTTGCGAGTGGTGTCAATCAGCTCATCCAATTTTGCACTCAAGTTCCTATCCCGCTCTATTTTTTCCTACATTGTGACCCTAAACTACTCTACCTTCTCATGCAGACCCCCAACCACATCTTCCAATTCTTTCACGAACTGCCTTTTAGGTCGCTTGTTCTTTTTAGATAAGTCTGATTCACTCCCGGCACTCTCTGTATCCATCAATTTTCTTTTACGTACCAAACCCTCTTGTGAAGTATACCATATTGTAACGGCATACTACGAGTGAGGAAGAAGTTCAGGAAGGAGAGGGATTAGTAATCGGGATTTCATTTGTTGTTTCTTTTTTGGGATTTTGGTAATGCTTGAGTTTTCTTCTTATAAGTTTCTGTTATACGGATTAGTAATCGGGTTCTCAAGGATATATATATGGGTATAATTTCCCTTTGTTCTTATTTTCTTTTCTCCTTATCCGAACTTCCTGTTATATAGTAATATATTCTATTTTCTGTTTTCGAACCTCCACAAACCCAAGTCATATAACCTCTTGGTTGTGCCCCTTGTTTCCAGTATTAGTCTCATTCTCACTTCGCATAACGTGAAGTGTTTGATCCTGTTCTCCTTCGTTTCCTTCGATGTTCGATCGTATAGAAACTTTGTATAGTATCTATCGATATCAAGCCCAATATCCCCAAACCCTGGCCATGACCCTGGCTCAGCTTCGACCGTTCTCTTACCAAGAACACTCGATCCTCATCCTAGTTTTCCCGAGTCGGCCCGTAACACATACCTGTACCTCTTTGGCTCACCTAGTAGCGAGCTTCTCTTTTGCGATCTGCTTCACCAAATCGTTGGAGGAAACGGAATCATAAATATATACAAGGTCAATCATATTGCGTAAATGTTTATCCACTTCCTCGATAGCGCCTGTCTTTTGTTTTCAAAGCGACTCGTACTGCTAGAAGGATTGTTAGTGCCAGACAAATCTAAACCAGAAATATCACACACCTGATGCTATTTTACACGCCTCTCAATTCTGTCTTTATAGCAAAGCCAAGATCGATCCATTCCTACCCTCTTCAAATTGTCTGGAACCTGCTGCTACCTATTCTTTCTCTTATCAGCTTTATTCATTATCAGATCATCTAGCAACAACTATTTAGTCAAAGCCCTGTCTTCCCAAACATCTCACGTAGTACTTCTTCTCCTTCTGACCTCCATACTCCTCTGAACTTTCTTATCTATAACTGCAGTCTCAACCTATTGAAAAGTATTCGAGGAGGAAGACTCCTCCAAAATACTTATCAAGTCCATGATCAGGTCTCACCGCATAGCGTTTTGTTTCTGTGTTTCACTTTGGCGAAATTTTTGTTTCCCGTTTGATTTCACTGTGTGTTACCTACTAAACAGTTAGTAGATTTAAATTGAGGTGAGAATAGGTTATATCAGTTCCACTTTGATGAAATTGGGATAGGGGTGTATTGTTGAATTGAACAAATAGCTAGTCTTACAGCATTTAGTTTCAGCATCTCGTTTCGTTTCGTTTCATTGTTTCGGCCCTATTAAACACTTAGTTGATGTAGATAGCGAGGGGAGTAGCTCATACTAGTTCTATTTTGATGAATTTAGGATATAATGTGTTATTGAACTGATGCTAATAAGTAGCGTTGGTTGTGAAAAGAGTAGTTGTTTGTGAAAAGAGGCATTGATTGTGAAAATAAATGACATCACCACATGTAGCTTACTTGCCGGTCACATACGCAAAGTAAAAAGCATTTCCGGACCTCGAACCCTATTTCTTGGCATTTGGAGAGCTGAATCTTTCGAACGCAGAGTCTGTATTATCCTTGCCCTCTGTCTCGTACCTAGTCAAACTCGCTGATGCCAATGTTCGTACCTCACGGAACTAAACAACCCCCATATGACAATGCCAACAGTAAATTTTTCAACCCCTCTCCAGCATATGTCTTAAAACATGTAGGCATTTCAGTGATCAGAAGGTGGGTATCAAAATATGTTTCCGGAATATCATGCCTTTTCTGACTTCTCATTTCAGAGTTGAAATTGCCTGCCCGGGTGCCTTTTGGTGCCTTTTCCGGAATTCAGATCTCAATGCCATATTTGCCAAAAATACAAAATAATTGATGGAGAAAAGACAGAAAACCCCATCTAAATACTCTCTTGCTACTAATTGTAACCCGGAGAATATTATCTTATTCCAAACTATGTGTTTTTAAATCGGGGTTCTTAAAGTCCACCCGGAATTACATATATGTATTAACGGGTTGACACAGTAGAACCGCAACAAAAATCCCGAATAACCCAAATCCCCACCCAAATATCACCCATACAATTAGGATCTCTTATAAACCAGACTATCTATGATGGAAGTGCACAGCCGATTATTGACTAATGAGAATTATAGAAAGTCTGGGTACGAGACAGCCTTGCCCTGAGCAACTGCATTTTCTGGTTCTTATGCTGGTAAGCATGTACTGTGCTCCCCGGCAGTCATACCTTGATTGTTGGTTGAGCGAATCAACTAACTGCTCATTTGGCCAAATTGGCCGCGTCTTGGTGAACAGATCAGAACAAGCCTTTCAGAGTTTATCGAATCGGATATTTTTGCTGCCTTGACCAGGCTGTCGGCACGTATCTGAGTTCGGCGCTGCCCGCCCCCCGTCCCGCGCCCAGACCCCCCGACAAAGATCCATGCACAAGCCATCCTACATACCAGATCAACAGATAAGTACAGTCGCAACTCGCTATGCCGGATGGCCAAGACTCTGAGGGATTCGTCCGGCATAGCAAGTGATCCGGGACAGCAAAAAAAGGGAAAAAGTAAATATAGGGGAGCGTAGACTATAGGTACGGTACTATAAGGGAGTGTAGAGTATAGGTACAGTATGCCGTGACCATGTATCGTGAACGCTTGCCGGCTTTCTACTATCCATATCCAAAATGCCTCCTGTCCAGCGCAGACAGCACATTGCCGGTTTTACTCCATTAGGGAAATACAAATTGTGTAAATTGAGACAGCGATTTCCAAACTTGAAATTATCTTTATTTGCACTTTTGGAAGAATACCCAAGACGTCCAGATGGGCGGCCCCTTGCAACATCTTGTAACGGCAGCCATACGTTTCGGTTATGCGAAGTGTTAGAGTATGTAAAGGAAGGATTGCGCAGTGTGTGTGGGATTTGTTAAGTGAGTTTCTATTATGTTCTTTCTGTTTCTGTTATGTGAGAAGATGAGTCATCGTGGGTTGAGGTCTTGATATATAAAGGGGCGTTGTCTCGGCTTTCTTCTGTTTTCTTTTCTTTCCTTTCCTCTTTACGCAACCTCTGTACTTTACTTGCTCGCTAAGGCTCGCAAAGAACTTCCTGATAACAAACCTCGCTTCAAAAACATTTTATTTTACTCCCCTCGGTTTACCCTAGTATATCATACTAGGTTGAGCCACTTCATCCCCGATCGTACGGTCGCGTTTTGTTGTTCCAAGTGAAAGAAACCTACGAAAACTGGCTTCTAGCGAAGAATTCTCCAGCCTTGACCTCCCGAAAGGAAGGAAAAGAAACCTTTCCGAAACATCACTCTACGCCGACAGAAGAACTGGATATTCAATCATGTCGCAACAAGCCTCGCTCCAGTCCTTCTTTACCCAGTCTTCTCAGCAAGGGACAGCCCCCCCGCAGAACAGGAATACTCCGGTTCCCGACCCAACCCCATCCGGAGCTCAGGAACAAGAATTCTCCTCGACCTTTGCAACAGAATCCGACTACAACGACCCATACCAACCGAGAATTGACTACCTCTACCCGAGCGTTGTCCCCCAGGACACTCACACCCAGACGGACCTGAACTATATTACCTGGGCCATCAGACATGCCACCAGCCGAATCTGCCCACCCTCCGACAGGATTGAAATCCTCGAAGAGCAAACGACTACACTCCGGAGAACAGTGGATACACTGAAGCACCAAATCGAGGCGCAGACAAATATGATCAGTAACATGCATTCAGCGATCCACCTTCTCCTCAACAAACAACCGCAGCAACCGCAGCAACCACAACAAAACCAACAACAGCAACAACAGCAACAACAGCGAAAACCACAACAACCGCAGGGACAGAGAATGCCCCCTCCAGCGGTCCCCCAAACAGTTCCCCAAGCAGCGCCTCAGGCAGCTCCTCAGGCCCCCCCACCCGCACCCCCCCAACAAGCCCCACCCCGTGGATGGAAAGCAGGCACCTGGGCCGCCGTGGCCTCGGCACCCGGTCCTGCTCAAGGAAATTTCCAGGTTGTTGAGAGAAGAAAGAAGTCCGCAAAGCCAAAAGCGGACCCTCTCTTCAAGCCAGAATATACCAAAATCAACAGAGAAATCATTGTTGAAACCACTGCCCCATCCGACGTCAATCCCTCCGAGATCAGGACCCTAGTCAATGCAAGAATTCAGGACGAATCCTGCCACTTCATTTCAGCAAGGAGAACACCCAAGGACAACTTTATCCTGGAAACAAAGTTTGTCACCCCAGCAACAAAGGCAATGGAATATGTCAAAGAAATGGAGGAGGTTCTCCTCACCCTACAAGTACCAGTCGCCATCATCCGGACAAACTCCAAATGGTCAAAGTTCCTTATTCACGGAATCCCCACAACGGTCGGAGAAGGCGTCGAGGCAGGACAACTGGTAGCATCCGAAATTAGAAGCAATTATGGAGATAACTTCCAACTTGCCCAAGTTCCCCGCTGGATCTCCAGAGCAGAGACTCGAATGGAGAAAACCCACTCATCAATGGTCATCGCGCTCCCAGGACAAATTACAATGGAAACATCGGGACTTAAATTCCTATCTCTCTTCAACCGAAGCTGCCATCTCGAGGCCTTCCTCCCAACCTTCCCGGATACCCAGTGTGCGAAGTGCCTCGAATACGGCCACCGCCAGGAGAAATGTAAGAACAATGGGAAATGCGGCCACTGCGCCGGAGATCACCTCACCAGTTTCCACCCATGCAATCAATGCCAGGGAGGATATAGATGCACCCACACCCCAATCAGATGTCTGAACTGTAAAGGAATCCATAAGGCCTCCGACCCAGCATGCCCCGAAAGAGTTAAACGCCGATTCCTCAACAAAGGAAAGGAAAACGCCCCACCCGCTCAAGACCCATCGGCCGCACCCGTCCAGGAGTTGCTTCCAATAGTTCAAGTACCAGCCACAGCCCCAGTCGGAGCCACACCCGTTCCCGAAGACGACCAACACATGACAAATAATGCTTAGGCCTCGAACCACCGCGCTCGCACACCAACTCAACTGTGCACGGAGCGAACTTATCACCAATGCGGCGATAGAAGAAGCGGAAACAGACTCTAGCATTTATTTCCTATTATTACAAGAACCATGGACCTCAGCAGAGGGATACCCACCAGAATCAAATCTCTTTTATATTTTTACGGCCAGCAACACCAATACAAAATGTGCAACATACGTCCGTAAACATGCCAACCTCAAACCAAAACACCACTACACACACGATAATTTCATAGTATCGATTACGGTAGAAATCCAAAACAAGAAAACCCAAATCCTAAATATATACTCCCAGGCCGAAGTGGCCCCTTTGCCCAAATAGCAAAAACAATCCAAACCCTCGACAATTGCCTAGTAATGGGAGACTTCAACTGCCATCACCAATTGTGGTACGGAGTAACATCACATGAATACAGAAACAACATCCGAGCAGACCGCGCCAACGGTGCACGGCTAAAACAATGGATAACTCGACAGAAACTGACCCTCCTGAACGAACCAGGCATCTTTACGCACTTCCCCAGAGAGAGAGGAAAAAGGCCTACAATTATCGACCTTACATTTGTAAAAGGCCCAACTCTCGACCACAACCTACGATGGAGCACTGCACCCTATGGAGCGGGCTCAGACTACGGGAGAACCTCCGTTCACTTACACTTGGAAAAACCACCATTCGTACCAAGACGGATGTGGCGACAAACAGGCTAGAAGCTCTTGGAGAACCATATGTCAAACATTTCTCTCCCTGCAGAGGCATGGGAAACCAAGGAACATACGGAACAAACCCTCGACTTCTTCCTAGAACTGGTCAGGGCAACAATCAGTGTAGTAACACCACTCTCGAAGGAAGGAGTAAGAGCCAACTCCTGGTGGTCAGAGGAAATGAAACAAATGAAGGCAAGGGTAAACGCGGCAGAAAGGAAGGCGAGAAATACAAAAAAACCCAATCACGCGGAGGAACACCGGAAGGCATGCAGAGAATGGACAGTCATGATCCGGAAAGCAAAAGCGGACCAGCGGGAAAAGACGATGAACGAGGCGAAAGGTAGTGAAGTCTGGAGAATCCTAAACGCAGGAAGGAGAAGAGGCACAATCATACCAACAATACAAGGTGAAGAAACGTTTGCGGGGAAGTGTCAAGCTCTAAGAGCCCAACTTTTCCCCTCAAAACGGACGTCCCCCGACCACCCCCCCCTAAACATTAGACCCCCTTCTTTTGACCTTAGCAACACCTTCGACATAGTCACCCCCGAAGAACTTAATAAGGCAATCGACTCCTGTCCAGCGCACTCGGCGACCGGCCCGGATGGCATTCCTTACACCTTTATTAAAGCAATAGTCAAAGCAAATACAACCCTAATTCAAGACATGTTCTCCACCATGCTCCGGCACGGTGTACACCCAGCGGCATGGAAAATAGCTAAGTGTATCCCGATCCCGAAACCCGGTAAAGCGAACTATCATGAAGCAAAAGCCTACCGGCCCATTTCCCTTCTACAATGTTTCAGCAAAATCCTGGAGAAGATCGTGGCCCAAAGACTCTGTACCGCTGGAGAAATTCTAGGCACACTCTCAGCGAATCAATTTGGAGGAAGACCAACCATCTCGGCAATCGACGCCCTGCTGAGAACCTTAACACCAATACAACAAAACCTACTACTGAAAAACAGCACCGGAGTCGCTCGGCGAGACAGACCAGCGATCCTAACCAATGATATCCAAGGAGCATTTAACTGCGTCGACCACCTACTCCTCGCGGAAATCATGCAACAACAAAAATTCCCTACCTACTTAACAGAATGGTGCAAGGAATTCAATACCGGCAGAAAACTACAGTTCCAATTCAACCATGAGCTAGAAGAGCCACAGCCCTATGATTCTGGAGTGCCGCAAGGTAGCCCCATGTCCCCGGTGCTATTTATGATCTATGCTGGAGTAATCCTGGACCCAACAAGCAGCCCGAAAGAGATGGACACCACTTACACCGATGACGATGCGCTGGTGCAAATATCCAAAACACCAGGCTTCACAATCAAGGGAATGGAGGAACGAATGAGAGAGAGACTAATAAAAGCTGAGCCACTTCAAATTAAATACGACCCGGATAAATCCGACCTGATCTTCTTCCGGCCCACCACATCATCCATACAACAACCACGACTTCCGGTCAAAATTAACAATATCAATATACACCCCAAGGAAAGGCTGAAATAAGTAGGAGTCTGGATAGATCCGACCCTCTCCTTCCGGCCCCACATCGAAGCAGCGATCGCAAAAGGCCTCAAAGCCCTCCACCAGATTCGATACACAGCTCGCCTGCCAGGCATAACGGTTAAAACAATCCATCACATCATAACACAAGGCTTCCTCCCAAGCCTACTCTACGGATCCGAGGCTTGGTGGACTGGCGCAGACCACATTATAAGATCCCTCGAACCACTATATAATGAAGCGGCCAGGATAATCACCGGCCTACCACGATGGACCAAAAGAGCTAAACTCCTCCGAGAAGCAGGCCTACCCCCCTTAGAACATCTTCTGACATATCGCTCAAGAAAGTACGTAACCAGAATACTCTGCACAGAGGCAACCCACCCCAACAATGAATCCCTGATCGAGCTCCTCCCATACAGAGAAGCAAACATCAAAGGAACAGGCCTACACCGAATCGCCTCCCTACTACTCCCATACCAGACCCCCGGAAATGCGAGAGATAAGTGGAACCAAAATAAACTACTACGCGACCACCTGTTGGAAGAATGGAACACACAATCAATACCGAACTACCACCACCGGGGGGAATTCCACCCCCTCCCAAGATAGCGAAACTCACCCTTACGGAAGCAAAAAAAGTATTTCGAATCTGGTGCCAAACCACCCGAATCGACAAACACGCAGTACATACAGACCCCGAACCATGCCAGTGTGGTATGGAAAACTCGGCGAAACACATACTTATGGAATGACCAGCGTGGGCTCGAATCCGCACCCCTCTGATAGAGAAGATCCCCGGAGCGATGACCTGGGAAAACTGGATGTTTACAAACCTGAGAACGGACCTCATGCTACAATTTGCAAAACAATCTCAACTCTCGAAATGGTACGAGTCGGCGGAGGCGGAGGCGGACCTGGAAGAGGGGATGGAAGGAAATGATTAGGGACGGGATTAGGAAGGGCAGTTTCCTTTTACTCTTTAAAAACTTGTTTTGATGGATCCAGCGCCCGAGTCCGCTGAGATATGTTATTTCTCCTTGTCGTTGGGTTTTCTGGTTGAAGTGTCGTTCTGGAATTTCCTCGTTATTTGTGTTTGTGTTTGCTTTGTTCTTGTTTTGTTCGTTTGCGTTTTGTGTTTGCTGTTTTTCCTTTTTTTCTTTTGTTCGGTTCGTGTTGTAGGCGGTTGAGTCGGCGTGCGATAAGTCTTGTACTTCAAAGCAATATAAGTTTCTTCTTCTTCTTCTGTATTTATTCCACTAATACTATTCTTTGTCCGCACTACGTCATAGGGCTCCAACCGGTTTATCATACCAGGTAGAGCCACCTCATAGTCCATAGTCAAAGTATACCTTTACGTCTACGTCCACGTCTACGTCACTACCTAGGTTGTATTCCTTGGCACCACAGTCTATCGCCTATAGTCCCCGTGATACATCTAGTTCCTCGGACCATTTAAAGGGATGGGAAAAGAGGGCAAAAGAAGATCCACCAAGCGGTATGAGAAAACTTAATCTATGTTTTCTTAGCTTATCTAACAAAATATTAGGTCCGAATTCAAAGAAGAAGAAATCCAGGACCGTCCAATATCCATTTTTTGAGCATTTTCTTGCACTTTGGATAGATGCGGCAGAATCAGAACGAATTGGAGTTACAGGTAATATAATCCGTTCGCAGTCAAAGAGAATTCAAAAAGAGCTTCTGAATGCAGGTGTTCTTGAAAACTATGAGTCTTTTGAGTTGTCAGGGGGGTGGTTGACCAACTTTAAGGGGAGGTACAATATCGGTCGCTTAAAACGACATGGGGAAGCTGGTCAAGTCGAGGAAACCATGCTACCTGTATACAGGGAGCGACTAGCAGAGCAATTAGCACCATTTGCCCCACCAGACTCATATAATTGCGATGAAAGTGGTTTGGTTTACAATAAACAACCACAAAGCTCAAACGTCAGAAAGGATAAGGGAAAATAGATCAGTGGTCCGAAGGATTCAAAAACGCGTATTTCAATATTTCATATCGTTAATTCGACAGGAACCGATAAAAGAAAGCTTTGGGTGATTTCGAGAGCAAAAGAGCCGCATGCATTCAAGAAAAATCACGTTAACATCGCCAATTTGCCTGTTGTTTACCGATATAATAAAAAAGCCTGGATGTTGACTGGGTTGTGGTATGAATTCCTATGGACATTCAACCATCGAATGAGGATTGAGAATCGTAACGTAACTCTTGTTACTGATAATTGTCCTACACATCCGCACCCGCGTCACCCTCCTCAGAACTACAATGGCCCAACTCCCCCTGTTCTAACGAACATAACTCTTATTTACCTTCCACCAAACACTACATCAAGACTTCAGCCTCTAGATCAAGGAATAATAAAAGCATTCAAATCTGCTTATCGCCGTCAATATACAGATAATATGGTACAGTACTTCAACAACCATGGAGTTGCTCCTGAGAAAATCAATATTTTGCAAGCGGTGCATTTAATATCAAGCGCATGGGATGAGGTAACCCCACAAACGATAATCAACTGCTGGCGAAAAGCGGACATTTGTGGTGGAAGCGCAACTCAAAATACTGACCTCAACTGCAACTCTTTACTTCCACAGCGACCCGAAGATCAAGTGCAATATTTTGTTGCTTCCCAGCGCACCCATTGTCAGATTGCTATGCGCCGCATTTTTGACCCTCTATCAGATTTTCAAGTACCCGACCCTAAATGGGCAGAAAGATTTGAGGAGTTTTTTTCCTTCGACGAAGATGCTGTTCAAGAGAGTACCGATTCAGAAATCGGAGGGAATGCACTACCAAGCACATCGCAACTGGTAAAGGCAGGTATCGTATCAGGCATTCTCCTGCAAGATCCGTCCCTACTTGACCAATATGACGGCATGGATAATGAAGAATCCGAAACCGCGAGCATACAGGTAGAAGGCAACGATATTCCAGCTCCTTTAGCAGTTGTTACAACTGAAGGTGCAATCCATTATGCATCAGAGCTTTCTCGCTACCTCCAGTCTCTTAAAACGACAGAGCTGTACAGTAACGGGGGGAAGAGGCTTGGGGTTGATGACTTGGTCAAGCAAGTATGTGAGCTGAAAGTTGCTCTTGTTCGGCAAGTATCCCCTAAATTCTGGATTAGAATCAATAGCTAATGTTGAGGATAGCCACAAGCATACTGCATATGTCCATCAAACCAAAATTAACAGGTATTTTACGGGCGCGCTCCGCGAATACAGAGAGAATGCAGCAGCGGGACCATCTGTTGTTATAAGAGAACGGGCATTGGTAGAAGACAATATACTATTAAGACATTCCATATCTTCCAGTGATGTTGAGGAGGACGAGGAACCTTACTTACCTTCCCCAGTTGTCTGGAGCGGGAGTGGTATCGATGCAGAGTACGAAAGGCTTGCAAATTGAAAATTGCATATAGCTCAACAACCAGCCATCACAGGCTCAAGCTGATAGCACCATTAAATTCGTCGTAAAAAACTGACCTATACACATTATTAACCTGTACTCATCTCTAATACACATATCATAATATCCAATTTTGAAAATTCTCGATCTCAGATCACTTTTCCCTACCGTATTGTGATATTGCTCAGCAACCAGAGGTTGCAAGCCTATGCTGGTACCACCGTTAGATTCCTCGTAAAAAACTAACCTATACACATTATCAGCTTGTACTCATCTCTAATATGCAGGCTGCAGTATCCAATTTTAAAAATTCTCGACCTCATTAGAATTACTTTTCCATACCGAATTCTGATGTAGTTCAACAACCAGCAGTCGCGCATCCAAGCTGGGAGGATGGTTAGAATTGTCGCTAAATTCTGTCCTATACAAAGTATTAGCATATATTCATTCCTAATACACAAGTTGCAATGTCCAATTATGAAAAAGATCGATTTTCTTGAACTTTATCATCAAGAATTTGACTATATCTCTACAACCAGGGCTCAGAGGAAGAAACCGATAGTATGGTTAGATTTGTCACAAAATTCTACCCTAGAAGCACTATTAGTATATCTTTATCCCAAATGTAGGAAAGGATTTGAAGAAAGAAATGCAACTCCTCGAGTATCACCACTCTGCAACCCAACCCTAACCCATATGCCAAGCCCAACCATCCGGGATAGCAGATCTTGTTTCTGTAGGGACAGGGGTTCACTCTCCTGTGAATTCCCATCCGGTCCGAACAGGCCAATATCCGGGATAGCAAATGCATTTTGGTGATGAAAAGTAGTATCCACCAACCTCATCCGGGACAGCAAGGGATCCGACACAACGAGTTCCGGCATATCGAGTTACGACTGTACAGCGAGAGGGAAAATTATTGTAGAAACAGGGATAAGCGAGCGCCACCAGAGATCGTTGATTCCTATTGATGGTGCTGAACGGTGCCGGGTTCGAAGGTTCTAGCAACACCCGAAGACACCAATTTTTGTATGTAGGTATGAGCTGTGAAGGTCCAAATAACCCCATCGGCCCCACTGGCATCGCCATCTATTCTTCAACTCTGCCGTGTTCTATCAAAATGGTCACTGTCCGATCCGATGACATTGAGTACAAACAGCGATGCTATGTCCAGGCATTGAGGTTCTCTGCTGGCTGGACATATGATCGCATTTCCAAAGACCAAAACCTTCCTCTCTCTACAGTAGCGAAGATCTGTAATACTCCTGCTACACCTAAGAGAAAGAATAGGTGTGGTAGGAAGATCAAAATCGATACACCTACTCACCGTAGGCTTGTCTACGTTGCTACCTTAAACGCCGAGAACCGCCGCAAACCCTACGCAGACATCGCACAACTTGTTGGAGTAGAAGCTGATAGTAAGACTTTACAAGAAGCTTTTGCCAAAGAGGGTTATCACCGATGTTCAGCACGCAAGAAGCCATCTCTCGATGATATTAAGCGAGCAAAGCGGTTGACATTTGCCCTAGCTCATCGACACTGGACAGTACAAGATTGGAGGCGTGTAATATGGACAGATGAAAGCTATATATGGCTAGGGGGTAAGAGGGGGAGAGTTTATGTCACACGTGCGGTGGAGGAGGTTTGGTTAGAAGATTGTCTTGCCCCCAAGTTCAGTAAGCAAGATTCAGTTATGATTTGAGGCGGCATTCTGGGTGCTGGTGGGAAAAAGATTATGCTCATATGGGAGAAAGAGGATTGGGGTACGATCACAGCAAGAATATATATAGATGTTACGAACCATACCCCTATACTAAACGTATGAGTTACTAGGAAGTCTGGAAGGTTCCGTGGGATTAATAATCGGTTGTCATCTCCTTTGCTATAAAGAGTCGTTGTGTCTCCTGTTGTCTTTCTTTCTCTTTCCTTACGCAACATCTTGTATTCTACTTTGGGTTATTACTTTGGGGGTTCGCCTCGCTTCAATACATTACTTTACTCGTAGTCCACGTTGCGCCTGCTGTCCCTCCTGCCCAGTGCTTCCGCTAGTATGATCTCCGCCGCCTCCCTATCCCTCGCCGCATCCTTCTCGGCTAACCGGCCGACCGCCGTTATCTCCGTCCTCGTATGGACCTTTATCTCTGTCCTCGTACAGACCTTCGTCGCTGCCCTATCCTCTGTCCTTGCACAGACCGTCGTCCCTGCCTTCGGACATACCCACGCACCCTCCTTCGCCCTCGCGTGAGGACCGCCCCTTCCCTCTGGGAACCTAACCATGTCCCTCGACCCCTCAGCTTCTACCCCGCCCATGGTTCCTTACAGTAGACCACGTTCTTGTACCTGTTCTTTGGCCTATGTGGTACTGGGAAAGTCTAGCGGAGGGTGGTGGTCACAGTCTATGGGTAATGGAGGACGGGGCATCTGCACACAGAGCCAAATTGACACAAGCATACAGAGACTACTACCAAATCCCCTGCCTCAATTGGCCACCTTCCTCGCCTGATCTAAATCCTATCGAAAATATTTGGAACCTTTTAAAAAATCGGCTTAATAGTAGGAACCCGAGGCCTAGGGGTAAAGCAGAGATCAGAACAGCTCTCCTGGAAGAGTGGGATCAAATCAGTATTGAGGAAATTCAAAAGTTTGTAGATAGTATGCCTGAACGTATCCAGGCCGTAATACAAGCTAATGGGGGTCATACTCGCTGGTAGTAGACCTGCCCGCCCGTTGATATTTGCTTTTTCTTTGATATTCGCCACTGTCTCAAAACCCTTGTCATATCCCTGTCTCGCACCCCTGTTTCTACAATAATTTTCCCTCTCGCTGTAGGAACATGCCCAAAATGATCGCCCGCCCTGCACATCATGACGCGTAGTCAGTCTAAGGTATGTACCGGGTCAACCATAACCGGCTCACACCCCCGTCCCCAGGTACTCGCGAACCCGAACAAAATCAAAGCTCGAAATCGACCAAGCTCGAAGTCGGCGCCCTCGCGATCGCGAGGTGGCCTACTGCTACTCTAATTTATACATAAACGAAAACCAAAGATATAAAGAAATTGAAAATAAAATAATATAGTAATATTAGCGAGTATAGTGTAACGTGGTCCTGATACTCAATACCTGTCGATTTGCACGATCGACCCACCAAACCGCTCCAAGATGTCACACCCCACATCTCTCGAGACACACGGGTTGGAGAGTAACGTAGTACTACTATGTCCTGGGCGTACGAGACATTTATAGAGATTATGCCCTCCTAGGGCATATAAACACAGTTACAGTGGTCGTAGGTGTTACAGTAGGGAGTACGTATGTTGAAGTACTTGTAAGAGTGATGACAATGATGTCAGGCTTCAATGTTACTGTTGAAATGCTTGCAGCGGTGACGACAGTAACAGGAGGTTTCTCTGTGTTTATACGTCCCCAAATGCTATTGGGGGAGCAAAGATAATTCTTTGTATCATAGCATGCATCTCTGCATAGTCCCTGGGCTGTAACAGGGCACAGTTTCTCAGAAGTACATGTATACTATTTCCTTGTAAGCTGTATGTTGTAAGTGTTCAAGTTAGGACAATTATAAGGACTGACATTAAGATTAGAGTAATAGGCATCACCGCGGATGAGGTATGAGCAGTGGACCGTTTGGAAGAGCACGAGCAAAACTAAAAGCGGGGGATTGAACATTGTAATGGAGCTATGTGTTGAATCATTTGTATGAACATGTGGCGCTTTATAACTCTAGGAGTCGTGGAAATGTGTACCTGGAATAATTCAGTAAAGTCATCGGGAAAGTCGTTTCTGGGTCCCAATTCTCGCTGGGAAATGTCAATATTTTGGTGGAGGGAAAGTCATTTTAAGGGAAATCGGACGACTTTACAGACGACTTAACTGACGACTTTACTGACACCTTTACCTGTCACGCTTTTGTCACTCATTTTGGGGGTATTACCAAGGGGGGATAAGCTTTGGCCACCGGTGATGCTCCACATGATTGACCAAAGCCATCGCCAATGAAACGAGCCATCAAAGTGCATCCTACTATTATACCTGAAGCATCAAGTCAGAATACCCTACATGTATATGCCAAACAATGGATCCACCAAAATAAAATTCTATCCCCTTATATCACTATAATGGGTAGAGAAGGCTCAAAATCCGTTGAGGACAATACTAAGGTTCATGACTCAAAGCCAGCGAGAGGAACTAGAGTCCTACCTCATCGGAAACAGCACCCGTCCCATTGAGGTAGATCTCAT
Source organism: Morchella sextelata (assembly GCF_020137385.1). Classification (NCBI taxonomy): domain Eukaryota; kingdom Fungi; phylum Ascomycota; class Pezizomycetes; order Pezizales; family Morchellaceae; genus Morchella; species Morchella sextelata. Next base: position 1,532,226 of record NW_025408635.1, read on the forward strand.
TCCAGAGGCTACCAAACACCTCCGAAAACGCAAAGGCGGCGGCCACGGTGCCGGCGGGTAAGCCCCTAAACACACACATCTTCCAAACCCCGCATTAATACCCCTTCTAGGTCCCTCAGCAATGCCGGCGGTCGCACCATCACCAGCTCCGGCATGCCCAAAGTCTTTGGCGGTTACTACGGCGGCGCCGCCGGCGTCCCGTTCACTAGCGGCAAGCCTACACCCAGGGGGCTTCTCCCTCTCTACCTTGGGGTATCGGGCGTCTACCTCTCTTCTGCCGGGGAGTGGCTATACAGTGGCATCCATGCATACTGGTAGGACGACGAGGTGGAGTACCAGAATGCGGAATTACCAGTGCTGTGCCTGTGCCAGGAGTACTCAGTGTGCGGATGCGACGAGAACCATTAGAAGGCGTTTATTGACTCCATGGTGGCCAATACGACCCTCAGTCGGCTGGTGGAGGTGAATGGGACGAGGCCATGGGAGCTTGTGTTAGTAGAGTACATATGGATATAGTGAAACAAGCTTATTTATACAAGCCCCCCATTAATACCACGTGCGTGTACCCTGCCTGGGCTGCACTGGACCCAGCCACACAGAAATCCCAATCCCGTGGGCGGGCTTGAGCCGGTACTGCCGAACATACTAGCTACATATACTCTACCTAGGTGGTTTTACCCACCATCCTCTTCTCCCGAACCCCCCCGCTACCCACAACTTTCTGGAACGGCCACCAATGATCTCTCTCTCTCTATGTATATATATATATACACAGTAGCTTATATTCTCCAGCCTTCCCACTTGGTTTCTTTCCCTACACATCTGCTTTTCTTCCTTGTCTCTCAATATATGCATCTTCCATTATTCCGAGATCTAGAAGGTTCTAGCACGGTTTGTGCAATAGTAAACTCAGAACCTCCAGTAGCAAGGTCCAACAGGACGGACCCCATTTCTTTGGCAGAGTTTCCAGTCTGCCGCGAAGGGCTTCTTTGAGAATTTCCAGCAGAGATATCTAGCATACTGCAGTCTTTATTCTTTATTTCATGAATTGGCCGCCGTTTGTGAGATCCTGCCTGAGATTACCTATCCCTTAAGCTATCGATCGATGCTAACCCCCCTATAACAGAGAAATTAAATTTGTATGAGAGATCTATTATTTGATAACAGAGATAACGGTGTTGAATGAATGTCAGGCAACCCATATGTCTGCCCCCCCTCATACTTTACATACATGACCCTCGTACCCATACCACTAGAACCTACACACATAACACCCGCGCACAATATTATCGGAAAACTACACTTCAATGGAGTCCTCTCCCGAAATGCAAGCGCTTATCCGCCTCACCCCAGAAGAGCGAACCTTGATGCGCACGCCCGGAAAACGTTTCAATATAGCAAGAAAAAGGCCAGAAGAAGAACCTCCTAAGCCTCTTGACGACTTCTTCACGCAGGGGTATCCCCAGTTTAACTTCGTCGCCAGCGCCTCGCCCGAATCTCAGTGGAAACGACTTGCCCTGTCCGAGCAATGGTCGCCCGGCAGCCACGATTATGCCTCCGCCCGCGCACGATTCGAGGCCGCCTATGATAACCAGTTCAACACGGCAATAGATGGCTTTTTCAACCATTTCGTTGATTTTGATTACAACCCGCGTGCCGAGGCCAAAGCAGAATTCGAACGGCTGCGTCAGAGCAAGCGGTGGTTTGACGATGGGCAGAAGAATTTGAACGGCTGGTACAAATGGGTGGAATATAGGAGGGCTCGCGTGAGGTTTTTTAACGCATTCCGGGACGACTTTTCGTGCTTCTTTGGAAGCGGCGATGATGTACGGGATTGGGTGTTCTTGTGCGACATTTTGCGTGTTAAGCCCACGCCGAGGACTATCGAGCACTGCAAAGCTGTATATACCCCCCCTCTGATCCCTCTCTGACCGTTCTTCAACCACGTCCTTTGGCCAACCTGTGACAACTGCTGATTATGGGGTTGCCGTTGACAGGCGTTGGAAAGCTACTATGTGAACATATACGATCTCTACGATCATGTGCGCTCTAAAGAGCCTCTACTATGTCATGATACGGTCGCTGAGCTGAGCGTATACTCTCGGGATAATAACAAGCTCTATCCTCTAGAATCGGCCAAGACAACGTGTATGAAGTTCTTACTCCGGAGGTTTGTGGGTGTACACGGAATGAGATGGGACGACTGGGGTAGAAAGCTGGTTACTGAGGCAGAATATAATCAGAGTAAAGAGGACATGCATAACCTAGGAGAATTAGCTCGTGGGGGGGGCTGGTAGCCAAATTCGTGGGCTTATGCGGAGTTGATGCCGAGTAACCTTATGCCATGTTTGATATGAATCTCTATTAGCATTTTCTAATATTGTTTTATCTTTGGATCTTGGGGTTCTACTTTCTCCCAGTCATCTATTACATGCGTCTCTTTTATTTTTGTATGATATTTTCGCTTCTTACCCTGTCGCATTCGGCTTTCTGAGTATCATTGAATATTAAAACTCTTGCACCCATCCTCCACACGCATATCAGTTCATAAGTTCAACAGCACCGCCATTTAATCTCTATCGATATGGGAAATAAATTCGTCTTAGTTTCCGCACTGTATGCCACTTTCCAGGCTGGTATACCGGTATCAATTTGCCACCTAATAGGCTCCTACGGACTCAATTGAGATGTCAATCTAGCCAGCTCCCAGCACTAGATGTGGGCGGTGAACCGGGTCTTATAGAGGGCCAATCGAGGTGCCAATTCGCGAGCTCTGAGACTCTATCCTCCAGCTGCCAATCCCATGTACTAGTAGTGAACTGCTTTATATATTCAAGCCGACAGGTCGATATATGTCCATATCACAAGAAAAGGAAATTTTCTCACTTTATGAGGCTTTTTGGCACCCTTCCCAGCTCTTTTTAGTTCCCTAAGTAGGTATGACACTTCTTCAAATTTCATAAACTCCTTGAACGCAATCAATTACTTCATTTTATCTCCAAGAGTTGGAAGCGCAGTCCTCCTTCTCTAAAGCCGCCTTCTTGAATAGAACTAGCACTGCATTCCAAGAATCTCCTACATTCCCAAGACAAAGGTGTTTTGCCTTGATTTCAGCATAGAGGGCCTTGCATCTCCGAAAAGTAGCAGATCCATCAATGCTATCCTCCAAATCTTCAAGGCCCTTCCGAAATAGGCTCCAGTACTGGAGCCATTGAGCTTTCACTATCCGAAATAGCTAGTGATCCTCTGGAATAGAAGTCGGAAGGAGATACAGGCTGCGGTTGCATTAAACGAGCAAGATCCATTTTCCCCTAATACCAAGCAGGTTCCGCGTAACAATGGACTTCTTTAATAGGTGCAAAAGATGACAGCTAGAAGGCCCCGTGTAACGATTCACTCAGCCAAGAGATGCCGAAAGCTGCCGGCGGGGAGAAAAGATTCCGCATAATGATAGACTCCTTCAAGAGATACCGAAAGCTGCCGACAGAGAAAAAGGCTCCGTGTAACGATGGGTCTTTTCAAGAGTGCTTGCGGAGGAGGGTGAATGCTTTGCGCAATGATGATTTTCTTTAGGGTGGAGGTGAATCTAACGGGCCCGGGATCTGTTGATAGTACCAGCCAGTTCAAATAGGTACGAACACCTGCCTGCCTTCTCACATCCACCTGGTACAACTGGCATGTATTGTTCTATTCCGGACTCGGTTCTTGCATGTGCATTGTAGACTCGTAAATGGGTGTATGCCGAAGATGGGTGAATGCCGACGTTGCAACCAGGTTGAACGAACTGCTCTCGCCCAAATAATCCCTGTTGGGCATTCCACCGTCTTCGGCATACCCCCATCCACGAGTCTAGGTAGTGGTTTTCTTCCATTCCTGACTTGGGGCATATATGACACCCTGGTATCTTTTTCTCTAATGGAATCTTTAAATTTAACGGTATGCTACCCCCCACGGTGGGGGCCACCGCGAGCAACATCTACACGTCGGCGCCATCGACGCCCGCCGACCGCCGCCAATGCCCGCCAACACCCCGCCGACAGCGCGCAATCAGTAGCGTCAACGCCTTCCGCCCATCATGTTATCCCCGGCCCTCCACTCACAGAATATCACGATATCATCGCCTTTCACACCCGTCCGTGATTTCACTACAGTTAATCATACATATGAATTATTAAAAAAAAAAAAAAAAAAAAAAAACTACAATTAATCATAATATATCACTCGCACCAATACCCCGACCGTGAACTTAGCGCAAGCATCTGAATCACTCCCACACCTGAGATAATTCCCCAACACACTAGAATAACCCACGGCAACCACCCTTTCCTCACTACCCGTAATTTCGTTATAGCCAAACACACAATCTCACTCGCGCCACGACCTCCGATCGTGAGAAGAATCTCCCCCAGCGACTGAACCCCTCCCTTAGGACTAACCCACAACCCCCACCATATCCCATACCACACTGTCCCGCTTTTCCCTCCAACCAAGCACACGATCTCATGGTCAACGGTCTCACTACAGCCAAACACACGCTCTCACTCGCGCCAAGACCCCCGACCGAGTGAATCTTGACCGACCGAGTAAACACCGCACCACAACTCAATTTATTCACAGCGAACCACTCTTGCTTCTGCATGTTTATCATGCTCTTCACTGAATCATCAAACCCCATCCTCCAATCTCTCACTGCGGGAGACACGAGCGCGCCAAGACCTCCGACCGAGCGAGATCCAGCTTTAAGCGACGAAATTAATCCACCAATAACATATATGTATGCAGCGGAGAAGACACGATCGGAGAGCTATATTCGTATGAAGCACAAAATAAACGGCTTTGCTCCAGGAAAGGCAAGGTGTTGTTCCAGCAAAGGTAGCACCACCACAGCTAAGCTACACCGTTGTTCCAGCAAGAGCAAACTCTTGTCGGTAGATGTGGGAAATTCACTTTTTGCGGGAGCGGAACTGGTCTTTATATAGGAGAAGGAAGAGTAGGAGGGGACAGAGTCACTGCAGGGATGGAGGAAACTGGGCTGGATGTGCTTCTGCTGCTATTGGTGTATCATGTTATAGGATGAAATAAGTCACATTCGCGACCTCCCTATCGCAGAAATCACTAGCCGAGCATTGTAACTGTTGGAAACTCCTGATTCGCCCGGGTAGGCAGTTTGCTGCATTTAGCGGTCTTTGGAATACTCCGAGGTGCCAAAAGCTTCGTAAACTGCTACCCCATGACAGTAAACCGCTTCCCAGATAGGCCACCCTAATGCATGGGAGAGATTCTCCAAATGTCTCGTACCTACAAGGGATAGGGGTGCCCGCGTCGTCGGTTTATTGGATAGGGGCAGCTGTCTGCGTTCAAGCACGGCCATGATCAACAATGCAGTATGGTCAACGATGCAGTATGCATTGCCTACGGTATGACCTTTGTGGTGTAGAATAGAGAGGTAGGTCACCTCCCGGCAGAGGTATAACTAAATCGCCGCCCGGAATCCACAGTGGATTCTCGCGCCTCGTCTCGCTAGCGCCGCCTCCCGACTGTAAAAGGCGGTACTCTCAGGTAGTGATTCAAGCTGGTAGTGTGGGCGAGGTTTCGGTAATGGTTTTGCTCTTTCTGAGAGATAGCACAGCCAAGGAGTAAGGACGGAAATAATGGAAGGTGACGCTATCGGAGGTGCAGTGGTGTTTCCCAAGTTCGAAAGGCGATGGACATTACTTGAAGTTAAAAGCGACCAAGTAATAATATTAGTAAGGGATCGCACTCTCCAAGCTCTGGTAGGTAACAGTTGTGTATGTCACGGATACTAATAGGTGGTGGACGGCGGGTGTGCATAGGAAATCGGCCGAGTGAGATTGCATGATGGGGTGCGGGTTGATGTCGACTCAGAGTTCGTGATATTGTATAGAGAGATTTATATGGTAAGCTGGTGCGAGAGTATGCAGGCGACCTCTAGGGGGTCGTTCATAAGGGGGTCGTCTGGTAGTGGATTATGTTCAAGCGAGTGATACTCTGTGATTGTGGTGGAGGTTTTTATTTTTGTTTAATTCATTAATTGAGGTGGAGGTTGCGCAGCGAGAGATGAGGCTTGAGATTGCAGAGCCTGGTAGTCAGTGGGTGTCGGGGGTCAGGCTGTGGGGCTTGTCGAGAGGGCGGCCAGACAGCACGGGGCCGTAGGAGGGCGTGCTGCATGATAAACGTTGGCAGAAAATGGGTTGGAGGTGAAAGCGGAGACAGATATTGCGGAGATGGAGGTGGGCGTGCGGCGCGGTGGGATAGACCCGGGGGGGGGGGATGCCGAGACTCTGCTTTGTGGCGTGTCTTCTCACTTACCCCGCGCCCGGGGAGGTTTTATTTGTTTAGTGCCTAACCCTGTGTAACCCATGAGGCCTTACTTTTGCGCCCCCCAGTTTCTCTGGGTGCAGAATCAACACCATACACTTCCCAGAGTGCGCCCTCTTCCGCCACGCCTCCCAGATGTCAATCGACGACCGTTCTACCACCTCCATATGTAAACAGCGCCATACGACACCACAGCGCCCACAACCTCGACGACCACCACACCTTGATCATGGAATATGACTCGGTCCGACTCCAGTGATCGATCAAGACACCCATCAACACCCGTACCTTGCCAGTACACGCAGATGACTTGAAGGGAAGGTATAATGCCATAGGCAGCGTCACTGAGATGACACACCTTGGAACATACGAAACGCAAATAACCCAGATGCTCTGCAATCATGGATTATCACTCGTCAGACCTAACAAGCGTGCCCAATGCCGATCGACAAGTATCCCAGGTACAAGTGAATGACTTTACAGACAATATGTTAGCTGGAAACAATTTTTCTAACGATTTTACAGATGATATTTTCGTTGAGGATGTGATACTTGAATATGAATTGATGCGAGAGGAGAGCGCCTTCACAGTTCTGTACACCACTTGCGTGAATCATATCTCGCTGTACTAGTATGTGTGTACACCGTCCCAATGTTGTTGTCTTCTACTCGATTATATACCAACTTGACATGTATGTGTTAACTTCAGGTGATGATATAGAGAGGGAAGTGCAGAAGGTGATTCCCGCCTCTTACCCCAAACTTAATTTACACTGCATATTCCAAGCTGCGGGGGTGAAACATGTCAGCGGGGCGGGCCGCGGTGAACTTAATGCCCGCGCATATTTATTTTAAGCCACCGTCCGTTGCATTAACAAAAAGATCGGCGAAAAAAAAGAGGTTGCTGTGATCAGGTAAACGCAGCGAATAGCCATGCTCCCAAGGTTGTACTTTTAATACCGTTACGGTCACGTGGCCTCTGTGAGCGGCGTACAAAATATCATACCTACTACCTCCGGCTAGTAGACGTTGATCTTTTTATTCACCGATCTTTTTTTTTCTGTTGGCTTAAAAGGTTTAATGAAAGCTTGTTTCGACGCCCCTGGCCATGGGTGGCCAGTCTGCTGCTACTATGTAGCTTGCTTTTTTCTCCAGGCAAAGGAAATTTTTGCGCAACTTGTACTTTCTCATAGGTTGTCTAATATCGCTCATTAGAAACTCGGATTTTCATTTTCAAAGTGAAAGGGGATCGGGAACCCATGTAGCTAAAGTTCCATCTGCTCCTGTAGCTGACATGTCACTTTCTGATAAATACTCGATACTAAATATTTAGTCCTCGAGTATTTCTCAGTCTGTAGCTGCAGGATGCCCTGTTTGTCGGTAGTACTATAGTTCGACGCGTTTGGTTTCCTTTTCGCTTTGGAAATGGGAAATAGGGATTAACTAAAAGCCTCTATTGCCGAAATTCATGACATTTAAGCAAAACCAAAGGCTGGCTCTTCTTGGGGCTGTAATGTTGCTAAAAAAAGTAGAATTTGCTCTAAAGGAAGAAAAATCTCTTGAAGGAGGAGTGACAGACGTTACTTTCGCGACCAAGAACCTAGGGTTAGGGATATTTGAGCAGGATTTGCAAGAAAATCCACCAGACCAAGTTAAATCCTCCATTTAGTGCCCGACCCTGAAAACGCACGAAGGGGTAAGCGAAGACTTGAATACATGTACTCGCGTTTCCGAAACACGAGTGATATCACATGCACACAAGAAAACCGCCAAGGCATCATTTCCGATTCTCTAGAACTCACAAGCACGAGTAGTTCCCAAGGCAGGCACGAACTTCGAAAGCATTGATTGAGACATCAAAAGACCAGAAACCTTCCGGCTTCCCGTACATGAACTACAGATTGTCCTATTGCTTGCTGAGCCGTCGAAGGTTGATCGTACGTGCAGTGCGTTTTTAGATACATCCAACTGCAGTGGAAACACTTCGAAAACAAAAAAGGAAGATTGATATAAAGTCCACCAAATGGTGTTAAACCTAGTACAAAATAACTTCGTTGCCTGTCCCTACCCTCGTCTCCTGCATAGGTTGTATCATCTCGCACAGATCATTGAACGTGTCACAAGTGGATCTTTTTCTTTTTCTTAAATCATTTTAATTCTGATTCTAGGTACGGAATGGTCGCATAAAGTATAGTAAAGAAACCTATCCCCGACAGGAACGTACCGTTTACCCCCGTAAAAGTACAATGAATCGCAAGGAAATATAGAAAAAGAAGAGAAGACGCAAAAGATACAAACGGAAGTTAGAGGTCTGGAGCAAGTGCTGCCAGCCTGTGGAACTATTCAGAGGCATAGGCCTGTTTGCCCTCAGTGGGCTGCAGGGTGGTGATGGTGTCGAGAAGCCTACCTAATAATTAAAGACTTTGGCTTTGTGTAATGCAAAATTTGGTAAACTAGGGGAAAGCCACGATTATTCCTTGGAGACATGTCTCACCCACGGGCGAATCACGAAGCCTTTGCAGGCTGGCTGTGTATACCAGCGCCACATGAGTGTCATCAAGTGGTTGCCTGAAAGCCCCGCTGGTACCTAACCTCCAAACATTCACTCCAGGCCCACGACCGGAGATTTTGTACCAGCCATACCAACTTTCTTTTCTGCACATCCCCTTACCCAGCCACTTCCACCGCAGGGTATAGAGATATATATTGTTGTCAAGCGCTCCCGATCCCGGGGAAAGAAAACGTGTCAATACTCCATCCAGCAGCAAGCCAGTGGCATTCACAGCCCGGACGATTACCTCAACAGCCCCCCATGATTCCCCTCATAGCCCCCATGATTCCCACCATATCCTCCGTGATTAGCCCTGCGCTCGGTGTTTATAAAGACCTATCCCCTGGTATCTCCCCACCTCTTGCTGCCGTTGCTGCTCTAGTAGTAGTCGCTTTCGCGGCCTTTGTTCGGGGCCCCACCAAGGAGAATGAGGCCGTCAGCTATCTTCGTAGTGGGTTCGACCTTTTGGAGAAACAGGAGACCGAGCAACGGGAGCTGTTGAACAGACTGGAGGAAGAGAGGAGAAGGATACAGGATATGGAGGCGGATAGGAGGCGACGGGAGTTGGCCATCGAGCGTGCTACGATAGTCTTAGGGCAGACAAGGGCCGGTGCAGTGCGAGAGGTCAGGGAGGAGGAGAGGCAACAGAAAGAGGAGGAGAGGCGACAGAAAGAGGACGAGAGGCGACAGGGGGAGGAGGATAACAGGATTGAACGAGAGAAACTTTTCCACTTTGCCAGTATCGGCAAGTCTGGCTGCGGAAAGTCCTCGCTCATCAACGCATTCAGGAACCTCAGAAATAATGATGCTGGCGCCTCGGAGGCGGGCACGACGGAGACGACGCTTGAGATTGGGCGGTATCCGGCCGGATGCTGGGACGGGGCCTCCCCGAAACAGGATGGTATGGTTTGGTATTCCGGGCGCTGGCACGCAGCGCATTCCTCTCCACGACTACTTTGTCAAGCAGGGGCTGTTTATGTTTGACTTCATCATCCTCGCAATCGGAGACCGTTTCGAAGAGTTCCGACTCCAGGCAAGCACCCGCGGCCCTCTCCTCCACAGGGCAAGCACCGCAGAGCACAACCGCTGCGGCGAGAGAGTGCAAGCCCCAAGCTGCCCCCCAAATTGCTCCCGAATGTGCAAAAGGTAGTATACACACACGCACCCACGAATGAGAATGAACCCTTCAAAAAAATAGTCCGTAACTATTCTGACCTCCGGAATATGCTCGTTGTAAAGCCTTACATGTTGAACCCGACCGTTGCATTACTCACGTTCTATCCTTATGCGCCCATTCCGCGTGGGATAGCTGCGTTTGGGGGGGGGGGGGGGGGTGGTGCGGGTCGCGGACTATGAGGAGCGGAGAAAAGAACGGGCGGCAGAAGGGCGTAGTCGGGGCAGCAACGTGCAGAAGGGTAGAGCTGGTCGGGCAGGGGGTGGGGGAAATCGTCGCAGTAGGGCGATTGAGGTGGATAATTGGCGCAGTAGGGGAGAACGGGACGGTATAGGGGAGGCTGCTGAAAGTCGCAATACCAAAAACTCGCAGACGTGAGCCTTATAAGACGGCGCCTATATCCATCCCCAAAGCAAGTGGTATCCCTTAGGTTGTCAGTAAATGTTGCCCCCCCCAGGAAAAAGCAAAAGCTGGCGGCTTTTCGTAATAGATCTTGTTATCTCTCTCATCAAATAATTGATCTCCCATATGTACAAATCTTCACCTTCTATTATAGGGGGCAACATTGACAGCCCAAGGGATAGCGCAATATACGACTTCTCTGATCCCTCCATGTCCATATTAATCTTGTTCTTCTTCTCCTTTTTCCTCATGTTGCTAATGTGCGACGGGTTGAGGGGTAAAAGGGGTGAGTGATGCCGAGGGATAACTATTTGGGGCTGTAGCCCTCCTGGTGATAATATCCCCAGCTTGTACTTTAGTGTAGCTTCTGATCCAACCAATCCTCTCCTTCACTCCCCCAGGAAGCAGCTTAACGCTGTCAGTCCCTTCGATATCCCAAGTTTCAAGTACCGGGATGCCGGCCCCGCGGTGGGGCCCACCGCCGTAGACCGACCGCCAGCGCCCGCCAGGGGCCGCCCGCAACCGGCGACGCCGCATTCCTCAGCACGTCAACGCCTTCTAACTACCTTGTCATCCCTACACACATAATGTACCTAGTGAATAATCTATGATATCGTCGCTCTCTCATCCCTGCCCGTACATTCCGATCAATTGATCATAAGGTATCACTCGCGCCAAGACTAGACCCCCGAGTAATCTCCCCGAGTAGTCTCCCCTATTGAAACTTCTCGAAATAATAGCCATCGCGCCTGCACAAATCATCGCGAATAGCCATAGGACGATCTGATAAAAAAAAACCTACACCAGTTCGCTAAAGCAAAACACACAATATCACTCGCGCCAAGACTGCTGATATATCAAAAACGCAATTGAAGGCCTAACGCAACAGCCAAATCTACGGCATTGGCAAGCATTGTAAAGCGGTGCGTGTTCTAATGACTGTAGCAAAACACAAAACGGTTGGTTGATAAGCGAGACACTGATGACATTGATAGGACTGCTAGAGGTTCTACCTGTATACAACACAATTGAGGGCAAGTACATGTAGTCACACCACCTACCACTTGCCACAGGTCCACAGTTGTATAAGTATACGTAACTTATAGTCACGTATTCTGCCCGACAGCACCCCGCCGCTTCTCCACCAAAAAGGAAGGTGTAGCATGTCTGCGGCGTTGACCAGCACCACGCCGTTGCCCCCCCCCAAAAGGAAAAGCGTAGCACGTCTATGGCGTTGCCGTCAGTACAGTACCACAACCAATTAACCTACGCAGTTGCCCAGCACCACAGCACCACGACGTTGCAAGCACCGTACGTACCCAATAACCACAGCTCAGCATAGCGGCCAAATTTAAAGTCTACGGCTTTGCCCATGAACACAGCATTGCTCCAGCAAAATCACCGCGTACCCCCATGACAACCCTATCTACGCCGTTACCTAGCGCAGTACTACGCTGTATATAGCGTTGCCCGCAGCACCACCCCGTTGCCCGCAGCACAACAGCCAAATTGAATATGGCGTTGTCAAGCACCTGCCGGCGCTCCCCCAAAAAGGAAGGCGGAGCAAGCAAAGTCTACGCCTTTGTTCAAGCAAAAGCAGGCACACCTAGGCTACGGCGTTGATCAGCACCACGGTGTTGCTCCGGAAGCCGTAGCAAGCTGGTCTACGGCGTTGCCCAGGACTGCGGCGTTGCTCTCACAAAAAGTAGCTCGCAGCACCACTACCCAATTTACGCCTTTGCTCTACACCACGGCGTTGCTCCAGCAATTACAAAAGCGTAGCACCGCAGCTAATCCACGGCGTCGCCCATCACAGCCTTGCTCCAGCCACAAGAAAGGCATAGCAGCGCTACCAAAATCTACGGCATTGCCCAACCACCACGCCGTTGATCCAGCACAAATGTCTCCAAGCACCACGCCCCACACCTCGTGAATTGCCCATCATATCGTCGATTTTCACCTCCGCCCGTAAAGTTCCTACATTTAGACACAAGTTATCACTCCCACCGGGGCTCGCCTTGGGTGAACTTCCGCCACTGAACCGGTTGGTCCTGTAAACGAAGATGGTGAACCTTCGCGCGCACCACACTCGCCCAGAAGTAAAATCAGAGAATAAAATCAAACTCTTGATTAAATAACCAGACAAACCCTATCCCTTAACCCGGTAGCTCTTTTTGAAATATCCAATCCTAACCGGATTGGGACATGTTAGCCACTAAATTGTAACCTCAAGTGTCTGCTTGCCGTGATCCAACATTCAACCATCAACCACGGCCACAACCCAACCACGGCCACAACCCCAACCACAGCCAAATAAAGGAAATGAAAAAGGCCGATATACCCTAGGGTACAATTTCGAAATAGTAAACTACCACTAATGCGAGGTGACCTATGTTACCCGCATTTGGGGATGAAATTGGCAAACAACTGTAGATCTAATTAGATGAACAATGGTAATATGGCGATTAATTATCCTATGGTATTAGTTATAAACATACTAACCCTCTATCGAGGAAAAATACTGTAGGAATAAGCGGGGTTGAACCTGTATCATTGGGGATGTATCAACAAGCTGTACCACCTAGGCCATGGGGGAAGTTACATGATATGTGTTCTATCACTATATCAGATAGGGTGCTGGCAGGGAAAGGGTAGTTTACCCTTCCCACTCGATGACCCCCCAAAGACTAGACGGACACTTTGTCAAGAAAACTCACTAAGTCCCAAAACAGCAGGCTGAACCTTATTTAGTCCAAGACCGATAAACATCCCCCAAATGGGAAAGAGTAACCTGTATCTCCCATATTTCCTGTAAATTACCACTAAAGAGCAAAAGAGTACGAATTTACCTTGCCGGGCCCATTACTACACTCCCGAATTGGATGAGTTAGGCACCTTACACCAGAAAAATTGTACCGTAGGGTATACCTCCTGCATCCAGTGCTGAGAACTTTCCAGAACAATTGATAAAAAAAAACAAGGGAAAGAAGGTCTGGCAATACTATCCAAATTGATGATGCTACTTTGCAAGCACAGAATAACTGTGATAGGGATGCCAAAATCAACGCCGAGACAAATGCGGAACCAATACTACAGAATAGAAGGAGAAGATCTGCGGGCCTATGCAAGAAGGACAACTCCGGGAAAAATGCAGAACCACAGTTGAAAAAACTGAGGAGGGCGAGTGCGGTTGACGTAGAACCTGAGGGAGGGATTAGCAAAGCCAACGCCGAGAAAAATGCGGAACCTCCAGCCAAGAGATTGAGGAGAAGGAGTGCGGTTGGGATAAAGATTGAAGAACAGGGGGAGGAATTCAGCGGGGTTGGGACTAGAAGAGGGGGGAGGAGGAGCACCGCTGCAGTGAAGCAAGAAGAAGGAGGGCAGCAGCCGGAGGTTAGAGATAGTTTAGGGGAATCAATCAAAAAAGGAAGAAAGAGTAGAGCGGTTCCAGTGCAAGTAGAGGATGAACCAGAGGACAGTGAGGAACCATTGTTTAAGAAAACAAAACCAGTACGTGCTGAAGCAGAATCTTTGCCTGAGCTTCCAGACTTCGTGCCCTTTAAGTCTGAATTCCCTGCGCATACATCCCAGGTATGATTCAACCAGCTCGATGTTGATGTTTATGATAGCTGACTAGTTCTAAAAGGCAAATATCCCTGGTGATACTAAATATGACCCGTTCTCAATCTTCAATTTGTTTTTCAACGATTCAACCTTCGAAGAACTTGCCAATAATACCAACAAATATGCCAAACTAAAAAGAGATGAGTTCACTTTGAGAAATCTGGGAAGCAAAAAGCAACGGCCATGGAAACATTGTACGCCTGGCGATATCAAGATCATGATGGGACTGTTCATCCATATGGGTGTATCTCGCTTACCTACAGCGAGTGATCACTGGTATCGTGACCATGAAGGAACACTCTGTAGGATAGTGCAGTCACGACATAAGATCTGGTTGGCAACTAGAAACTCCGATGAAATGCCTAACAGGAGAACCACAAGAGATATCATGAAACAATCAATCGGGCTTGTCAGATATGAGCAGTTAAAATGGTACTTTCATGTATCAAACCCTACTTTGACCTCTCAGTTTACCGACAAGGACTGCCACAAGAAATTGGACCCACTTTCGAGCCGATTGCAAAATGCCTTCCAACGATACTTTGTACCTGGAACAAAGGTGGCAGTCGATGAAATGATAAGATTTTTTGGCAGAAGTAAACATACGGTCAAGATGAAGAGTAAACCAATTAAACAACGCTACAAAATCCGGGGTCTCTGCTGCCGGGAGTACACATATTCGTTTCTCTATTACTCAAGTGTTCATGATGTTGGAATAGTGGGTATTAATTGGAAAGAGATTCCCGGTCTCAACCCTACCGCATCTGCAGTCTATCACCTTGCAAAAACACTACCCTATCACGACAAGTGCTATCAAATTATTATGGATAATCTCTTCACCAATGTCCCGTTGTTAAAAGCTCTTCGAGAACTTGGTATTGAAGCAGCTGTACTACACGTATCAATGCGACAGGATTTCCTACCTGTCTGAATATTGATAGGGAGAAATCGAAGAACAATATTCTATGGGGGCAATTGTCGTGGACGGGATTTGCTGTCTGGTATGGCAAGATAATAATTCAGTTTTTTTTAGAACGTCTTTTCATGATGTTCATCAAACAATTGAACGTCTCCGTCGTCGGCCTAGGCATCAGCAGCACAAATGGTCTGATAGTACGTGGTATCTTTGGACTAGATGCCCGCAAGCTTCTCTACATACCCCTCTTTATTGATGATTATAATTTCAATATGGGAGGAGTGGATATTGCTGACCAACTGCATAGCTACTACTCAACCCAGCAGCGTGCATCACGGAACTGGTTTCCGTACTTCTTTTGGCTCCTTGATACCTCAATCATTAATGCCTATCAAATCCAGCGTATTCTACACCCGGAATTACGCAAGAAAAAGGCGCATCATAAGTGGTTTAGGATTGAATTAGCTAGAAGGCTGATCATGACGGGTAGCAAAGAAAACTTGGATACAGTACTCGCCCTCAAAGCTACTCAGGAAAGTACGGTCAAACCCACTCCTCTCGGCGCATACAGACCTATGCATGTCATGTCTAAGAATGCAACCCGCCCTGTACCTATCAACTACCCGCCACCTGCTTCCCATGAAGTAGAGAGCCGCCCTACCCAAAATGGCTGCATCCTACGCAGATGGAACCGTAAACTCAACCCCTCCCTTAAAGTCAGATATTCTCTGTCAGGATGCAAGCAGTGTAATGTAGCACTTTGTTCAATTTGCTTTAGAATATATCACTGTGTTTAATTATATCCATTCCTACTCGTAGTGTTTAGCCATTCTGTCCTAATCGGGTTAGGGATTGGATATTTCAAAAAGAGCTACCGGGTTAAGGCATAGTCCCGCTACACCCAGTCATACGAGATCACTCGTATCCATCCATAACTCCGGCTGCGCGTGAGTATGCTCCGGAATGTTGTTTAGTCCCCCGAGCAACAGCCATGCGCCGCACCGCCGCCGAATCACGCCGCTGCTCTGTACTATGCCGCTGCTCCAGCAACTTGCAGCGCCATGACGTTGCTCCCGCAAAAGCACGTTGTAACACGGCGTTGATCCAACAAAAAGCAAAGGCATAGCACACAACCAAATCTACACCGTTGTCCCGCACCCACCCCCACCCCCACCCCCACCCCGGCGCCGTATCACAGCAAAATCTACGTCGTTGCCAATCACCGCGGTTTAGCTCCCGCAAAAGCAACACTTAGCACCACGGCATTGGTCCAGCAAAGTAGCTGCACCAAAGCTAGTCTCCGGCTTTGCCCAGCCATTATCCCAAATGCGTCAAGGAGAAAAAAGAGCAAAAACTTAATTTTCGAAACTCACTATGGCAAATGAGCGTGAAAACAGGCCTATCCGACCATCATACTCCTCCCGCTAATAAACATTATCAAGTCTTCTTTCTCCAAAATACCCTTTGCGTAAATCGGACCGATCAAATTCAGTAAGCCAGAAAATAAGATAACACCAGGCAAACCATATAACTCGAGTCAAAAAAGGCATATATAATGGTTAAATAAGCCTAAAAATGGCCCCTTTCCTCACCCCCCATCACTCGTCGGGGTCATCCGTATCAATACACGGCCGCAGCCTCGGTAGCCTTGCCACAAACGTCTTCTCCCCGTCCTTCAGCTCTTCAAAGTACCGCTTCCGCTTGGCGCCCTCGCAGTCTTCGAGGATGGCGATTGTCTGCTGGACCAGTATCTGCCGCCACACATACACACACATCAGCCGGACGAGACCAAGAGAGGGTTTTTTTCTAAGGGGGGCAGGGTGAAAGAGAGAGGAAGCTGATCATACACGGAGTCCCCAGAGCTCAGCCGCAAGCGCAAACAGCTCCCCCGCGTCCTTGAGGCTAGTCGGTACTCTGCGCACCTCCTGCCCGCGGGAGACCACGCACACGTACCCACCGCCATACTTTATGCGCATCGTCTGGCAGTGCAGCCCTGTGTGTCCCCGCGCCCCGGCCCCGTCAGCACCCTTCAACAATGGTCCGGGGAACAAAATAACATGCCAGCAGTGACCACCCCCGCCAACACCACGTTCCGAAACGCCGCCTCGCACCCTACGGAAATCTCTGCAGCCACCAACATGTCGTGCAGCACCTTGACGATCTTCCTCGTGTCCGCGCCCCACTTGCGTCCGTATGCGCCCACCCACTCGCGTGCGTGCTCGACAGCACCGATCTCCATGTCGTGGTAGCGGAGAACGCCGTCGTATTTGTGGCCTTGGGACGTGGGCGTGTTCTTGCGCGTTAGGGAGGAGGTCGAGATGGATTCGCCGCTGCGGGTGGGGGGCGGGGGGGGGGTTAGCGGGCCGGGGGAAATGTGGGACGGGGGGAGGGGGAGGGGGAGGGGGTTTGCGGAGGTACCGGCTCAAGTGCACCCCCGGAAGCGTCATCATGCAACGGTCCATGAACGCAGACCATACGTTGACCACGTACCAGTTCTCGAGGTTGAACTTGTTGGTGAATAAGCCCGGGTTCTCATACAGCGGTAGACTGCACCCCCCCCCGAGATTGCACCATTCGCGTCAGCCACTTCTTCTCTCCCTCCTCCTGCCCCACCCCCCCCCCCCCCCCTCCCCCGTACGGCTTGGTGGGAAAAACTCACAGATGCCATAACAACTCCTCTGCCCACCTTCCTCCTGCCCCTACCCCCGGTCCCCCCCTCCCTACGCGCTCCTCGAGCCCCGCCGCCAGCTCCTCAGCACTCCCAACATGCTCATACCGCATCAGCGCGTCCACTACTTCCCGCTCCGCCCGCGGCCACGCCGGCATGCTGCCGCAGATCACGTCCCAGTCCGCATCGTCAAACAGGCCCCGGACGTCGGGGTCCTGCAGGTCCACCACCCACGAGTGTGCCGCGCACTCTGTCTGCTCGTTGCACAAGTGCGCGTAGAGGATGTCCTCGCAGTTCTTCCCGCTCGGGAGACGCCATTTCTGCGAGGCGTCGAGCGAGGCGTGGGCGGTTGTGAAGCGGTGGGGGAGGCCAGGGGCGTGCGGGGCGGCGGTCTTTTTGGGTTTCTTTGGTTTTTTGCGCGTGGGTGGGGCGGTGAAGCGGCGTTTGTGGGTGGTGCGGGAGGCGGGGGTGGGGTTGGGGTCGGGGAGGGTGAGGTTTACGGAGCAGTTGGTTGAGGAGGTGATTGTGTTGGTCACCACCAGGGGCGGGGGGGTGAAGCGGGAGGCGGAGCGGTACCACTCGCGGGCGCGGGCACTGTCGGGGCCCTGTGGGGGGGGGGGGTCAGTATATAGGTCACTCTACAGTGTGGAAATAAACATTGAGATTTGGCTGGTGAGCGGCACAAATGGAAGATATTCCCGATGCGATGCCTGAGAAGGAGGTCAAATTGTTCTCTGGTGAGCCACAATTACAGGTGAAATGGACACCAGGAAGATAGGAAGTACAATCCCCCCCTCCGAACGTTCTGTGAGTCGAGTATAGGGAAAGAAAACACCCAAACGCCGTAGCCCTCCCAAGCCAACGCAAAACCAGGAAAAGAAAGAGACCGCCATGGGACCCGCCCCCAACGTCCCAAACGCCCCAACCAGGAATATCAGCACCAAAAGAAAAGAAAAGAGAAAAGAAAGAAGAGAGGGGAGAACAAGAAGGTGAGATAAGAAACCCGCTGAACGCTTCACCCCCCCCCCCCCCGGGGGCACCCAGCACAGGCAAATCCAGCCACAGCAAAACGCACCCCCACCGGTCAAGCACGCAGCCAACAGGGACCGACGACGCACGTCATCCCTGCCCCAGTGGGCCCACCGTCAAGCCAGCACGCAGCCTCAGCGGACAACGGCGCACGCCGTCCGCTGTGTCGACGGTGGTGTTTCGCCGCGACCAGATCACCGGTTAGATGAGAGAGAAGGGGGGGAGGGGGGGGTCAGGGCACGTTGGCTGGGAGTAAGTGGGTGGTGGGCAGGAGAGAGAAAGAAAAGAAGAAGAAGAAGAAAAGGGACACCCACCAGCGCATCATAGCGGGCATACAGCTCTGCAGCCTTCGCCCGCTCCTCGTCAGTCGCATCGCCGTCCGCCTTTGCGAGCGCGGTCAGAGCCTTCACCCACGAGTGGATGAGCTTGTCGAAAGGGCCCGCGTCGCCGGAGCGGCGGAGGTAGTCGAGGATGTCCCAGGAGTTGCACGGCGTGGAGGAGAGGTAGGTGTCGGCCCAGCGATACTGCGTGTAGAGGGGGGGGGGGGGGGTGTTAGCGGTGGTGTAGTATGATCGGGGGGGGGGGGGATGGGTGGCACCTCGGGTTTGGGAGGGGGAGGAGTGGAGCAGGGGGGAGCGTCGGTGGTGGATGGCGGTGGGGCAGGGTCCAGATCCGGGGGAGAAATCGGAGGGGGTGGACCGAGGGTCGACATGGGCGGGGAGCTGGAGGTGGAGGTGCGGAGTACTGGGGACTGTCTATCTATCTAGCAGACGAGGAGGAGGAGAAGCGTGGTGTGTTGTTAATTGGAGCCGAGAGCGAGCACGATGAGAGGGGTGAGGCTTGGCAGGCGCGTAAAGAGCATCTGATAAGATCCTCGCCATGATTATCTCTAGACGCCGTTCTTACTAGTACAGGGATCAAAAATGAGCGTGGAGAGTTCGATCGAGAAGAATCAACAAAAGTCCTTATTTTGCACAATCAATTTTCCTTGCAGAACCTCCCTGAACGAGTGATAGTTCTGAGCCATGGCCTGACGTACCGGGTGTGCACGTAAAATACAGAGACACCAAAGCAACCAATGATGCGTGATCATTTTTACTTGGACTAATCTAGGAAAAAAATACAGACACCTTGTAATATATTTTCACTCTAAGGAATTGAGTTCAAATTTGGAACATACAAAAAAATTTAAATGACCGCCTGCTGCTTCACCTGGGTAGCGTTTTGAGCTTCTAGCACCATTGACGGTTGAGATTATAACAAATTTGTATCAAAGCAAGAGTCAAATTGAGGTGATGGAGACGGAACCAGCGGATTCGAAGATTAAATGTATATTTTGGCGCCTGGTTGGGTGGTTTCCCTGAATCCGGTGGACTTGGTAGATCTCTGTATTCTCTGGGTTCCCTGGATTCCCTGGATTCGCAAGACTCACTAGAATTGCTAGATTTCTGGGTTCGCTAGCTTCCCTGAGTTGAGTGGATTCAGTGGATTCGGTGCTGGACCCGGCCCTGGTTGGGTTGGTTCACTGTATTCTTGGACAAGGTGCCTGGTTTGGTACTTGATTCCCTGAACTATATAGATTTGGGGGCGGAGTCGGGAAGAGTGTCAAGTCAGGGCCACAGGCAACAGCGGGGCGTCATCACTGCCTTCTGGAATATGATGCTCTTCGGCTGGCTCGTGGCCTTTTTGAATCTGAACCACCGCGTTGGTGGGCAGAAGATCATACCGAGGGAAGACGATTCCCCGGTCCCGACGAACCAGTGGTGGGCAGGCGGCGGATTAGGTGTGTTCCCTGTGGGTGGGGTGCGCCTTGGTTCTATATAACTGAGCAGGTATGAGGCCAAGCCCCTGAGATGTCGATGAATCCATGGCGGATCACCATCAGAGCTGGGGAGTTGGACAGGGATGCGTCATGGACTATCACTCAGGATCGAACGCAGGTAATGGTGGGTGGATATTGATGCCAAGGGTACAGCTGGGGTTGGAAAGGATAGTTCAGGTACTTTATGTAACTGTAGAGTACATAATTTAGTGAGATTCCTTCGTGTGTTTTCACGACCGGGAGCTGGCAGCCAACCTTTACTCGGTAGTAAACCTAACCCTCACTCCGTGAACATCTTTGCTGCTAAGTCACCTTCTGTGACCCATCCTATGCCCATTTTAGTGTCTCCACAGTCTATAGCTGGCTAGATTTCCTGAATATACCACCACACCGTTGGGGCCTAATATGTCTCAGATTTTTCTGGGACGAGCGAAGGAATGGGTGCCGGATGTGCGTGCTGTGGGATTAATAGAATCGTGAATCCTTCCAAGACGCGGGGGGTGCAGAGTTGAGGAGATGGGATAAAGACGACAGCAAATGGCATACATGTAGCTAAGTATATACCTTTCTAACTAGAGTAAGTAATATCAAAGATCTGTCTGATAGAGTCTGGTCCTAAATATGGGAGATTACTAATCTGGCTATATTTAGTATGTGACCTGGAATATACTCGAAACTTCATACCGTTTCCGAACACGACCAATACTGCATGACATACAAAAAGGTGGATTTGGCGTGAATTTACAAATACTATTGGGCAGGATACGTGACTATAAGTTACGTATACTACAACTATGGAGTTATGGCAAGGGATAGGTGGCGTGACTACTTGTCCTCAATTGTGTTGCATAAAGATAGAACCTCTAGTAGTTCTATTAATATTATTAGTTTTTGCTTATCAGAACACGCACCGCCGTACAGTACTCATAGTGGATTGGGGGGGGGAATGACGTACCGCAGGCAACAACGAAACAGAGGATGTCAGGCAATCATGCCACTTGTCTTTTTTCTGAGCACATCTCCTCTTCCCCTTTCTAATCATTTATCAGAGTTTTTTTCGAGAACTTTTTATCCGCGTTTTTTTTTCTCCCTGCACGAATATGTCGCCTGCTCACTTAGATGATGATGATCCTTCGCTTTGGCCTGTTCGGTTTAGGCCTCACGGAGTTCCTGGTCATTTATGTTCTCCTTTAAGATGTCCCGCTGGGTACTCCCCTCATGGGACTCCTACACATGCTTGCTCTTTTGTGTGCATGTATTCTGTTCATCGGGGAGTTCCCCCTCCGAAGGGCCATACTTGCACGGACGCTTGTTTCCCGGGTGGTAAGTTTTTTTTCCCGCGGGATGTTCTTTTAGCTCATTGGAACTTAGCGAAGCTACCGGAGCAGGTTCTACAGTGGGTGGTGGCACGGATCCTCCCGTTGGTGGGCCTGCCGGACCATCCGATGGAGCCGTTGGTTCGGGCGATCAACCTTCTTCAAGCGGAATGCCATCTGCTGGTCCCGTCGGTACCAAAGCAGGAGGAGGAGGAGGAGGAGGAGGAGCAGAAGGGAACGGAGGTGGACATCAAGGCGCCCCAACAATCGTCCGGGGTGGTGGTGGAGCTCCGGGACTGTGTAAAGAGCTTGGCGAGCATTACTTCGGATGCTTCGGGTGCTCCAGGACCTACGGGGAAGGATGGTTCTTCGACTCCTGAAGATCCTCCTGGCAGCGATCCGGATTCGTCCGGTCTCGAGGGACGTGTTCCTTCGTTGGAGCTAATTATAAGGTTAGTCTAGAACCTTTTCTTTTTTTAGCTTGCAACCTTTTTCGATTTATTAAATTCTTATGGAATCTTTTTCCGTCAAAGGGCGAAATCCATTGTCGATTCTCGTGACACGGTCCTTCGAGAGGTCACGGAGTTGCAGTTGCAAGTTGATACTGTGCTTTCTCAATTGAGAACTGTGGAACCTAGCTTGCGGGCGGCAGACACTCGTTTGGCGGATATACGTGGTCGTGTTTTTACTGATTTTTTGTCTTCTCTTGATACGCTTGATCGTTTTCTTGATCGTCTTTGTATCGGTGGAACGTGGTCGGGGGGGTTGCATGAGGAACTGCGTAAGATCTATGAGACTTTTCGGTTGTGTCATACTTCCGCTTTGGAGACGTGAGTTTGGTTTATCAATATGATTAAATGTTTGGGTGATATTTACAAGTCTGACAATTGTGACCATCTTAACCACTTATCATGTTTGTTTCTCCTCCTTCCCACCCCCCCATCTTAGGCTTATAGCGGCCTTGCTCGCTCTAAGGGATATAGTGCCCTAGGATCGCTCTTATTCTGCCGACTCTTTCCTCTTTGCTTTTTTCTTTCAACTATTATTCATCAAATTCATCCAATTGGAAGGTAGTGACAAGAACAGATAAGAAGATGCGGTTGAGATGCGCCGTATTACGTGTGGATGGCAGAGGAAATACCTTGCACTATCTGTCTGTATAGGTGTGTTGTGCACTGCGGGGAAGTTCTCTTTATGTTTGGAGCATGTTTGTGAGGAGTTTCCGGTACTACTTCCACATTCCCCCCGGACACTTCTTTTTGTTGTATCAAATGTGGCACTGGGTTTGTGATCGGTGATGTTCTTCTCGTGTCCTGTTATGTACTATTGAAACCCTGGACGGGCTTCTCGTCGACGCGATAACGACTGGTATGGCAAGAAGTCTCTCGAATCGGTGCACGATGCCGGGTATTCCCCCGCAGTGCAACCCCCAGAAGATAATGTTGACTACGCTGCAGTTGTACCTAGGGGACCTGAAAGGTGATGCTATGGCTTGGACTGGGTAAGGTCTTGGTGAATTCGCAACCTTATTAATTTCTTTTATTTAAATGCAATTGATGAATTCTTGGTACTCTCTTTATATGTGCTTTATATACTATATATTGTTGCCTCATTAAGGTCAAAATCGTGGGTACGTAGTAAATTGAGTCGTTACATGACTTTCCAGCACCCCCGGGTACATTCGGAGGTTTAACGTCTCTTAATCGTTGGAGGATCGCCTAGTGTTTACTTTTCTCCCAAGCGTCCAGTCCAGTGAGGGCTTCTCACCCTGATCGACGCTTGGTGCGGCTAGGAGGTATTGCTGGGTCACATCCAGCATGTGGGGCGAGAACCGGGGGTGCTTCATGCACCATCACTCGGGATCGAAATGAGGCATATTGGTAGATATAGGTACCTGAATGCCAGGGGGTAAAGAAAGAGATTGGAGGGCTGGTTGGTAAAGTGCCTCCGGTACAAATAGAGGTGTCTCAAATACATAGGCAGTCACATATACACCAGACATGCGTGTAGGAACTTTACCCACCAGATTTCGGTACTGACAGACTGGGAATTGGGTCGCATATCCTTGGAAAGCCGTATCTTCAAGAGGTGGGGGTTCTGATAAGCGGGAGAGGGGGGCGCCTCCCGGTCAAGCTGCTCCTGTCGAGATCTATGGGATATGACTACCGTAACAACGCAGTTTGGGATATATAGTATATTTCTCATCCGTAAGTACAATAATATATTGTCCGTCAAGAGTGAAAGATGACTCGCAAATATATGACTCTGTCCTTTTTTAAGACCTAGCTCTCGTCCGCCGGGGCAAGAGGGCTTGTTCTCCATCTCTACGTATGTAAATGGGTGATTTGTCCATGTAGTAAACACAGTATTACATAAATGGTAGGCACGATGGATTACATCTACAATGCAGGCAGAATAAAATTTCGCTTCGGTGTCTAGCAACCTAAAATTTACTAGTGCTCAGTGTTTTGCACCCGCAGCGTTATTCGCAATCTGACCCATTAAGCCTCGCAGCCGCGCCGTGCACGTGCACAACAGCCTATTGAACTGCCGTTCGATGACAACCCTAGGATTGCACCCCGCGCATAATAGCCCAATCCACCACACAACTCTCTCACTACGCCATGATGGTGGGGTCGGTGGTGTCGTGAGTTACACAGCAGTAGGAAGGGCTCTGTGCCTGAGAGGCCGCGCGACCTGCCGCCTGTCTGATCAGCTGAGGGTGCAGTTGCCTAGTAGCTATTAATAGGCATGTAGTGTTGCTTGGGGGGCACTGCATGCACCTTGAGGAGGTTGCGCAACCAGTGCGTGTCGTCTATGTGTCGCTGGCTGAGGTAGTAGGGACGGTGTCGGTTATGTGGAATGTCGCCTATAGTAATTGGGCTGGAGGTCGATGACGCTCTGGTGGGGTCGCTCCTAATACGGTCTAGTGTCACTTCGTCGGTGTGGTAGGTCGGCCGAGTGATATTCTATGCAAGGTCGGTGTCGGTGTTTGTAAAGTGTCGTAGGTATGGGTCTGAATGCTGGAGGTGGTATTGGTGCCGTAGTCTGAGATATAGGAGGTGTGGTGTAGGACGGAGCCTTCTGTGGACGTGTGGTTAGGTGTCGGTGTCATGGGTAGGCGAGTGATAATCCATGATTAGGTCGAGGTTGCGCAGGCCCAGGGGTGGTGCTGTGCAATCGTGGGATGTCGGTGGGGCAGGAAGATCGCTTCGGAGTGTAGCAGGGAGTGCTGTAAGAGAGCTCGTGCTGCGGGGTGTCGATATCAGTAGAGTTTGGAGGATGACTGGGGACGTGGGGGACGGGGGTGGATGGTTGCGGTGGGATCGGGAAGGAAAGTATCGGATTATACATATATATTGGACTATAAGTGTGACTGGGATTCTTGTGTTACTCTTTGGTGAGGACAGAACAATGAGCTACGAGAGGATGGGTCGGTGGTTTGGATATCAGGAACAGAACGTATATACCCCTTAAACCGTCAAAGCTGTCTATTCCTTTAGGTGGCGAAGTGTAAACGGTGGCTTAGGCCTGGGTGGTTTACGCATATATACAGCTCGGGCACTTCTGGAAATTATTTTGTCTCAGAATAGGCAGCATCTAAGAACCAGATTATGGGATACTTGAGCGTGGGTTTGGAGAATTGCTTTCACAGCACGACACCTGTCCCCCTGATCATCCTTTTTGCAATGGAGCGTGGGGTAGCGTAAACAGCTCTCTGCCGGATATAATGCGATCAGCTACTGGAATCAAGCTTTCTCAATGTGGAGTATATTGCCCTCCATTATAGCCTACTCCTAAGGTCACGAATAAAGCCACCACCCACTCCACTCACCCTACCATCAAACCTATCCAACCCGCCTATAGCTACCCATCAACCGACACTGATACCGTCCCCCCCTCCTCCTCCCTCGACCCTTATACCGGCCTCGCAATCCCTTCCATATCATTGACTCTCCTCGCCGGATACGTGGTGAACATATCCACCGCATCCCTCAAATCCACCATCTGCACATCCACGAACTTACCTGGATCTACCTCCAATCCCGGCAACCTCATCACCAGCAGCGACCCACCCCACGGATGCAACGACTTCCCTCTCGTCACTGCAGGAACACAGAGATTGAGACCTCCAGTCTGATCAACGTAGCAATCGTCATTGTAGTACACCCCCAGCTTATCCTTCCTCCACCGCTTCCTGAGCGCGTTCGCGCATATGTTCACCGCCCTTGCCGGATTGAAGCCGAGCTCAGGACAAGTGGCTGACTCCCAGGGTAAATCGTCGTCGGTATGCATGAGCGGGCAATCAACCCAGATGAGGCGCGGGGTGAAAGAGGTCTCGGGGAAGAGGATACCGAGGCGGTGTGTCGGGCTTGGGGCGGTGGTGAAGGTGGCGAAGCTGGTGCAGAGGAGCTTATGTACGGGCCAGTCGGCTTTTTGGCAGGCTTTTGTGCAGTATGCGGCGCTTTTGCATGTGCCACAGAGATTGGTGGTGGTGCCAGAGCACATGGAGCATTGTTGGAGAGGGTTGGGCATTTGGTTTATTGTGGGTATGTGGTGGGAATTTGGGATGGGGAAGTGGAGAAGGTTTGATTTGGTTTTGTGGTGACTGTGGTACTGCCTGCGTAACGCGAGTGCGGGTTGCCTGAAGTGAGGCATCGATGCCTGATACAGCACGACGGGAGTAGCGCTAGAGGTGGCACAGGTGGCGTGGGGTATTTATAAACAAAAATTAATCTTAACATTCTTGTCTTGAATTGAATATTTGAGTGACTTGTGATAGCCTCATGTACTAAAATAAAATCGACTACCTAATTCCAGGTGGGCTTGCCATACCCCGATAGGGCTGTGGTTATGGAGTTGAGCGACAAAGGCCAAAGTTTTCACACCTATAATGCTAACGACATCTCTTGTAAACAATCTCCACTTTCATAGGAAGGAAATATAGAATATCCTAACTTAACATCCTGTATTGTCAAAGGAATCAAAGGCCTTAGTTTTATCATAAGTAGCAAGTCGGTTGACAACGCATCCATATAAGCATTTATGTTCTCACAACGATCGCATAGCCTACATTGACCCTCAACCACTCATGCCATGCCTCATACCTTATCGCACCCATCCTGATTTCGACATAGTCTTTAGTACAATCGACCCTCCCAATTACATTCACCGGGTCCTCCCATCCACTCACATTATACTTCTGGGTCCAGACCTTCATACAGTAATGATCCAACAGCCTCTATGTCCTTGTCACAGCCTTCAAGCACGGCAATGGGTCATCCGCCCTCTCCACACTTCTCAACATCTGCACTGCACTCATATCATCCTCATTGTACAGCTCTTTTGTCACCTCATCCGCACACACGTTCGTGAATTATAGCACCCGCAGATACTGCAGCTTTGAAATAGTTCGGAGCAAGCTATCAAGTCTTGGAACAGTAGCATTTGGCTTGTGACCCCGTCAGCGCCGCTCCAATGGTTGGCGGCAATGGCCGGGAAATGTCAGTTGCTCTAGCGGTAGCCCTCAATTGGAGTCTGCTGCCAGCCATGCATCCTCGGAAAGCTGCATACAAGTATGCAAGTGCATGACCGTGGAAGGTATCTGAGTAAATAGATTCCGACCAGCGTGAGGTGAGATAGTTTTTGCTGGGAGCCTATGAACCGTTTGAGTTGAGTTCGTCACAAAGCTGTTACAGTAAACAGGCACCACCTCTAAACCCTCAGTAAGGTAATAGATATAAATTAAAGATAGGGATCCAACATTCCACGATATCATTATGGATGATGACATTTTCATGAGAGGACGAATCCAGTTGTAGTACATGATCAGGTGCAGATATGCCAATTGGGACGGTGAGAATGTTACTGCCTTTGTACTAATTATTATAGGTGATGGTAGGACCAACCAGCTCCAACGTCTTCGGCTGGATATTAACCGGTACAGCCGGTGCCTCAGCTGCTGCTGGCGCCGTTGGCCTGTGATTCAAGATGCCCTGGATGAGGCATCAATCGATACGGAGGATTTGAAAGTCTGGTGAATGCAGTAGGAAGGCCTGGAGGAGGGCTGGTATAGGATCGATGTCATATCCCCCCGTACCGTTAAATGCGAAGTGCTTCATATGCACTACTAGGGAGTTTAGGCTTCATGAACGTGGTGGTAAACGTTTGGATGGCTGGAAAAGACAATCCCTATTAAGTCTCTTGTAAATCCGATGTTGACGGTTCAGATCAGGGCTGCTTTGTGATTGAAGAGTATCTCAATTATAAAAGGACAGGAAAGAAGGTAATTAACCCCCATCTGAGTAATATAGTTTCAGTATATGGTTCCGACACAGCGCGAAACCTTGATTTCTTGAAATATTGTAAGCCCGAAAGTCCTGAATTGCCTTGGCCACGGCTTCATGAACCTCTCTAAGCGTTTGGTGATGCCAATGTGACCTCAAGTCCCACATCTTATCTACTCAAGGCACCAGAAGCGCAAAGTTGTTCACAGGATATTTAGGCAGCGTGACGACCTCGAGCACTCTGAGAGATACCTCAAGGCAGGGTAGCTGCATATTGAGCACAACTCGGTGGTAGAGGATAGGTTTTGTCAGAGTATGGAGAGTCTGGCTAGTGAGTGTGATGGCACACAGGTCGCGGCGTGAGAGAGTGCGTTCGAGCCTTATTTGGCGTGTGATCTGTCAGGTATTTGGTTAATTGTGCAGTTGAACAGGGGGTCGGGTTACAGACCTTGAGGGGAAAGTTAAGAGTGGACATTTGGTGATATTTGGTATGACTATTGATTTAGGTCCGAGACTGAAGTCGTGAATGAGATGGGTAGATGGATAGGTGGATATGGTATTGGCTGATGTAGGCCGAGTCCTAGAGTACTTATGGCTGCTTCGCAGCTATTTGCTGGCATGTTTAACTACACAAGCTATACGTGCCCCTCCCGGGATAGAAGTGAAATCTTTAACTACATACCTATATTCTCGCCTTACAGTAGTAGATCCTCCAACGTCACTATAGACTTCTTGGCCTCGATAACTGCCTTAGAAAGTGCGCTTGCGTTTGTTCTTGACTTGGCTGACTCCTTGGGAAGTAAGTGTCAATGCGTCTTGGTCTTGTGGAGGTAACACATTGCTAAATACTAATTAACATCTAATAGTATCTAGTAGGATTTTCTCACCGGGGGCGAATAGCGTAGCAAGAAAAAAAAAGGGAAGTCAATAGAATCGGGCGGTAATGCTAAGGATGTCTAGATCTAACCCTACTACCTAAATTCAACCCTAACGCACTCCTCAGGCGGAATATCGGGGGGCGGGCATCAGTAGGGGGCTGCTGGGCGGGATAGGAGGGTATAGACACGGAGCCGGAACGGGCATGACACATGATTACGTTAGCTTGGTAATCGATCATATCCGTACGTTCGACCATTAACGATCTTTATATGTGTCCCTAGGTATTTTTGGTTTCCCTCTCATACCAACAGATCACAACGGTATGTGGGAGCAAATCCAAATTATCTGCCCTTCTCGCCTGCTAGTACCCTCTAGATCTTTCAAATCTTAGATGAGCGAGCTGGGCTGAGGTCTTGCAATGTACGAGGTTGAAACTATGATTGGCCGGGATGGGACATGGGCGGTGGCGTAGCAGTGCGAATGATACCCGGTGACCTAATTTACAGAGTGGAGAAATATATGTAGAGAAGTGTTCAATTGTTGCTGCCTAAGGGGGAATGGCCCTGGTGTATTTATATTAAAGAATACTGTTAGAATAATATAATAGAGAGCTATGACAAATACACATGAGTAATAGAAAATAACTCATAGTCGACATAATGACCAAAATAATAATCAAATACTTCCACGCCGCAGACCGCAACCAGTCCCTGCCAGGGGCTGGCAGCATTAATGCCACGACGTCGCACAACTCGTCACGTCAACGCCTTAATTCCCACCACTCTGTCATCCCCGGCCGCGGCCCTCCGCACCCCTAAAAGCATTACCATATCGCCAACCTTCAGACCGCCCGTGAATTCACTACATTAAATCTTAAGATATCACTCGCGGGAAGACTTCCGACCGAGTAAATTTTGACCGACCAAGTAAAAGTAAACCCCGCACGACAACCCACCCACCTCGAACTGTTCTGACCCGTTGACCAAGACGTCGATTTGGCCAAGTGCGCGCACAACTCGTCAAGATTGACGGATAGGGCGCACCTTTGAAAAGGCCCATGTTAAGATGAATAGGGCGCTCCATTAAACAAGTTCGCGTAATATCTCTACTCCAGTGACCAAGTCCAAACGTAGAAAACGGAGGTTCCGCGCTCTGCTATCCCTTAAGCTGTCGTGAAAATGCTCATCCACCTGTGTCTTTATTAAGAGATTTTAAATAAGTATAATGATTGTCTAAAAAATCTCATTCTCTGAATTGTGTGCCCACACCATCTCAGGGAAGAGGTAAAATTATCTGATTAAACATTGTCTTTAGAGTATTGAATTACAGCAAAACCTATCATGATTCCACTCCCGAGCTGACTGAACTCTGCTGGAATTATAATAGGTTTGGGCCCGTTTCTCTTATCCGTTTCTCTTATCTGAACTCATTGACATATGCGCCGGAGGGAAGTATTATCTAGAGTAAAGCATCGGTCGGGAATTGCCACTTGATCGTTGGGTCAACAATTTATCAAGACGCCCATTTGGCCAAGGGGTCGCCCCGTCCACCATCTTGCTCGATAGGGCGCACACTTGATCAAATGTACGTCTTGGTCAACGGATCAGAACACCAGCACCACTCCGTTGCACCAGCGAAATCAAGGCATTGCCCAACACCACGTTGTTGCTTCAGCACAACGGCCTAGCACTACCGCCGGGTCCACAACATCTAGCACCACGTCCCGCACAACTCCTGCACAACGTACCCAGCCACCCCAGCGCCTGCAAAAAGCCTTTGTTGCAGTCCGCCAGATGCCGCCCAGAACAGCCACCAGCGGAACCATCCGCTACAAACCCGAATCAATTCAACCTGTCGTCCCAACACCCACGCCCAGAGAACAATGGACTGTAACGACTTTTAACCCGCCTGCGCATAGGCCAAGACCACCCATCATACCTCCACGTAGTGCCGATCACCAATTGCAAGGCTGCACCCCATCAGAACAAAGTGGATATCCACTAATGCCTCCCACGATCTCAATGATGGACTTGGCCTGTTTGTATAGCATCAGCTAAGTTTCGGTGCCTTTGCTGGGAGCGTTTGGGCTGCGCGCCCACAGTCACGAATCAATGCCCCGATTGTGGGGGGAGGGATTTATATATAACTATAGGGTGTAGTGGAGAGTATTTTTATTGGATATCGGCGTGGGGGGGGGGGGGGGGGGATACTTTCTCAAAAAACAAAAACACATACATATATAGGCCCCCCGGGCCCATCAACAATAACAAAACAGAACAGAGCCAGCAAAGGAAATCCAAGGAAATGAGAGAACAATGACACCCAAGCAAATCCAAGGAAGAACGAAAGAATAGGAACATGGCACTCCATATATAACCTTCACAAAACACCCTTCGCAAAATAACCATAACAATAACGAAGCACTCCATCAAGATATAAAAAAAATAAATAAAAATAACTCCCCACTCCTCCCCCGAAGGGCGAAAGGAACCCTCAGGAAACTACTACCAATACGAACTCGAAATCTCCTGCGCGCCCTGCAGCCTCTCCAGCTTAGCCTCCAGTCGCCTTCTCTTCTCAATCACAACCTGGTCCTCGCCGCCCACGGCACTCAGCTCTTCGGGCGACAGGCTGCCCACATACGCGGGCGAGAAGACCCTCACGGGGCCCTTTGCGCCCAGGTAGTGCCTCTCAACGATCTGGAGCGCCACGCAGTCCACGAAGCGCTTCCTGGCAACCTTGTAATATGCGTGCAGCACATCATATATCTCCTCCACGGCCTGCTCCTCGGGGTCAATGTTCTCCAGCACGCCTAGGGCCACGCCTAGCGTGTTTTTACCATCGGCGCCCTGCGCGCGCTTGATCGTCTCCGCGATGCGGCCCTTGCGCGCGCGGTCCAGGTTATCGCTGTAGTAGTGGTTGTAGGTGATGAGGATGCCCTCGCGCTCGTCCTGCAGGATCATCTGCAGCTCCCTGTCGGCCCTTCTATAGACCGCAGCGAACAGGACACGCAACTTCATCCAGATATTGTGGCGTAGGGAGTCGTCCGGGCATTTCAGGCGCAGCAGGTCGGCGACAAACGTCTCGATCAGCACACGGACATGCATGATGTGCTCCCGCGCCAGCCTCTCCCATTTCTGCGTCTGCATGCGGAAGAGCAGCTGCACAACGCCCGGGTTCACCATCCCGGGGAGCTCAGGGCCGCGCGACTCGCGGTACGCCTTGCGGATCCACTCGTAGATGGTCTTGCTGTCGTCCTTGGCCATGTCGTTGAGGGCGGCGATCGGGCTCGAACTCGGGGCCGAACACGGGGCCGACGAGCTGGGCGGCGGCGATGAGCCGACAAAGCTCTTTGTGTGCCCGCTCCTCCACACGGTGTTCGAGAAGTCCGCGTTCCGGTTCTGGATGTACATGCGCACGCGCAGTGACTTCTGCTCCAGCGAGTCCATCTCGTACAGCCCCATCATGGCGTTGCGCGCCGACACCTGGAACTCGGTGGCGATCCCAATCAGCACGCTGCGCTGCTCGTCGCTCGTCCCGCGCCGCTGCCCCAGAGCCCCCAGCTCGCGCTCGCAGTCCTCCCTCATGGCCTCGATCTCCTGCACCATCTTCGGGAACTCCTTCTTCACATGGTCAAACAGCAGGCGCTGCAGGAACTTCTCCAGCGCCGGGACGCCGACGCGGTCGCGCGGCAGCGTGCGCCAGGGGTCCTTCTTGAAGAGGTTTTCCTCGTTCTCAAGCCGCTCGGCGTTGCTGATGTTGTTCTTGACTTCGTCGGTGGAGCGGTTGCGCACGATGAACCAGCCGTGGTGCAGCACGGTCACTTTGTTGAGCGCCGTGTCGATAACGCGGTTTTCGTCGCCGGGCTGGATGGCGTCGGGCTTGGTGAGCACGCCGACGGTGCGGACGCCTTCGGGATCGGCGCTGGCGGCGCTGGCAAGACGGAAGACCTTTTGGTTTGCGGTCTCGTTGAGGGAGGAGGCCACGGCTCTGCATGCGGGGGAGTCTGATATCAGTATAATATATATATAATGCACCCCGTTTGGCTTTGCAGATGGAAACTGGGCCTTAGAATCTAGCTAAATTAACTTACAGAATGATGGTTCTTTCGTCCTCGATATAGCTCTTTGCAAGATTCTCGACCATCTCCAGGTCCTTTTCATTCTGGTACATAGTAGCACCTGGAAGTGCACCCCCCCCCCCCGTCAGTACAAACAAGAGAAATGAAAAAATGGGAAGATATAGCCCTTACTCTGGAAAAGTCCCGGCACATCCACAACGCTGAAGTGCGAGCGTGCCGGCCCACACAGCTCAATCCTCAACACATCGTCACTGAACCTCTTTTCCGCATCGTCTACGCCCACCGTCCCCCCCGCTTTCGGCAGTCCCATCAGATCCCCCGCCTATGTAGCCCTCCCATTAGCCTGAGCCCAAGAGAAGAAGAAGAAGGAAGGGGAAGAAAGAGATTATAGTGGTTAGTTTACATTCTCCATAATCTCTGAAAACCGCTGTGGCGTCAGCTCCACCACGGTGTCCGAGAAGGCGCGCAACTTGGCCTTGCGCGCGGCGTCGCTGCTCTTAGCGGGGAGGATGGTCACGGTGATCTTCAGGTCGGGGCTCTTGCGGAAGCTGATCTGCGTTGCGAAGCGCGTACACAGCGTCGATGCGATGGGGAAGCGGATGCCCGTGAGGGCCTCCAGGAGGGAGGACTTTCCGGAGGATTGGTCGCCTATTACTACGATCTATAGTGTTGGGACGAATAGATAGATAGTAAGCAAGGTTCTCTCTTTATATGTAACTAAAACATCAAACCGCAAAGGTGTGCATGGGAGGGTCAGCCTTACTTGGGGGAGTGAGATGTCTTCGCTGACGCCGAATTCGCGCAGTTTGTCGATTATGTCGAGGAGCCGTGCGAGGTCGGCGTTTTCGAGCTTTTCGGTGGGTGGCACGACATCTTCAGATATCTTGATGGCCGGCTTCATGGTTTCTGCTTGAGGAGGAGGAGTAGGAGGGGAGAGAGGAGGAGTAGGAGGGGAGAGAGGAGGAGAGAGGGGAGCAGGAGGAGAGGGGGAATCGGGGAAAGAACCAGGCGTAAGGTTTCCTGAGGGAGTGTAATTATCTTTTACGTAAGAGGAAGAAGAAGAAGTGGAGGGAGAAGAAGAAGAAGAGGAGGGAGAAGAAGAAGGCAATGGTTCTGGCGATGAAGAGACAGCGTTCCTAAGTACTCGCAGCATCGCAAAAGCTGGAGGCGGTGGTAGGAATTTATACGGTATGTTGGTGTTCATTTTACGGGCGACGCAAAATAAAAATCCATAATACATGCTTGGGTGTGTGTGCCTTATACAATTACAGCTAGACACACCGATAGTTGGATTAAGGCATCCAATTAAGGCATCAAACTAGGCCCCCCATCACATCGCCATAGCTGTGTTTGCTCAAGCACTCAAGTTTGACGTTTCCGGACGCAACTACTATTGCATACCATAAAAAAGATAGCCTTGGCGAGTTTTTTCTGTGTATGCAATAGTTCCGGAAACGTCAAAAAACTACGAGTATGTACCTACATGTGGAAAACACCCCCCCCCCCCCCCCGCGTTGCTGATTGGTTTGCAGCCTAGATAAGAGATTACCTCCCACCGGCCCGCTGGCAGGTGCATTAGTATCTCCGTTTGCACCCGCGGCAGGTAAGAAGATCAACCTGGGTCCTGCACATAGAAATATGCAAGCAGGGTTCCAATTTGTAATTAGCGCAAAATACGCACGAATCAGCAATTGTTACCACCAAATATCATGTTCTTCATACCTGTTGCGAGTAGGAAGGTGCTGACTGTGGGGTGAAAGATACATTAGAACGTTTTGGCAACCGCCCTTTTCCAAATTTCTAGGTCAAAATTTGAGTTCTTGGCTCTGCGCTGCTACAAGCATTTACAAGTCGATCTTCCAGGATCTCCGATCTGCTGCGGAAAAGGGCGGTTGCCAAAACGCTCTAATAATTGTACTCGTTTACCACGAAAAGAACCAGAAAATGTAAGTGACAGAGACAGGGATAATTTGTATGAGAGATCACCGCCACTCCATACAAATAATCCTTGCTCTGAGCAACTGTATTTTCTGGTTCTTTCCGTGGTAAACGAGTACCTCCACATCTTGGTACGTACCGTGCATATGTGGGTGCCGGCCGCTTAGCATGCGGGTGTTTGCTTGCGTTTACTCGTATTTCGCTAACGTTTTTAAAAAGGGCCGGGTCCGCATGGTAGGTGCAGGTAGTAGGTACAGGTGTCTTGGATGCGTCAACGATCCAATAGTAAGTACAAAGCTCTATCAGATCAAAGTAGGTCACTGGCAGGTACTAAGAGAAACTGGCACGTGTTCAAACTTGAATATAGGAGAAAACAGTTACTACACGATGCTGAATGTACGGAGGAAGACTACGACCATGGCCAAACGAGTTCAAATTGTTGCATTGGCTTCACTTGAAGGGGCCCGGAGAATGAGATTGGCAGAGATATCTGCCAATACAGGAGTAACAATATCAACCTGCAGTAATATCATCAGCGAAGCAAGGAGAAGATCGCAAGAAAATGGGATTGTGGATCTCTGTTCAGATGAAAACCTTGCACCAAAGCCAAACGCCGAGAGGGGTTGTAATACGGTCATTACAAGAGAAGAGAAAGAGACATTAATTGCGCTTACTCTCTTTGACTACAGGCATTGCCGGATGACTTTTGCACAGCTAGCAAGAGAAGGTACATGTCGACAGTGTACTAGTGACCCAAAAATGTTTGATTATAATTAACTTAAATGGACAACAGCGGAGTTAGATATAAGCCGTGATGCAGTCCAACGGGTACTAACAGAAGATGGAATCTACAGAAGGAAGCTTACAACAAAGCCGTTCCTCAAAGATGGCCAGAAAGCACAGAGATTAGAATTTTTTCAAAGATACCGCTTTCAAGACTGGCGACTCGTGGTTTTCACAGATGAAACCTACTTTGAAACAGGCAATTTGCAGAGGAGGCGTATTGAGAAGAGCAGGTGACGCTTATGTCTTTCGTAATATCGACCGTCAATTTGCTACTGGCTCTACGGTTATGTTTTGGGGCGGTAGTCTATTTGATTACAGCGGTGCCCAGCTACCTTTCCAAATCTACAAAACATCTTACGAGACACCTCGAGAGAAACTAGAAGCAGAGGTTCAACTTCAACGCGAATATGAGCAAGAATTAGCAGAGAAAGCCTTCCATCACGCCAATGGAGACTATTTAGATAGAAATTCAGAGCTCAAAACGCGTGATAGAAACAGAAAAGGGAGTATAGATTGGTTTATATATCGAGAACGGATTTTAAACCCTGAACTATATCCATTTGTTCTTCAAAAGATGGCACAACGGCCTGGGGATCGTGTATTAATAATGGAGGATAATGCACCTGCACATGTTCACCGCTATCATGATTATCCCCGTGAGAGATTGGGTTTAACCAAACTTATTTGGCCTGCAAACTCACCTGACCTAAATTCGATTGAACATATGGATGGAAATGAAGGACAGTATCAAGAACCAACTTGAAATAGGAGCGGATTTCACTGCAGCCGCTGTCAGATGTGTAGTAGTGAATGAATGGAGGAATTACCCATAGATAAAATCAATCAGCACATATTGTTAATGTCAAGGAGAATTGAGGCGTGTATTGCAGACAACGGGGGAAACAATTTCAATTTTTAACCTACTTTATTATGATCGAGCTCTGTGATTTCAATTTTTGACCTACTTTATTATGATCGAGCTCTGTACTTACTATTGGATCATTCACATCTGTACCTACCTGCACCTACCATACGGACCCGGCCCTTTTTAAAAACGTCAGGGAAATACGAGTAGGCGAGGGCATCCCCAAAACAGCTCAACTCGCTCCCAGGCTGGATGAGCGTTGTGGCACATGACGCTAGTGGAGGCGTAGTACACCTATGAATACATAAGCACGAATTAGGATATGTGATCAACAGAGGCTAGAGAAACGTGGGAGAAACGAACATCCTAGGCCAAACATTGTAACTCCTAGACTCCTCGCCTTCATCATCAATACTCCGTGCTCTGGTTCGGTTTTGTCTACATCAGCTTTATCGATCGTGATCTATGTTCGATACAGCCTAGACTCTAGTGAATAACAGAAACAACCAGCAGCGTGTTGATGTTTCCAAAATTAATACTAATAGTAACAAAAAAAAAATAGATTTATAAATACCACCCGGTAACGTACGCCACCATGAAATCGGATACGACCGTGAAGTCGGATGACTAAGCGGCGAGCGCAAAACCCATTTGTTCAATCTGTAGCTCATCAATCAACGCAACTATGGGGAAGGTAAAGCAACGAGTTCGCACTCTTGCTAATGCATGAAGAGAAGACCACCTTCACCGTGCCTTAGTTAAGAAGGCAGAAGCTCCTAAGACTGTCTCGTTCACATTAGCATTGGAGTTCGGAATACCTGCATCTATACTTAACGATAGGTTTAGAGGCCGCAGAAACAGGCACGAGGTATTGAAAATCAACAAAAGCTTTCACCTAGAATAGAGAAGGATTTAAGAAAATGTAGCCAAGACATGGATCATGCTGGCTTCCCTCCTAGAGTCGACCTGCTACAAGACATAGTGACCAACTTCGCGCAGAAAATTGCGGAAGAAGAAGAGTTAGGTCCCGATTTGGATTCAGCCTATATAGATCAGAATTAGGTGTTCTAATTTCTTAGCCACCATCCTGAATTAGCAACAAAATATAGTACCCAATTATACATACAAAGACAAAATGCGAGCAATATAAAGTCCTAAGAAATTATTTCAATAAACTTACCCATCTCCCACGAATGCTTATCTTCAAGGAATTCAATCCTGACAAAGATATCTACAAGTTCAACGAGAAAGGATTTATCCTTTGGTATTCTTCGAAGATCAAGGTAATATGCCGAACGGGCTGGAGAAATCGTAATATTATACAAGATGGATCTCGTGAACTAATTACAGTTATTAAAGCTATTTCAGTGGCTAGACTTGTCATTCTTTCTTGGGTTATATTCAAGAATAAAGGTTATGATATAGATTCGTATACAGCTACCGAAGACCCAGAAGCACTCTTGGCCTTCAGTGAAAATGGTTGGACAGACGATAAGATAGAATTTAGATGGTTGAATGGGTACTTTTATGTCGATTCCTCTCGGATTAGTGAAGGCAGGCCGCGACTGCGTATTTTCGATGGCCAGGGATGACACCTTACTTGGCACTTCTCTGTATAAACTCATTCCCACAACTTATACCTTCTCTGCCTCCCTGCCCATTCAACAGGTCTCCTACAACCCTTAGATGTTGCTTCATTCGGCCCTTTATAGCATTATTATAGAAAGGCGACCGAAACCCATATCAGAGAATCCCGTACCAGAATCACCAAAGGAAAATTCTAGTCCTTTTTGGTGAGGCTACATCAAAGGCGTAAACAAAGGAAACTATCAAAGAATTGTTTCAGGCCACAAGCATTTCCTCACTCAATTCAGACAAAGTTCTCAGCAAAGTCAGGCCAACCAAACAAAATACTAGAACACCTAAAACCACCAATGTTCTCCTAAACCATGACTTGCGCACTCCAAAGAATCGACGAGAATTACATGAAGAGACTCAATTTGCTCTTAATCCTAATGGGAAAAGAAAATACGAACCGGTCCAAGCCGTGTCACATGAAGAGTATGTAGCTATTGTACTCCGAGTTTCCTAGCAAGCAGAAGTAGCATTTACGGAAACTGAAATTGCGAAAACTCAATTGAGGTATATCAGAACAAAGTATGAAGGAAAAAAGGCTGTAAGGACAGACCGATGCCTGTTGTCTAAAGCTCAGGCTATTACTGATGCGGAAGTAATAAGATATAATGAGACAGCTTTCTAGGACAGGATTCTAGAATAAACACCGAGTCTAGAATTGACTCAGATACGTTCTTGGACTTGGATGTGAGACCGTACTGAATACCAATCGAGTAGAATATATTCCTAACAATCAAAATGAAGATGTTGTATAAAGAAGAAAGAAAGAGAAGTACAGAGAGAGGGGACGAAGCTCCGAATATAAACCTCAAAGAGAAATCTGATACCTAACCCTAGCAACTAAACTTAAAGAAATATCAAGTGAACATAACGAATTCCCATAATCGATCCGGATCCTTCTTCCCGCAATCCTAAACCAAGTCACCTAGTGCGTACTGTGTCTTCCGAGCACCTTCTTATCCATTTTATATGACCGATGTCATCCCCATGCTTCACTCAATGACACGATTTCGCACAGCTTTCGATGGCAAGGCGGGTGGGGACGGTCGGGCCATGATATGAGATTACGGACCATATTAGAAAACAAAGAGTTAGAAAAGATAAGGAAGAGAAATGCAGTGGAGGTAAAGAAAAAATATTGATGACCTAAAAAAACCACTCCACCGCTTCCGACAAAACCTACCTTGAGTTCCATTTTCAAATCGGACAATAAAGAAATAAACGCAAAAAAGGTCAAGATTGTAATCTCTAGCGAGCCTTTGGATGAACCTGATAGTAGTAGCACATCGGAGTACGAAGACTTGGACTCTTCCGCTGCCTCTATATTCAGTTTGATCAACTTGCTCAGTGGTATATAACTGCTTTCCAGGAAACAGTACTGGTGTAAGTAGTGAAACCCGCATCTTAGTTATCTTCTCATTCCTACAACTAAGAACACTCTCAATCATCAGAATAGTATCCAAAAAGTCCTTTTAGTCCGGATTTCTGGTTATATATCATTATACAGTTGAAGTTATATTTATTTTTCTGGTTATATATCATTATACAGTTGAAGTTATATCTATTACTGCCTTTTTGTGAATACCAAGACGAGAAAGTGAGATAAACCTGAGTAATCTGAGACATCTGACATCCTGATTATACCCGACATTACTGTTGCGTATGTTATTATTCAAAAATTTAAAAATACATTCTCTACCAAGTCTCCAGAGTATTTTCTATTCTATATTATGTATTGATGCAGTCTAGTAGGGCAATCTCAGATAGGATTTGGCGATTGCCTGAGAACTGTCGCAGCACAATTCCCCGCTCCATAGCTGTAGGTTGAACAAAATGACCCAAGTCTATTCCCATTATCATTTATACGCATATAGGGAGTCATAGTCGTAATTGTAGAGGCGGAGGTGGTGGTTAGGGGCTGTTGAGTAGGGTAACTTACTATGAGTTTTAGGCAACCTGTTTTGGTTCATTCCCGGCACCATCACACACCGAGCTGGTACAATGATCGATGACTGCATAGTACTGAACAGACCATCTCGAGCAAACAGTCCTAACGGCGCTCGAGATTCAATGATACCGCGTTTCCCCATCCCTTAATTCAATGGAATATATAAATTTCGGATTCTGAATTTCAGGTTAACTCATTTAGTGAATCCCACTACTTGTCTCCGCTCTGTCTTCTTACACTCACTCGGATTCTGTACTCCAGGTCACCGCTTTACCAAGTTTCAATACTCATAACCCTAACTACCAACAACCAGGTTTCAACCACAATCAAATACACATTGATGTATTTCATTTTGACTGAAGATTGTATTTTGTACAGCTAACCAAACCAGCTTACAACGATTGTAACTCTAACCACCAACAAGTAGGATTCAACCACCAGCAAATACACATTGATGTATTTTATTTTCACTGAAGATTGTATTTTGTAAATATAACAAACTCAATTTTGAACGCTCCTTACCCTAACTACCCACAAACAGTTTTCAACCACTACCAAATTCACATTGATGTATTCCATTTTGACTGAAAGTTGTATTTTGTATCAACAGAATAACATGACCTGAGGAAAACAGATAGAAAAGTGTCACTCCATTATTCCGTCCTACATTCTAATTCAGATACGTAACCATAAACCTTGCAATTACCAGTCTTCGGGCTGTATCATATTATTGTTTCAGAAACTACTGAGCAATATTGAATCGCTGGATATATTTGCATATCTATTGGAACAGAATGTAAAGGAGACATTAAAGGTGAAATTGGTTACTACTGTCTGTGAAAACTTGATAGGTATAAATATCAATGGGAACAGAAAGTGAATCAGAATTGGAATTGAGATTTGTTGGTATAATTTGCTATGATTTGATTTGCATGCACAATTGTTGTAAAACAATGTTAGTCAGGTCTCAAGGAGGCGAGTAGGGAGTATTCTGCAGGGTACGAAGATGGTATTGGAGGTCGGTATGGGAACTCGCAATAGGGGTCCTAAGGGACTCTACGTTGGTAAGGGTCAAATAAGACAAGGGGACGGCGAAGCGGTGGTCTTCTCGAGTAAAGAAGAGGAAGATAATATTGTATAGCAGTAGACAGCGTAGATACAGAATACGTTGCGTAAAGAAAGAAGGAGAAGAAGAAAAACGAGAAATACAAACAAACCCCCCTTAATATACTCAAGGAAATCCCAGCGATGACAAATCCAACATGACTCATACATTAACGATCAACAGAACCCGGTAGAATCCAATTGAACCTTTCTGACTAATCCGACTTTTCGTAACCGTGTGTACCCACTAGTCGATCCATGAAAGTAGCCCCTCCCTTCAAGCGTGAGCTCCTGCGAGCCTTAACTTTAATCTTTCCTTCCAACGGTCCAGGTTTGTTGGGGTATCATGTATGGAAGATATCAACGGCGGCGGTATTTTCGTGGTATGTAGCGGGTTCCCAGGTAGGGTCGGTAGAGCCTGTCCATTTAACAAAATATTGCAGGCCATTATTCCGTATTTCTCGCGAGTCCAAGACTTCCTCGACTGCATACTCCTCCTCCTGCTCGATGATAATAGGTGGGGGTAGTGGTTGAATTTGCCCCGGGACAGGATCATTTGCAGCGGAGTCTAGCAATGATACATGGAAGACGGGGTGCATCTTCATACTTCTAGGTAGGTCGACTCGATATGCGTATGGCGATATAATTTCTTTAACTGGGAACGGTCCCAGTTTCTTCCAGTCCAGCTTCCGGGAGTTACGCGTGGTTCGGATGTTTTTTGCTGAAACAAACACCATATCGCCGATATCGTACCATGGAGCCGGTGTTCGTTTAGTATTGACGGCCTGCTCTTGTTGATCCCGCGCCGTACGGATGTTGGAATGTAGGTATTCGTGGAGTTCTTTCATCTTCGAGGCGAAGTGCTTAGCATTGAGACTCGGTGGGGTCCTGTCAAGCGATTTAATCGTCACTATAAACCGGGGGTGGAAACCATAGTTCGCGAAGAATGGTGTAGCTTTGGTGGATGCGGAGACCTGATTGTTGGCAGAGAATTTTGCCATAGAAAGCCATTTTACCCAATCATCCTGTTGATAAGAGACATACCCAGGTAGATATTGCTCCATTACAGCATTCAGCTTTTCGGTTTGGCCGTCGGTCTCCGTGTGGAAGGCGGTAGACATCCTTGCTTCGATGTCGAGGTGTTTACAAAGAGCCTTCCAAAACTTGGCTGTAAATTGTGTACCGCGGTCGGAGGTGACGTGTGTGGGTAGCCCGTGGAGCTTCCATATGTTTCTTTCATGGATCGACTAGTGGAGGTACGGGGTTATGAAGAGTCGGATTAGTCAGAAAGGTTCTAGTGGGTTCTACCGGGTTCCGTTGATTGTTAATGTATGAGTCAGGTTGGATTTGTCATCGTTGGGATTTCCTTGAGTATATTAAGGGGGGTTTTGTTTGTATTTTGTCTTTTTCTTCTTCTTCTTCTTTCTTTACGCAACGTCTTCTGTATCTACGCTGTCTATTACTATATAATATCATCGTCCTCTTCTTTCCTTAAGAAGACCACCGCCTCGCTTTCTCCTCGTCTCGTCGAACCTTACCAACGCTAGAGCTCCGTAGCACCCCTATTGCGAGCTCCCCTATCGTCCCCTATTACACTCTTCGTACCCTGCGGAATACTCGCTATTCACCCCCTTGAGATTACGTTGCGTCGTCATCCGCACCGTACGATATGTCCACCTCCGACCCACCTGCATGAAATGCACCCAAAGATGTAGAGGAATTCAGGCAGATGTATGAGGCCGGCCCTGCTGAACTATTCGACAACATCGCCACCCTCGTACTGCGCGTCCGCCTCCAAAGGGACACCCTTCATACACAACTCACGGCCGCCAATGAAACCATCGACAACCTCGAGGAGCAGATAAACCAGCTCAACCTCGACCTCAATGTCGCCCGCGCTGCCCCCACCCCTACCGTCGCGGTCCCCGTTGCCGCTGCTCCCCCACCTGCTCCTGTCCCCGCCTTCAGGTCCGAAAAGTTCCCAGACACCGAAAAATTCGATGGCACCCGCACCAAGCCCCCCGGATTCACCACCCAACTTCGAATGAAACTTGAAGTCAACCACGATCGGTTCCGAAACGAGGCAGCAAAGGTTATTTATGCCGTCAGCCGCTTGGAAGGAAGGGCCCTTGACCAGGTCGTTCTGCTCGTTAACGCTAACCCTGCCGCCCCCTTCTCCTCCGTCACTGCCTTTGTTGCCCACCTGGAAGCCTCGTTTGGAGACCCAGACCCCCGGGGTACCGCCCGCTGCCAACTCGTTGCCCTGAAGCAAGGCAAAGGGGACTTCGCTACCTATTATTCGCAGTTCCTCCGCATCGTGGCATACCTAGACTACAACGAGGGAGCCAAGATCGATGCCCTGGCTGAAGGACTGTCGGAAGACCTGAAGGACGCTATGACATACCGGACAGACAGGCCTAATACCGTCGAAGCCTATGCCACCATGTTGATGACAATCGATAACCAGGTTCGGGGCCGCAAATCTGAACAACGGGCAATTCGGAATACAATGGGACAATTCACCGCCCCCGCTGCTGTCGCACACCCATCTCATACCGCCGGAGGCCTCGCCCCAATGGACCTCTCCGCTCTCCAAAGCCGTCCCACTCAACGCCCTGCCGCCGAACAACGATACACTTTTGTCAATGGACAACGTAAAACCTCTGCTGCCGAAAAGCAATGGCGAAGGGACAACAATCTCTGTATGTACTGTGCCAACCCCGGTCATGTCTTTGCCAGCTGCCCCTTTGCCAATCGCCTACGCGGTAACCAACCGGTGATGAGAGGCGCCCTCCTCGCACCCAGCCATACGGCCGTCGACCCCGCTGCTCCACCGGCCGCTAGTCCCGCCTCCTCTGAGTCGGGTTTTCAGTAGTCCCGGGCTTGATTAATGGCCCCTGCCCGGGACCTTCCAATGTTTCTCCTTTGTCTGCGTTTTCTATCTCTGGCTTCTCGGTATCGTCTGTGGAGGATAAATTGGATGGGGATCATTTTGTTGCTTCTTGTAAAATTATAAACAATAAAACATCCATTCAA
The DNA here is from genome assembly GCF_020137385.1 of Morchella sextelata. Classification (NCBI taxonomy): domain Eukaryota; kingdom Fungi; phylum Ascomycota; class Pezizomycetes; order Pezizales; family Morchellaceae; genus Morchella; species Morchella sextelata. The sequence continues at coordinate 1,576,626 of NW_025408635.1, forward strand.
ACTCACGCACTGATCGATACCGGTTGCTCCGGATTCGCATTCATTGATGAAACATTTGCGCGCCATAACAACTTCCCACTTCTCCCCCTCAAATCACCCCGCACTCTTGAAGTCATCGACGGTCGGCCCATATCTTCCGGACAAATTACCCACCTCTGCTATCTGCCGCTCTCCATTGACTCCCACCATGAAACTACCCCTTTCTTCGTCACCAAACTCGGCTCGTATCCACTCGTCCTCGGAATCCCCTGGCTTCAATTGCACGACGCAACATTACGGTTTAAGGACAATAGCATACTGTTCGACTCCGAATACTGCAAACGCAAGTGCAACTCTTCCCCGATACCCGTTCCCATTAGAGGGGTTGCACCACCGCCCCGTTTTCACCTCGTCAGTTCAGCTGCTCTTTGTCGCTTTGCTCGAAGGGACAAACTCCAAATCTTTAGTACAACTATTGAGGAAATAGATCAAATAATGGGCGAGGCCCCTAAGGAAGACTGGAGGAACCGAGTCCCAACCTGGTATAAGAGATCTCATAAAATGATGGACGAAGAATTCGCTAACGGGATGCCGCCACGTCGCCCCTGTGATCATAAGATACCGCTCAAGGAAGGGAAAGAGCCCCCTTTTGGGCCACTTTATGGTATTATACCCGTTCTTGGTGGTGTGGGGTTCGGCTTAAGGCTAGATTTTAGGCCTAAAATGGTCAAATCTCGAACAATCGTAAAAGGCATGACGTACGGGGGGTATCCAATGACACTGATCCGGCTAATAAGTCCCGTATGGGAGGCATGCGATGGCACTGTTTCTGCCAAAAGGTCTCGTACGGGAGGTATCCGAAGGCACTGGTTCTGCTGAAAATCCCGTATGGGAGGTATTCGATAGCGCTGACTGTGGTAAAAGGTAGTGTACGGGAACATTCCCAAGGCACTACCTCTGCCAAAAGATCCTGCACGGGGAGATTCTCAAGGTACAACCTCTGCTAAGGGCGGCGTATGGGAGGAACTCAATTCCACTACATATCTACAAAGTACCGTACAGTGAAGTGTCCAGGCCACCGTCTCTGCTGAAGGCGGCATACAGGAGGTACTCAATGAAACTGACCATGCTAAAGATGGCATACGGTAGTGATTGTAAGAGCTTTGCTCCGCCAACAGCCCGTATGGGATCGGTTCAGGGCGGCGTTTGTTCTAGAAGCCCCATACAGTAGAAACTGATAGCGAGCTTTTTGCAAATTGTAGCGTGTGGAGGAGACCGATGATGATTGGTTTAGCAAAAGTGGCGTAGGACAGAGGGGTGTCAACGCATTGACCAGTCAGTCGCATTGACCAGTCAGTCGCATTGACCAGTCAGTCGCCCCATGAGGGAGGTATTTCACAACTCTGACTCTGCAAAATGGCCCCGTACGAGAGCCAGGTGCATACCCATGTGCATACCCAGTACGAGAGCCAGGTGCACGCAGTTGACTCTGCAAAATCCTCCCGTACGGGAGGTGTGCGCAGAAAATTCCCTGAAAAATCACCCCGTACGGGATGTAGGTGCAGGATGTAGGTGCAGGCAGTTGACTCTGCAAAATCACCCCGTACGGGAGGTATTTTACAACTCTACCTCTACAAAGTCCTCTCGTACAGGAGGTATTTGACAACTCTACCTCTACATAATCCTCTCGTACGGGAGGTATTTGACAACTCTGCCTCTGCAAAATTGCCCCGTACGAGAGCCAGGTGCACGCAGTTGACTCTGCAAAATGCTCCCATACGGGAGGTATTTGACAACTCTGCCTCTGCAAAATCGCCCCGTACAGGACTCATTTGACAAGTGTGTCTCTGCAAATTTAGGGAAGTGAGCTCAATGTTGAGGTTAGCAGTGACACAAATTGTGTAGTTTCAAGTTCTGTAACCACCATATAGTTGCGATCTGAACAATGCTACCAGTACTAGAACCATGGTACAGTATCTGATTGGGAACTGCTCCAGGTGGTGCATCGAGCGTACAACACCTGATTCAAGTTTGGTAATACCACAGGTGCTAGAATGACCATATAATACCTATCTGCATGTATGAATTGGATTCGGACTACAGACAAGCTTGGGTGTTGTAACAGGGCCGCTATAAAGCTGTTACAAAAGTACCTGTTCTACCAGTTAAGCTAAAAAGACCTTACGGTAACCGCAGCTTGTTCTTCATCGACGGATGAAAGCAAGGGCAGGTGAGCCCCTACCTCTGTTGGTATGGAAGGTAGGGATTTTAGCTAGTAAGGAATCTTACAAGTCAAACCTACAGGTGCAAGCTAAGGCCCGGAGGATATGCTCTAATATGACGGAGGTGATCCGGTCGGTATCTCGATCTGTTTGAGAAGCATTTGCAGAGTTGTGAAAACGTTGGAAAAAAAGTAAGTTTTGGTCGCCAAAAATAACCCCTGGAGCGTCAAACCGCCGGAATCCTTCTATTTGACCCCGCTGCACCTTTGGGGAGTGAGAGTGTGACCCAAGCTACTAAAGCACAACTTCGCTTTATAAACACCCAAATCAATTGAATAAGCAATTGTTGTTTGGTTGGTTGTTTCCGTTAGTTTTTAGGAGGCGACCAGCTCCTGGCGGAGATTGCTAGATTTGACTCGGATAGCAGATGCTCTGAAGTGTGGTAGCAATACTCCTAACTCCGCTCTGTAGGAAATAGTCGCTGTGCTCCCGACTATTGACAGGCAGATTGCCAGTCAGAACGAAAAACCTGAATAAGGGTACCGGACTTCTATAAAGAACCGGTGTAGCTCCAGGTTGGCCTCCCATCATCAGTGGATCTTTACTAGCGAGAAGACCCCTTAAAATTATTAAGTTCCTAGACTACAAAAACAATCAAACAAACAAACTCTATTTTCCTCTTGAACAAGTCCTATCATAACTCGTGTGTTTCTATTTTTTATTTTTCTACATGATGGAAGTCACAGTCATGCCCCATCATGGCATCTTTGTTACAGATGTGCAAACCATTGAAATTCACCTACTCCATATACAAATCCGGTTGACCACACACTTCCGCAACCCCTTCCGCAACTCCCTCCGTACAAATTCTCGAACATGCAAATCTGCAACCGAGCGTAAGCCCATTTCAATACCACCCCCACCATTTGCTCTCCAACATGAATGTCTGCCACTAAGCATTCACCACCAAATCCAGCACCACCCTCTGCAGTGAATTGTGTGCCTGCATCACCACCAAATCTGCAACAAATCTGGAGAGATTTTGCAGCAATTATACCCATTATAACCATTTCTGATGGGGTGAACTCAGGATTAAGGTCAGCCCCCTATCATCAAAAACAGGGAGACCCCTATAGTATGCAGTTCTACGTGCCGTACAGTCCCCTTCAGGCACTTCTCCTTTGATATATAGGGGACGTAAGGTTGACTTGCTTTTGCCCCCTAGAACAAGCGTCGTGAGGTGGTTGTTCTACCTGTATGGATGCATTGCGTTCCGACCCAACGCAAGATTGCGCGCACAACACATACAAATTCGCAAGGCTTCAGTACCCTCTTGGCTACAGCGCGCACCTCCACAGCCAGCAGCTCCACAGCCCGCACTTTCACAGGCCGCAGCTCCACAGCCCTTACCTCTACCGGCAACAAATCTAGCACCTCCACATGCACGAAATTGACACCTCCACCACCACTAAATCAAGCACCAAGGCTGCAGCAATTCATGCACCAAACAGGCAGCGATTCTGCTCGAAATCATGCATCAACTATGTAAGGATTCTACTTCAAATCATGCAACAAACAGGCAGTCATTTTGCACCAAATGCTTCAACGATTTTGGAAAGAATAGGGCATACAACGACAGGTATTTGCACGCCACCATATCGAGATACTGCTCTTTCAAAACATAACAGCCTACAGAACTGCTGACGCCTTAAAGCAATCAAGCCGAGGATAAAGAAGCCTAGTTAGGGTTAGTCAGGGTTAGGTAGGGTTAGTTAGGGTTAGTTAGGGTTAGTTAGGGTTAGTTAGGGTTAGTTAGGGTTAGTTAGGGTTAGTTAGGGTTAGTTAGGGTTAGGGTTAGGGTTAGTTAGGGTTAGGGTTAGTTAGGGGTAGCTAGGGTTAGTTAGGGTTAGTTTAGGGTTAGTTAGGGTTAGTTAGGGTTAGTTAGGGTTAGTTAGGGTTAGTTAGGGTTAGTTAGGGTTAGTTAGGGTTAGTTAGGGTTAGTTAGGGTTAGTTAGGGTTAGTTAGGGTTAGTTAGGGTTAGTAGGGTAGTTAGGTTAGTTAGGGTTAGTTAGGGTTAGTTAGGGTTAG